>NC_085048.1:43191921-43512814 GCF_963662255.1 Cinclus cinclus | reverse complement strand
ATGGTTGGGTATCCTGCCCATAGTGTGTGCAGAACTAGAATATTCTGGTTATTGCATGTAATAAATCATGTCCATTGGCAGAGTGGTGACAAGAATCCTGTATTTCATTATTTCAGTGCTGCAGAGTATGAGGTTTATGCTAATTCAGCACAGGGACTTGGAATGTTGTGAGCATTTATAAGCGTCTAGGGAATCTTCGTGGACTTGGGGAGAAAGGCCAAGATAGATTACAGTCTGCTTTTGTGATCTCTTCAGGTTTATGAGCTTGGTACAAAATATATTGTGGGAGTGAACAGTTGATTTCCTGTTTTGGATTGTGTGGTGATGTAGGTCCCAGCAGTGTCCTCTTTGGGATTTTTGGCAACATGAAGTTATCCAAGAATAGAGAATATGGACAACTGCTGTTAATCTTTCTCTGTGGTCGATAAGCAGAAAAGTAAGCAGACTCTGTCAGTACTGCTGGTAATTAATAAATTTGTTCATATTAGTAAAATTTAGAGCTCAAAGTCTGAGTGTTGATCCCCCTTTTTTGGTATGCAGTATGTTCCAGAGTTTGGAAAAGAATGAATAAATTGCTGTTGTACTGAAGACCTGATTGCTTCTTTTTTGTCATGTTAGTGCTGCTGATAAAAATAAAAAGTTCTCTGCGTTGCATTATGTCCAGTGCTGTAGGCGTAATCCTGTGGTCAGAAAAGATGTAGAAGGTCCTCCTCCTGTGATTTCATTAGGTCACACTGCTAAATTGTAAGTGTCTAAGAAAAAGAAATGCCCTTGTCTTTGTTCTTACCATTTGTCCTGTTCTCAGCCAGTTGCAATTTGTTTTGTGTTCTGCTCCTATCTTGTATGCAAAACAAATGCAGAATATACCCGTGAAAGCCTCTTGGGAAACAGCTGTTTATGCAATAGAGATAGGGCTTAATCAGTGTTCTTTGCTTAATAACCTGGACAGGTGAATTGCAATGCCACTTAAAATGTACGTCATACGTACATGAGTGTCCTGATGTACTTCTGGTTGTAAGATGATCATGAGGACAAATAGGTGCAAAACCAGGTCCTAACGTCAGACTGTTTGTCCGCAGAGTCATTATTCTAGCAGCATTTTACTCTGTTTTGTGCAATGCTGTAAACATTGAGCTGTCATCAGGATTTTATAAGATCCAGTTGTGTTCCATTTAGACAGATATTAATAAGACTATGACCTTTCTTGTGTTCCTTCTTGAACGCAAGAGTTCTCTTAAAAGGACAGGCCATCCATTCAGAAGAGTAGGTTTCTGGGAAAAAAGGCAGAAGAGAATCACTGGAGGAATTGTACCACGATTTCCTATAAGTAAGTGAAAAGAAATGTTTATGTTTGGATAGGAAAGAATAAAGAAGAAATAAAAAAAAGTACAAAGCAATGAAGTGTATCTAGAAGCTTGGGGAAGCCAGCAAATTTGTCTCCTGTAGTTGAACTTGTTACCTTTGAGTGAATACTTTTGAGAAATGCAGGTTTGGTTTGGTTTTTTTTTTTTTAATTTTAGTCTTTTCTGTTAGACATGTTAATTTTGAGATTGTATGAAGTGAGTAAGAGAGCAATTAGAAAGCTTCTGAAAATGAGAGGCTTTTTCAGGAATAAATTATATGGGGGGATTAAATGTAGGAAATTAAAGAGAGATGATGTTTTAAAGAGATGCTACAGTAAGTGAAGCATTGAAGAGCACACCTCTGAAACATTTACAGATAATTTTGATTTGACAGTATTTCTCCTTACTGCAAAACCAGAGATTTTTAGTTCTGATGAGTTCATCATCTTCCTTTGTGAAAGGAAAAGGATTCTCCATCTTTCAGTGGATGAAGTATGAGCAATTTTGTTTAAAATTACTTGGTTTTCACCTGGATGATATTTGCAGCAAGGAATAGAGATTTGTAAAATATCAGCTCTGAGGAGGAGTTCTTTTAACAGCCTTTTTTAAATGGGAAAGTGAAGGAGAGGATTTGATGAGTTAGTAATACAAGGAAAGAGAATAATTTTCCTTGTATAATTTACCTGGGGGAAAAAAAAAAAAAAACATTTTCAGTTTACAAGCTGTTTTCTTTGCCTTGCAGTTGGACATCTTGCAGAGACTATTGTAAGACTGAGGGGGTGGGAAGCTGCTGCAACAGCTGTGGACATGGAGAAAACCCAGTATTTCCTTGACAAATTTTAGAAAGACTGGCTATTTTCTAAAATGCTGGAGAATCCCTATTGTGATTTGAATTTCAGCAGTTAATTATGACCCAGTATGGACTGGCTTAAAGTGGGCTCCACCAAATGAGTTGATGAAGCCCATGTCAGAAGGTGCTGTATCTCTTCCCATGGTAGAATGTTCCTGGTGAATTACAATTCTTATCTAAAGACAACTGAAATCAACAGAGCTTTTGATCCAGGACATAGTTTTGCTGGCATACTGTTTGGTGAAGCATCATCACTGAAAGGCTCGTTAGGAATTAAATCGGTGTGTTTGTGGTTGGTGTTGTGGATTTATTTAACATTGACAATTTTGGTTTTTGATGCTTGCCCAGCAATTTTCTCCTAATGACATGTCATATGACATGTCCTTGCTGAAAATAGGCCAAGTGCATATAAGTACTTAAGTTGGTAGAAGCTTCTAACTCATAACTGAGCAGTTACTTTGCCTTTTTTTAAGCCTGGTGGAGGAAAGCAGGCTCAGAAGACTCCTCAGTGTCATAAGCAGGAGCACTGTGTTGTGTGTTCCTGCAGGACCGTAATAGGGTGTGGGTTAACATGTAGCCCAACAGAAATGTGACATTTTCATTTTAATTCAGTGCTATTTAAATGCAGTACAAGTGTGCATGCAGTCTTTCTGGTGACTTAATACTCTTTCCTTCAGGGCATTGTTGCATCAAATGAGCTGATGGGTGAAAGTTGTTTTAGCAGAAGGAAGGCTAAAGGGCAAATAGAGTCTCCAGTCAAAAAATGAATGGATCATTCTCTTTAATACTTGCTTTTTAGATAGATGTTCCAGCACAGGCACCCATAGGAAGAACACTTCATGCCTATATTAATGTAATTTGTGAGTAATGTTGATTTTGCTGAAGGCACTAGATGCTTTGGACTTAGCACCTGCTGTTAGGGTTTGGAGAGCAGGATGCTGGTTGTTCTTTGGCCCTGCTGCTGTCTTTTGCAATGCTGAACAAATCACATAACCTTTTGCTACCTTAATTTCTTGATCTACTAGTGAAGGCTAATGCCCTTTATTCACCCTTTGCTCTGAGATACCTTGTTAAAATGAGGAATTGAATTGCTTTCTGTTCCTGGTCTTTCCTATTCCAGAAGTAAATAACACAAATGGATATGGTCATCTACTTTGGCATGCCATGGGTTCTGAGAGTTGTTTGGATGGACATGATTTAAGATGGCTTGCACCTACTGCTAATGTAGACCATCAAGGCTTCTTGATATACCCTGTACCCTAACCCACGTCTATTGATTTGCTTCCAATTCATCTTGTTACAGTTCTGCAGACACTTTTTCCCTGGCCCTTATTGCACTACTGTTGCATTTCTCTCAGCTGTATGAATCTCAAACACTGAATACAACTGTGTCCTTGAATGTTTTCCAAACATGGCATCTATGGATGTGGCCTTCTCTACAGTAATTCCAGACTTTATGAATGTGATAAGGTATCCTAAGACACCTGAGAACTCGCCTTTGTGTGGTGCCTGTTTTAGTGTCTCTTAAAAAGGCGCTAGGGCGCCTAAGTATAGGGGTTTCTACAGTTAAATGTCTCAATTAACTAGAAATCAGTCCTTCTTCCCACTCTCTTCCATCACTCACACTTGTTCTGATGACCATCTTTTAATTTTGCTTCGTGTTGCAGTGCATTTGCTTGCCAGATTGATTGGCTGGAGCACAGAGATGCTGACCAAGGAGGGGTTACAAAAAGCTCTGTTATACCCTTTTTCTTCCAAAAAGAACCTCTACCTGCATTTTGTCATGGTCACAAAAAAAAAAAAGCCACTGTGATTTTTATTAAAACATACCTGCTGCTGTGTCTCCAGGACATGGTAGTTTGCTTATGCTCTTTATGAAAGTGCTAAGTGTCTGTGAAAGGACACTAATGGAAATTTTGCATACTGTGGGGAAATAGGGTTTCAATATATAAATTTTCTTACACCACAATGAGGTCTGGAAAAAATATTTATCATCATCTACCAGTCATTTAATCAGATGTGTTCCCTTAACCTGATGTAATAGTAAATTGTGTGGAAAGTCAGTCCTGGTGTTCTCAGCCTAGCCTCCTGGTGTAAGAGGGAATTGTGCCTAGTGCAGGGGTAAAGTAGCAGACAAGGCAGCCCTTGTCTGCTGTGAGTTTAGTTTGCTGAGACTGGGAAGATGTGGATTATGCAGGACTAATTTTCTAATCGCTACATATGATGTGCTATCATATGTAAATATGAAATTATATTTTACTGTACCAAAGTTGTTTCTGTCTTAAGTATATGGTGACATTGACTGAGATTGTGGTAATTACCAGCATAAATATCAAGGCAACTACCAAGAATGTGCCTTACCAGGGACTCCAGAGGAGATTAATTGTGCTTTCCTTTAGTTAACACTTTTTCAGCATGGTCCAGTACGTAACTAAACCCAGGATCTTCCTTATTTCTATTGATTTAAGCTTGGACTAGGCTGGCACATATTGCAGTTCTGGGCTTGTCCCAGTTTCTTACTGCTCTTCATTGTGTTCTGTAGAAGCTGTTCTGCCAATGCTAATTAACAAACAAGAGATTTTGTAGCCTTTTCTACACTCTGAACTGCACCCTGATAGCCTGCTTAACTGGAATTTGTCTGCTAGCATTTTTAATAATTGTAATTGATATTCATGAGTTCCTGTGGGTTGCTGCTAGAGATTTGATATGAAAGAATGTACTTTGGCTTAATAACCAAACAAATAAGACCTGATAATACAGTTGTTGGTAAAATGGCTGTGGGATTAGACCCTGGGACACTTGCCTTCCACTCCCATGTCTTAACCTCTGCAGCACCATTTTTGTTATGGTTGTATTGTTGGGTCAGTTTTACTTCTGTTAGGTATTTGGGACAGAAATATCATGTACCTGATGTCCTTTAATGTGCTCATAGATGAAAGTGCACATTGTCTGAAATAGAAGTTAATAAAAAACACATGGATGAGAGTTTTTTACAAAACATTCAAAGATGGGGCTCTGAGCAATCTGGTCTAGTAGAAGGTGTCCCTGCCAATGGCAGGGGAATTATTGGGCTGAATGGCCTTTAAAGGTCCTTTCCAACCCAAACCATCCTGTGATTCTATGCTGATACTGTGCAGTCTCAAAGCTATCTGTGCAAGATGTGACCAGAGCCAGCTGTTGCAGAAGGTAAGACCTTCAGTCTTTGTTTCCTGTCAGAGGTGACCCTAGAACTTGCTGTTGGCAAGCAACATGAGGCTCAGCATACATTGTTGCATGCCATTTTAAGGGGAAGAAACAATGAAGAAAGGAGTGAGATTAAGATCCAAGGAGAATGGAACATGAGCACAGCAGAGAAGATGCTTAGCTAAAGTAAGAGTGTCCCAAAACAGCCTCTTTTTTCCCCGTGGGACGACAATAAAGTAACAGATGGATTAGCAGTAGTTTAGTTCCAGGACAAGGACTGTTCTTTTTTAATGATTTCTCTTCAGGATTCTTGTTGACATCGATGAGAGACTCTCTAAAGGCCCAAGGAGACTCTCAAGCTCAGCATTTCTGCTCCCAGACCGCATTTAGGTCCAGTGGTAATTTGTGGAGGAAGACAGCCTTTATCTCTTAATTCAACTAGTCAAAACAGCAGGCAGGTCTTTTCCATTACAGCAAGCCCTCAGGAGGTTTCTGATATCTGGTGGAGCACATCCCAGCTTTTGTTCTGTGCACGTGCAAGTTTCTTTCCTGGAGAGTGGTGTATGGGAGCCTGAGCAGCCTCACCATGGTATAGGAAGAGGATGTGCTGTGGGAGCAGCAGCTGGGAGGGAAGCACTCTCCCAGGGAAGCACTCTTCCCAAGCAATGTTGCCCGGCAGCTCTGACACGGCCATCCTTTGCATCCTGGAAAAGAGCCAGTGCACTGTCACTGTCCTTTGAGTGAGGGCACTTTTGTCCTCCTGTGTTCTGAGCTAGGCTTGCGCTCAGTTCGCCGCTCTCCTGAGAATTTCAAGGCTCTCGCTCTCCCTCCAGTGGCAGGAAAAAGCTGCACATTTATTGGAGCGACTTCTTGCTACCAAGAGGGTCAAAGCCGTCTCCATTCCTTCCATGTTTTCTCACTTGTCCCCTGCTGATAAACTAGAACCGTGTCTTTGCTACTGCAGAAAGTGGGACCTCCAAGTGGGCCTGAATTTGCCATGAGCAAGAGTGTGTTCCTGCTGACAGTCAACTCCTGCCACTGCTGTTCTCTGCCTACGGCATTCAGAGCTGGAGTGCCTGGGACACCACCTCTGTGCTGTGTATAGGATAGCCGTAATCAGCATCAGCAACTACTTTTCTTATTTTTTCCAAACACATGAGTTCATTTCAAGAGACCTGAGATTCATTTCTATAGTATGTCCTGCATGGGAAAGAATGAAGAGGACGAAAATACCTTTCAGGCCCAATCTGTTTTCAGATAAACATTTCAATGTGGGTATGTGTAATCCTTTCTCTCCCAGACTTTAGTTTAATCCCTTTTCCCTGAATAAATAGGTGTCCTCTGGCAAGGAATTGATGCGTGGCTGTAGATAGGCAGTGTTTTTATTATCCGGTTAATCTCCATTTATTATCACACATTGAACAAACAGCAGACGCTCCCCTACTTGTTTGTCTGTTCACAGGAAGAAATTTTATCTTAGTCAGTGGATTATGGTAAAGGCTGAGTGAATCACTGTGCTGCAACACGGTCAGCCCTTTCAGGGTTATTCAAACAATGGGACTGTCCAGCCAGCCAGACAAAATGTTTAATGCTCTAGATTGCCAGGATCATCAATTTGGTATTCATGTCTCTCTATAGCACTGCCTAAAGCCAGCATTTAAATGAAGCTAGAGGTTACATCAATGTAGCAGATGGGCTTTGAGCATGTGGTGGCTGCAATACACATGGTGTTTTGAACTGTGAGGCTGAATTCAGGGCTCCTCTGAATCACTGTATCACCACTTTTCAAATGCAATGCTTTGAACTCTACCTAGCAGGCTCACTCTGTCAGGGTTATAAGCTGCAACCTACAGTACAGGACTGCAGGTTAGCAGAACAGTTAACTGTCTTGTTAATATTTTCTCAGTTGCTGCATGTGTCTGAAATTAACTTCTGCCTTTCCCCAGAATCCCTTGCACTTCACCTCCCATGTGCTGCTGCTCTGCTTTCTTCCCTGAATATTTTTCCTCTCCTCCGGGCCTGTTGCCTTGTCAGGGTCATCTGTGTCCAGGCACCAGCAGGCCGGGATTCTAGATCTCTTTTTTTCCCTCTTAATTGAAGCACAGCTTTGTACACAACTGCCACTAACAATAAGTACTGTACAAGGGCTTGGTTCAACAAGGTTCCTGAACTGTGTTTTCCCAAGCATCTGCTATGAAAGCAAGGGTTGGTCCTCCTCAAAACAGTCAGTACTGATCAGCAGCACGTTCCACCTGCTGATGGTCACAGCAGCTGCAGCTGCACTCAGATGCTGAGTTTACCCCCAACCATTGTCTAATTCAGTGTTTTTGCTGCCTTGAGTCCACATCCCTGACTTTGCTGATGTCTGAGACAACATTTCAATTCTGTGCTGAATGCTAACCACACATGACTTTTTCTTGAACATGATCTTTTATACCCACCATTTCTTCCACAGTTGGGGTATTTTTGTGGCTCCTCTGCTGTGTGTTGCTACTCACTTTGCTAGGGGGTTGGTTTACAGACATTTTCCAGGCAGAACAAGGGACGTAAATTACTAAGCCTTGTACCTTGCTGCATGGCAACTTTGAGGCAGGTGGTGACTATATTTATTTGCACAGTTGCTCTCAAAGTGATTTGTCTGCAAATTCTGATGCACTCTTTGGAGGAGGTTCATTCATTCCTGATTTTCTGCCAGGTAAAGTTTTACACTATGGCTAAGATTGCCTTGACAAAATAAAAAGGAGAGTCTAGTGATACTAGGTGATACTGTGGTGCAAGTTGGAGTACTGATGTCTTGGATTACTGTTATCATACAAGCAAAGCCAGTGGACATTATGGTAAGGCACAGTGTATAAATGAAGAGGAAATCAGGAGATCTAAGAAAAGGACCTCCCTGAGCACGGACAACTATCAGAGAGTATTTGTTACATTGTTGGGGAGGGTGCTGGGTGGTCAGCACTGCTGCCAGGAAGGTGTGTGTGTGAGAAAACCTTTTCTTAGTAGTGCTACACACTCACCTTCTAAGCAGCATGTCTGAAAGCAAAACCCTTTGTCTCATGGTAAAAGCAAAGGAGCTTTTTGAAAGACGGCACCATTCCAAAGCTGGCACATTGTTTGTGTCCTTATTGCTGCTGTATTCCTTTTCTGTCTAGTACAATGCATGTCCTGCCAGCACAGAGAAATTACCAGTTCTGCCTTATTCAACAAGAGAGAGTGCATGCTCACAGCTGTAAGGAAAATGCAGAAGATATTTTTTCCCTGACACAAGTGAAAAGAATCTTCTTCTAGCACTGTAAATAGTGTATTTGGATCTTTGGTACTTCAAATCTTCATCACTGCAAGTGCTAGCTGCAGACTCGCCTACTGGTCATGTTTTCCTCGGATAAGGTGATTAGGTCAGTGCATCAGTGCAAGGACATACACTGGGCTGGTGTTATGGGCTCCAGGGTAAAGGATAGGCCGATTTTTGGTAGGAGGTGTGGGAGGTACTTCTGTAGATAAATCTTATTTTGGCATTTGAAATGCTGACTCAGAATTTGACAGTAGAAAGCAACATCTTCCCTTGGACCAGCAGTGACAAATATTTTTCAGAAGAGCTGAAATTGCTTCTGCTGGTACTCTGACATCTAAAGAAAATGCTTTTGGGGGTTTTCAGGCTCCTTAGTTAATAAAGGGGGGAGTGAATAAGTAGTTTCATTGTTGTTAGAAATGAGTCTAAAACAATCCAGGAGGCCACTCTACAAAATTAGATGCAAGCTGGGCTTAATAATGATTTATGCCTCCTGGAATACACAGTGACTGAGTTTTCAAGTGTAGTTAAATGATTCAGCAACAAACAGTGGAGGACTTTTTTATTGTACTTCATTTGTGGTCTTTTAAGGGTACTGAGCCATGTACTGATACAGACAGGCATGAGATTTATAGATAGCTTTAGAATATCTGACATTGTGAGAATTTTTCAAGAAAATCAGTTGAGAAATATGAGGGGGGAAAAAAAAGGTTCTGTTAGTATATCATTGTGGAGACAACAAAAAGCTAAACCACAGTGTCAGTTTTTGAAAGGATGTAGAAGTTAGAGCCTTACATGGTGATGTTAGTGGTAGAGGCCCAAGTTAAGGGCTCTAAACTGTGCTAGTAGAGGTGTTTCAAAACTTGGGCTAAGAGGAGCAGGAAGTCTTCTTCTGGAAGCAGAGGTATCCCTGAAAAATCTTAAAAAGCTAGTGACTCCATGGCAAGTTCTGCCCTAAATACCTTCAAGAAACCTACCCCCTTACTTCAGTTTTGAAGTGTGAGAGTGATACTTGACTTTATTACTAATATAGTGACTTTTTTTTTAAATTCCGTAGATTCAACCAGTTATTGATGAAGTCTTCTCATTTTCTGAAGTTCCAAAGGCCTTTCTGAAATTGGAAGGAGGACATGCACGTGGAAAAACAGTAATCAATGTAATTAGTAGACAATAAAGTATCTCTAATCATTATTGTGCCTGCAGTCAGTCCTTGAACATGAATTGGTATGTAGTGTTTCTTTTTTAAAGGCTCATACAGGATGCATAACTTACAAACTTTTTTCAGAAAAGCCTGATTCCTTCATACACTGCTTCTTAATAAACAGACTTGACATACTAATGTCCCTGAGGCATTTCTAGCTGAGAACCACGTTAAAAATTTAGTTGTGACTTTTGCAGAACACCCCTCACTCTTAGGATAAGAGGAACAGCCTACAGCATTTTCCTTTTGTGTATCTTGGTGCTTTTGTTTTTCAGATCTAAGTCCTGAAATGGTGAGGCATACTCTTACCTACTTATCTATATGCAACCTGTGCTGTTTTTCCTTGCCTTTCCTAGTTCTACTCATTTTCACTAATGTAGATTATTACCCAAGCTATTCATTCTCAGAACTAAATAGTCACATCACTGTCTCAAGACTGATACTTTGATCTTGTTACAGCAACTCTCTCATGACACGACTAATCTAAACAGAAGCATGGAACAGAATCAATCTGTAACTGATAATTATTCTAATTGCCCAACTCCTGGCCCAGATTCAGCTGCAGTGTTTATGCAGGTAGGGTAGACCCAGTTTTGTGTCCCTGTTCCTGCTGTGTCTCATCAGTGCTGGTGAAGGGCTGGAGGGGGTATTTGTGTCTGGCAGGCTGTTTTTCAACTTGCCATTTTGCCAGGGATGGACTATGGAGTAACTTTCCCTGCAATGGTGCAGGTGGATTGAAGAAACTGGCAGTCTCTTAAATGAGAGCTGTACATTTACTTCAGTGCAGCTGTGGTGGTGCACAAACCATGTCATGCAATGCTTCCACCAGGGGACAGAAGTGGCAGCTGTCTGAATGGTGGCTCCGTGCACAAATGCACTGAACATGTACTTGTATGGAAGAATGACCCATTCATCAGAGCCTGCAGCTATTCTACACCATGTATTCACTCCTCAGGGGCTGGCTGTTGCAGAGAATTATGGACAGAGATGGGCACAAGATGAAAGCAAAACTAACCACAAAATATCACCTGTCTACCTTTAAAAATAATTCCAATAAAAAGTTACCTAACTTAAATTTATTTGTAAAGTGCTATATTAGATATAGCAAGAGCACATCAATATGACAAAGTACCACTGTTTGGAACCAGTAACAACATATTTTCTATTAAGGACTAAAAGCAGCACATTTCAGAGCAACAAAACTTCAGTGCATCTTTACAAAAAGAAGAAAATTAGTAAGGCACTTCCTCTAGGGTGTTAATAGTAAAAGTACCAGTATCCTTTGAGGCAATACAATAGTAATGAAAAAGTTAATTTTAAACAGACTTACTATGCAAGACAAAGGCCTGGATGCTCCTTGGAGCAGCTTATAATAACACTGGTCTAAGCCAGAACAAAACACAGCAGCACAGTACCAGAGTTTGTATTTTACCTTTTTGCCAACCTTATTAAGGAAAACTAAGGTTCAAAGCAGGGCAACAGAAGGATGTCCTGCAGTCATCAGAACACCCTACTTATCAACAAGCTCCTCACCGAACCAGTAACACTTACTTGGAATGGGCACAGCCCTCGTGGCTGGGCATGTATCCAGCTTTGGCTGTGCCCCTTCCTAGAGGAGTCTGGACTGGGAGCCAGGAGCCCACCACAAACATTGCTCTCCAACATCTCCAGAAATACTGGAGAGGTGGGCATTCTCCATGGTAAGCCCAGCAGGCAGTGGCTGGAAAACTCAGTAATCACAGCACTTACAGGCTGTTGCAGTCGCCTTTAGTAATACTTTCTCTAAGAATTCTTGCATCCTATACAATTTTGGAGTTCAGGAAGACTCTACTTACTGAAACGGATTTAAAAGGTACAAATGTGTCTTGGCAAAGAAGAAAAATACCCATAACTCAAGAAGTTAGGCAAACTAGAAAATGGGCAAATTCTTCACATTCCAATGCATCCTTTTGCCAGCCCTCTTTCTAACAAAATATCTGCTACTTTACATCCTCTATACATGAGGAAATCTAGATATTTTTTCTTAAATTAGGACTTACTATATTAGCATACTAACTATACTTGAAACCACATGTTAAAAAAGGTCTTTGGATGTGCTGTACTAGCAGTCTTCAAATTTTCAGTAAACATAAGTTTGTTCTAGTGAACCGAATATATTAATTTCCCATAGTGAATATTGTTCTATACTACAGCCCATAGGTCCAAGTTGCTATACCCACATACACACTGCACTCCTGTCCTTTATAAAGTAAGTTACACTGACTATTCTGGGTTAACTCTCACTGATGTAACTCCATGGGGTGTCTCCCACGTTCAGTTGTTCCCTTCTAGCCTGAGGCACACTGCCACTCTCTATCCAACAATTAATTGTAAGGATTTAAAAACAAAAAACAAAACAAAAAAACAAAACAAAAAAAAAGAAGGTTTTGAGATACTCAAGCTTTTATAGGGAAAATAATCTTGAATAGGGAGGTGAAATAATTCTGTTGCTTATTCTTTCTAAAATTGTGAAGAAAAGAAAAAACTCTCATTGTTGATCCTGAATCCTTCAGAGATAGCAGTGCCAATTTCAGTGTCCAGAACAGTGGCCAATTCAAACATCATCTTTGCTTCATTGGGTTTATACAACCAGTGGCTCCCAACACTGCGTTAACTTTTCTTCATTGACTGTGTTGACAACAACATGGTCACAATCATACTGTGTGCCTCCTGTAGAGAGAAATGTCAAAGAGGGGAGGTTATCTTTGAAACAAGAGACAAATTCTCCAGGTTTAAGAAAAGCTCTAGTAAGAGCTGTTGTAGACAGTTTCTCTTTGACCTATGGCTCCGAGAAGACAAATGTATTTTCATCACTGCCTGCTTTTGGAATTTATTTTTGAAACGGTTTTTGAATTAACTGGGATCAGTCTGCCTTATTTTCTCCACCCCTTTAGCAATTCAGTTTCTCAGCTTTTTCAGCCTGGGTGGAAAAGGAAAGAAACACAGCAGTACAGTCAGGTGCAGCTCCTTGAAGACTGTCACCCAAAAGTCACACTTGACTATTCAGTTTTCCTGCAACAGTTGTCAATTGTCACTTGGCTCTAAAAATGGAGTGAAGATGTTTAGATTATGAAGTAAGTCCTGCTGCTAACAGACAGTACACACCATGTCAGTGACCATGTCAGGGACAAGGTCTGGCACTCTTTATTCCTTGCCATTATAATCCTTTATTTTGACCAGCTGAATCACAAGTCATCATGTACAAGGTATCACCCGATGTTCAGCTGTTTTCACTGGCAGCTGAACATATCTGAATGCAAAACAGAAACATTGCTTAGCAGAGCTTAATCTACTTATGTGATGCAATGCCAAACACATTCTCATGGAAGAGCATCATTAATATTCTGACTTAGGAAACTGGGAAGCAAAGACATGTTTGACTGGAGCTGAAAGTCAGATTTTTTTTTTTCCCCTCAGATCTAGTATGTGCTGCAGAAATGCAGGACATGTGCATTTCCTGTAGTACAACACACCTGCAAAGCAGGTGTTACTCCCACTGGAAGCAGTCATCTGTGTCAACCATTTATAGAAAGCACCAGGACACTCCCATGGACACTGCCTTTTTTGTTCTGCACCCCAATTCCTCACCCTCCCTGACTGAGGAAAAGACAAGCCTGGCAGGTGAAAGCTTATGATGAGTGTAACATACTGAACTGTATAGCTAATGTTATTTTTTTGTAGCTCAGTTATCACTGTGAATGCAAAAATTCTTTTTAAGTGGTGTCTGATAGAATGTAAACATGTTAAAATAGGAAAAGATGGGACTTTTTTTCAGTGGTTAGAGACTATTTACTTTGATAGCATGGTGCTTAGACAAGGCTTTGTGCTATGCCAGTTTATCCACAAGGTGGCATTGGCAACTGCACGGTTACACAACTGGATTCATTTGCTGAGGAATTCTTAAATGCACAATTTGTAGTCCAGAATGGATCAGCAGAGTTAGCAGAAACAGGCAATGTTCCTATTAGGCAGTCTTGAATAAAAGCTAAATGTATCTACTGTTTAGTATTTACTGTACAGGTTTACTTTGTTTTAAGGCTAAGAGTGCATCTGTATTTCCACCACCAGACCTATCCATTGTAAAGTTCTTCAGTTATAAATGCAGAACACACAATTGCTTTTAACACGATTAACTGAAGAAAAGGCAATGCAGTAGTATTTCTGCTTGTTCGGTAAAACTTGGAATGGACTTTAGAAAAAGGTATGCAGTCATTGTGACTAAAGATTCTTCTTGAACTGCAGTGTTTTTGCTAAGTTTGTAATTAATCTTCACTAGGTTTTTATGGCAGTAAAGAGGATTTGTGACTATTTGTGCCACTGTTGTATTATGGTTAGACATCAGCTGACCCTGATTGCACAGTGCTGGTAGTCTTGCCTGGTGCAGGTGGGTGATAGTCCCAGTCTGCTCTGTGCTCCCCTTGAATGAGCAGCCTCACCTCGAGTTTTGTGTGCATTTTTGGGCACCACAATATAAGATATAAAGCTATTAGGGAGCATCCAAAGGAGGGCAACAGAGATGGTGAAGGGACTTAAAGGGAAGCTGTATGAGGAGTGGCTGAGGTCACTTGGACTGTTGAGCCTGAAGGAGACTGAGGGGAGACTTCACTACAGTCTACAACTTCCTGGCGAGGGGAAGAGGGGCAGACACTGATCTCTTCCCTGGTGACCAACGACAGAACCTGAGGGCATGGTACAAAGCAGGGATTTTTAGGTTGAATATTAGGAAAAGGTTCTTCCCACAGAGGGTGTTTGAACACTGGCACAGGCTCCCCAGGGAAGTGGTCACAGCACCAAGCGTGACAGAGTTCAAAAGGCTTTTGGACAATGCTCCTGGGCACATGGTGTGACTGTTGGGGTGTCCTGTGCAGGGCCTGGAGTTTGGCTTTGATTATCTTTTTAGGTCCCTTCCAGCTCAGGACATCCTATGATTCTAGGCATTCAGTCCTGTTTGGTTCTAAAATGCTGACTGTTGACTATGCTGTTTGTTTTTCTGGTTTGTTTGGTTTTTTTTGGGGGGTAGTGGTGGTTACAATTGATGTAATTAATGTTACAGCATCAATTAAAAATCAATTTTAAAACAGCTAGAACAATTAATAGAACAGATAAAGAAAATGTTTTCTCCCTTCATGAAAGAAAGCAATTATGTAATAACATCTGATTATGCTAATTCTGCTAATCATTCAATTTTCTACATTTTTAGACCTTCTGTGAAGCTCTGAAAACAAAGTTCAGAAACAGTATCTACACAAATCAAATTACTATGACAAAAGTGACTCCAAAATACACATCAAGCACTCACAGACACCAAGCTACTATGGCAGAATCTCATGCTTGCCATATAGGCACAGCCATTAATAAACAAAAGAACTCCACTTTTTTGCATTTAATCACATCAGTATACAAGTCTGCTTTTGATTTCCTAATATCCTTTGGCTATTGCATCTACAAGTACTGTGTAAGAAAATTTGCACTTACAGAAATTAAAGTTAATGAGAAGATAGGTTGTTCTTGCTTCACCATTTTAAATAGTCATGCTCACACTGCTCAAAAATTAACTGAGACTATCTACATGGAGTGGACACTAAGAATACAAGATATGCAAGTGCTGCAAGTTACTAAATTGTATGTAGGAGAAATGAAATGAAGTCTTAGGGCCTGTATAATTCAGGAGGTCAAACTAGCTGATCGGGTCTTTTTTGCTTCTAGATTAAAGCAACTAAAGCACCATCCTTAATTTACAGGCACATTTAGTGTGTATCCCACTGCAAATACCATGTAATTAAGACCCAATGTAATGAGATAACATTTGCTTACCTTTGATATCTAAAACCAGGTTGGGTTTCATCTTGCTATAAATTCTGCCATCAGGACTAATATGCCAATATTGCTTGTCTTCATTCCGCTCAAATGACAGACCAAGTTTAGAGCCAGGAGTTATAAGATTTCCAACAATTGTCAAGCAGCAATCCTCTGCCATCTGTGTCATGAGAAAGGCAACAGTGATTATTCAAAATGGCCTTACTTCTACTGTCCTCTAGTTTTGTTTTTTTTTTTTTTTTTTTTTTTTAATAGATTAGGAGAGATATCAGGTGAGAACAGAGTTTAGGAATGACCTTCCCTCAAGGAATCTATTTTTGCCCCAAACTCAAGACTCATCTTTCTTTTGTTCCTATTCCTCCTGACACTCCTCACTACAAAGGAACACTAGAACAGCTATGCTGTATCAGATCAAAAAGAACAATTAGCACCTGTCTCTAGCAGTGGCCAATAACTTTAGATTACACTGATACCATGGAAGATTACATTGACTGTACTCTTGTATGCAGTATGTTCCAGTTATCTCTTCCAGGGTACAGCAACTGCCAGCCCAGGGACTTTACCATGCATCCCAGTATCTTTAATGCTCATTTTCTGTCCCATGTGTGAATTTATTAGTCACTACCCACCAAGATCAGTGTAACCTTTTAATGTGAACACCCTTGAGTATTGTAACCCTTCCATACTGTGGGGCAAGCAGTTCCAAATCATAACTACCACTATTTAAAAAAATATAAATGAAAAACAATTTTATGTGTAACTGGTTTTATTTGATGCTCTCCTCATCCCTTGATTATTTCAAAGGGATGTGTTGTCCATGCTGTGTTTGCAGAGACTTCAAGCACATCATCCCTCAAAGTGTATCCTTTATAGGCTAAAATGTCCTCTCTATTTTGTCTCTTCCTTGCAATCTTCCTCTATCCAAGCATTTATCCAAAGCCATATAATACCACACCATCTCAATATGAAAACTTTCAGTGACATGTTTGAGAAACACCATCAAAAGAGAAGTCTTTTGTATGTCATATTAAAGCTTTTAGCTTACTTTGCACCATTTTGCTGTCTGCATAAATCCCTTTTAAAACTGCATGTGTCCTGTAAACATGTCCAAACAATGCCTTAGCTTATTAACAGTAAGATTCTTCCCTCCAGCATTGATGACATAGTTATAAATGGCTCCTTTGAAGTTATACAATCCTATAGAAAAAGTTCACATGATTCTTTGCAGTCAAGCTGTTTAACAGTATTAAAGTAACTTAATTTTCTTTTGGCTGGCATCCCTACCTTAGACTGTTCATGCTTAAACATTATATGAACAGTGCATACCTCTGCTCACCTCAATGACAATTTGCACGATTAGTTTTATGGACTGTGAGAAAAGCAGGGCTTCATTTGGAAACTTGTACAGAGGAAAGGAAAAATAATGGATTTGACAAATACAGGGATAACCAGACAACAAACAAAAAAAACCCAAAACACAACCAAACCAAAAAACCCCCACCCCTAAATGGCTCAACAGAGTGGGATTTTATCTTTAAGCTTGCCTAAATGCAGAAAAGGATATTGTCCTAGGGCGAGTTTATGATATTTGTATTTTTAATTGTCTGTTTCCTCCCAAATTTGCCCTAAACCAGTACAAATACCAACCTACATTACACTAACTGTCCTACTGCAAGGTATGCATAGTTCAAAATATTACCAGGAAGGGTACTTTAAAAATGTCTCCCCTGCTTTTTGCAATACTTTCTCTCAAAATTCCCATTATATCAAAAAAGTATCATACAACTGGTTTGTATCACCTGAAAAAGCCAGAGTTGATTAAAACAAAACAAAACTCACAAAAATCAACTCCCTACAGAAAGATTACATTATAGTCGAAAAAGAGTAAACCTATAGAATAAATGAAGATGCTGCAGTAGGAATTAAATTCATAAAGCCCTACTACTGGAGAGGAAAAGAAAACGCACACTGAACTCAAACCTTACCCGACACTTTATGAATCCATCCTGATAAACCCAGATTTGATCATCTGAGTCTGTATCTTCTGCAACCTGTATTCTGAGAAGATTCAGATTATCTAGGTTTCCATCAGCTGACATGAATTTTCCTGTTTCTTTGTTTCGAAGCCTGAAGTACACACGTTTCTGCACAAAACAAAAGAACTCTTTAACCACAGTCTCAGCAGAGAACACATCCTGCTCTGAGTTAATTTCAGACCAGTTACTGTTAGTGCTTAACCCAAAACTTCCCTCTTTCTTTCTGAAAGCTTAACTTTTTTCTTTGAGAATTTAATTCAGAAGCCCATAAACATCTGGATGAGACAAGCTGTGAGAACTTGCCACTCTGCATAGGCTTTCCTATGCACTGAAACTGGCACGCAGTGAAGAGCTAAAATCTTTTAATTCAGAGCAGAACTAACTTCTCTCTGCTAATTCCTTCTGTGGATGCTCTTAGCTTTCATTAAGGGTGCACTTGTGTGGCCTATTATACATGAACACTTCTGTTCAGACAAGCTCTCAGCAGGGCAGTCAAAATGCATTATTCCTAGTTCTGCTTAAGGCTATACAAAGACAAAGCTATGACAACAAGCAAATACAGATGGTTGCAGGTACAAGTAACCTATGAATTAGAAAAAGCTGTTTCTCTTGGCTCAGCAAGAACCTCAGATGTTAAAGCTCCCAGGACTGCTGCACCATT
Source organism: Cinclus cinclus (assembly GCF_963662255.1). Classification (NCBI taxonomy): domain Eukaryota; kingdom Metazoa; phylum Chordata; class Aves; order Passeriformes; family Cinclidae; genus Cinclus; species Cinclus cinclus. The sequence goes on along the minus strand of NC_085048.1, from coordinate 43,494,395 downwards.
GGACAAGATCATATGGTCTTTATTTAGAGAACAAAATAAAGAGGGCATGACAAGAAAAAATCTTGTATTAGATTTGCAAATTATTCTGCAAAGTAATAAGCAGGGAGGGACTTTCCCTCTTAGATCAACACAAAATCACTATTAACTGTAGTATCTTTTTTTAAAGCAATTTTCTTGTTGTTCCATAAATAATGCATATAGTACAGACAGTACGCCAGCAACCAGTCTAACTGCAAGTTATGAAATGACTTAAAATTATTTATATATAGCAGTTATTGCCATTATTTATTAATCCTTAATTAATCTTTATATGCTGTCTTCTGTACTTTGGTTTAAAGGATGCTTAATGAACAGTTTAAGCAGCATAACTGCAAAGCCATGTAGCATATTTAAACAGCTTTTATTACACACAAAACTCTGGAGTAATTTCTTTACCCAATTGCCAATGCTGAAGTTTGTCACATGCCTGTGACAAAGCTGTAATGCTGCTTTTAACTGCATAATATCTCCCTAACCCCATGACAAGATATAAATTAGTGCTTGATGAGCTCATGTCAAAGCCCACTCACCTGCAGTAAAGGTCTCAGAGAACCTATCTGACAAAAGCCACTGGCTTTATACCAGTCTGGAATTTCATTTGGTGTTAACAACATCTGACGTCCCCTGTAATTACTGTGTTCATAAATTATCCATCTATGAGGAGAAAAAAAATAAGACAATGTTTTAACTGCCAAATTCTGCTTTGGAATCAATAAATGAGTTTAACAGTAATCTGTCCCACGGTGTAGTAGTGCTTAGCTTTGGAAAGCCAATGATGTTCTTTGTAACAGGTCTTAAAAATAACATCCTGATTTAGATCAACCACATCGGCATACAGGAGTTTGAATTTTAAAGTTCTGTTATTTAAAACTTACAAGATGAATGAAGCAAAGCATTTTCTTGGGAGACCCTAACTTTGAAACACCATTTGTTTTCAGGAGGCACTGTGACTCCTCAAGGAGCACAGATCTATGTGCTGTAAATGCCACATTGCTGCAGGTAGAGAACCAGTTGGTTTGTGTATCTGAATTTGGACAGGCCTGAGAAAGAACTACTATGGATGCAGATTGGAACAAACAAATACTGGAAACTGCAACAAGGTGAAGTTCTCTTGGGTATTTTGATAGAGCTTTTATTTCATAACATCTCTCTTCTTTCCAAATACCTGCATGGGGGGTGGGGAGAGACAGAGCAAGAGTGTACATACAAAAAATGTGTTTAGCATTCCCTAACATGCATCCAACTACACTTAAAATCACACATTGAGTGTAATCTGTCAGAACCCAGCTTCTGATTCTCCATTATAGGTACATACAGTGAATTATGTCTGAGCTTCAAAACAGGCTACCATACAGTGAAATTTCTGGAGTTTTCTCACAGTGGTGTGCTGAAACTGTCCAATAGCCATGGGGGTTTGTGTACATAAACACTCAATATGCTAATTTTCAGGTTACCCCTTTCCTCTGACTCATCTGTCACCAGACTTTTCCATCCAGAAGCACACTCACTTCAACTTTGGTGCTTTTTCACTGCCTAATATACATCTATTCCTAGGTATGAAATTAAGAGAATTATAAATGGAGGCCTCTTAGCAAAGGAAGAGAAGATGAAACCCTCTTCAGTAAGGGAGGCAGGAAGGGCAAGGAAACTGTAAATCCTGTATTGTGACACATTTCAGCAATTTGGCATTGCTATAATGAAATTAGGATTTTCATATTATGTTCTATGTTTCCAGTGACCCACCAAAAAAAACACCCCATATATATTCATTGGACAGGAAACACACAATTCTTAATTCCATTACCTGGAATCATGATATTGGCAAAGAAGTAACTTGATATTTGACTTCCTGCTATGGAAAGTGAGAATCAACTTTATTATGGTTATGGTCAAACATGTACTTTTTCTTATAACCTTTGTTTCAAAGTTCATTTCAGTGTGGTAAGGTAAGCTTTTGACCAGCTTTGGCCATCATCCAGTTGGGGAAAACGTTTGCTCGACAGATTTGCTTTTAGCTATCCACTTGAGGGCAGTCTTAAGCTACCCAACAACATCTCTCCAGCACACACCTTTGAAATATACCTCTTCAAAAGAACACATTTAAATGCAAAGCAACAGTAACGTGGATCTATAATGAAAAACAAAAAAACCTCTGAACTACAAAAACCCCCAAAACTGGGGGCAAGTATCTCAGAGGTAGAGGTTAACAACGGGGGAAAAGCCAAAAAGAGAATTTAACAGATGTGGTGGAATCCTAGAATATAGGATTTAATATAGTTTTAAAAATGCTTCCAAACAGCTTTTAAACTTCATCCCAGACTATTTGTTACAAGATCTTAAAGGATAAATTTAGAGAACACAACTGATTAAAACCACCTACCAAATCTTAACTGCTAGATTCTCATCCAAGTCTTGAAGTAAAAGGAACTACTACTACTCATACTGAAAGAGGTGAGACCATAGTCTGATTGTACCTCTGTGTCCATAGCAGAGATTAAAGGATGACCATGAAGACTTACTGAAAAGCATTTTGAACTTGTGACACAGATCACAAACCAAATTATTTTTTTACGACTGTGTCCTAAACCAAGAGCACAAAGGTTGGTTTTAAGGAAGATATCCAAGCTGATTTTTGTAACATGACATGAGAGAAGACATGAATTTCCTTGATAGCTTTATTCAAATTCATTTCAACTCCTAGCACAGGACATGAGCCAGTGATAACATATTATTGAGACAGGATATGAAAATGCTCTGAGAGACAAAATGGCATTAATGCACTATACACACTATGATATTCTAATTTTACTTTCTGTGGTTCCATTACACCTGTAAAGTCGAGTAAGTACTTAATTCTAAAGAATCAAAAGATGATTTTAAACTTACATGCCGCCAAGGACTTGAACTGAAGCTATTCGAGGATTGTATCCCAGGAACTGAAGATTTAAGATTTCTGTACTGCATTCAATTTTCTTTCCTTGGAAGCCCATCTTTTCAAAAAGAGCTATGCAGGGCTCAGAGAGTTCCTGCAAAAGGAAGATAAGTGCTTTTACAGGATGTTGGAACTCCCAATGGTGGCTGTGGAGATCAGTACTCCACATACATCTTTTATTTCAGAGGTTTCTTCTTGATTGTTTAAGATCAAAAAGCCCTGAATGTTTCTCCTCTTCAACTCTCTTCTTAAACTTGAAAAGTCATAAAAAACCCTTATACAGAATACACCAGGGATCTTCTTGCACAGAATATAAAACTTCCTTATCTTCAGGCACAAAAGACTGCTGTGGCTGATTCTTGCACAATACCTTAAGCATGTTTAAAATACATTTTTAATCAATGCCGTATCTCTCTTCCATTGCACTAACCCCCACTCGTGGGAATTTTCATACAAAGAGCAGAACAGACAGTAAGATAATATTGATTTCTACAGCTTCAAATGAGTACAGCCTTGTCAGCACTGCCTATAATTTATTGCATTAATTTTTAGCTTTTACAGTAGGTTACAGCACCTTCAATCTCTGACTAGACAAAAGATTCAAGATTCGTACTACTGAGGTAAAACTCACAACAAGTGAAAACTGTAACATCAAAATCCTCCAAATTGCTGTGGGGAGATGATTCTTCTCTTCTGTCAAAAGGCTTCTGGTGTCAGAGGGATTTGGACCACATGAAGCTCTCTGCAACTCTGAATCTAATTTGAATGTCTTCTGGAAAAGGAACCTTGGATTCTTTTCTGTGGGGCAAAGTATCTGTAGTGGACTGAAAATAACCTGTCATAATGAAGGTCTTCCTGTGGAAGCTGGGAGTTAGGGTTTGAAATTCCCCAGGGTAAAGTCAATTAAGCCTGAGTGTCCTGGTGTTACAGTGTACACTCATAGACAGAAATGACACTGCCACTCCCTTTCTCACAAATCTTCCAGGCAAGAACTGCATAAAACCAATGGCACAGCCAGAAGCGCTCCTTCCTTCTGGCATGCGTTCAGCGCGCTCACACATCAACTGGATCGGGAACGCCTGACACGACACCAAGTCCCGACAGACTCCCATCCCGCCTCAGGCATGGAAACAGGCCCTCCAAGGCAGAGCTGGCTCCATGCATGAGTGGCAGCTCATATATGCATGCTTCCATGTGAAGTTATTAAGCAAGACCTCCCATCTACCAACTTCTAGACAGTGCTTAAATTCTTCTTTAATCTTCCTTTAGATGTTTAAGGGCTCAGATGACAGCGTTGTGTGAGCGTCACCATTACCTGTGCAGCAGTCCAGCTTATCACACAGCAGCTGAGCTATCTTCCTGATGGCACACATGCTGCTAGGCTGTGGAAAATGCCAGGAGAGGCCTTTTCACTCTACTCCAAAATCAGAGCATGCTCAGCCCCACCATGAAAGGCAACACCAGTTCAATTGTCATGCATCACCAAGGGTAAAGAGCCCAACAGGACCAGTCATACTGTGATGATGTTCCAGTGCCTCTGAACACTAAGCCCTTTTATAGACTGGCAACTGCCCTCTGAGACATGCAAATTCTCAGGCAACAGCCTTTCAACCTCATGCAATGCTTTATAAATAATCTTCTTGCAAAGAAAATAGAAACAGGGAAATCCTCCAGTTTTCTGCCACACCTTACTTACACTGGGCATTTTTTTGATTCAGCAGCAACACTGTCATATAAAACAGTGAGAAGTGCAAGGTCAGCTTGTGGATTTACTGTCATTGCTTCCCATGTACTGCACTGTACCAAGCTGGTCCTCCTGCATATCTACATTTAGTTATTCCACAGAGTTTCTCATTAAAAGTAATTTCAGATGACTGTTCAAGTATAAACCACATCCACAGCTGTTTTTTATAGTATGCTCAGGAAGAAGAACATGTGTCAAATTCAAGAAGGAAAAATGCTATTTTCTATCTGCAGCACAAACATTGTGGAGCATGCAAAGCAAGCACAACCAAGACAGTGGAATCTAACCCCCAAAACCCTTGAGCTTATAAACAGTCCTTAATATAGTTTTGTAAGGTTCCTTATTTAAAAAAAAGCCCGTTTAGCTTTCACTTACAAGTGTATCAAATATCCCTTGAATTTCCCTTCTTATTTCCCTTTTTACAAAATGACCCCTGCAAAGGTAAATACAGATATGTAGATAAATACAGTAACATGACATTAAATAGCAAAAGTGCTTCCTGTATAGAAATGTTATGAGAAATCCTGAGGACTGTTATAGAAATGGCAGATGGTGGGGAGGAATTAAGATTGGTGCTGCCAAAATACCGTCCCAAAACAAGTCTGATAGGTGAAACCAGGAGGTAAAACAGTAAGGTTCAAGGTTTTGGAAAATCATGTGAAACAATCAATATAAGTAGTTAGAAATGATCACTCTTTCTATTCTGGTTTGCTAATAAACCAATGAGCAAAGGAACCCATTCTCCTCCACAGCTAGGGAGCCTCTGAAGAAGGAAGCAGCAGCACATCATTTGCAGACAGATCCAGCTCTCTGCTACTGTCTGAAATGTGATAAAATGTAAGGCTAGAACAAGTTTCACAAGTGTAAAGAACTTAAAGAAGCACGGAACTGGCATTTCTGTTTTAACACAAAGGTCTCTGTCACAAATAGTAAATCTTAACAGTAAGCTGATCCTTCCAGCTTGAAACAAGCATTTAAAACCCAGCAACATGTGCAGAAAAGGTTATTTTAATTCATGGAGATCAACAACCAAGCTTGGCTAGAAACAATTCTTTTGTTTTTAATACGATCCGTCTACTAGACAGCCAAAGAGTTCAGAAGGCAGATGTACTTGCTGCAGTTGTTTACAGAATACATCAAAATTCTCCAGAGCCATAAAAGCAGATGACATTTTAGATCTCCACTGCTAAACCACTGAAGGGTTACCAGAATTACAGTGGAGTGCAATAAAATTGACAAATTTAAAGAAGAGATTCAATAATGAATTTCTCCTTTTTTTAAATGAATACCATCTCCTCATGTTGCCCTAAGTTCCTGGAATCTTGACCACATTTTGCTAGTAATTACTTTGATCTTAAAAGATAGTTGCATAGATTCGGTAAGTGATCCATCATAATAACTGGTTATAGGCTTGAGCAAACTCATTCCTGGCCACTGATGAGTTACAAAATATGTAAATGTAGTTTAGTTTGTATCCACCACACATAACAACGCCTGATTTTGCCAAGTAGTATTGGGTGTTGCTTTACCTTATCTAGAAGGGTTCATTATTATGTGATTAACTCAAATTCCATTGCCCTGATGATAACAACAGTGTCTTATAATTACATGCATTTCATGCAAAGTTGCTTAATTAACCATACTTTTTAAATATGCATAAAAAACATGGTACAGATATTTCTTCACACTGTTCTACCACTTTTTCAACCCATTCTAAGTGGTCTCTCCACCAGGAAGTAGACTAGACTCTTTACAGAAGTCCTCTTATAAGCTGTTATTAAGAACAGGCATCCCAGGCAGTTGCTTCTGTAATGTCTTCTCCTTTACAAAAATGGCACAGAGGTCAAGGAAACCTAAAAAACTGCAGCTAGGACATTTAACTGCTACTGCACAGAAAAAAAAAAAAAAAAAAAACAACCCAAATAAACAAACACCCCACCCCCAACCCAAACCCTCCTCTCTTGTATGTGTGCCCTAGAATTTTTACTGTTGCAAAAAACGGGGAATCATCACTATCCTTATCTTCACAATATTTCAAACAGGTTTTACTTACAATATTTATGATCCGTAAAGATTTTAGAACTGTTTGGGGTGAACAACCCATTGCTGTCAAATCAGGATAGATCCCTTCTTCCAACACATACTGGTTACCAGCAAATTCCTCCTGGTCATACACAATGCAGCTGCAGAAAGAAGGATAAGAAGTTTCCTCTTAAGAAATCTGTGCCAGTAAAATGCATTATTTACAATGTTTTGTCCTGAAAGATTGATGTGCAAACTGCAAAGCACTGTTCTCTGTAAGTCCCCATATATGGAACCACCTCGTGTTAGAAAGTTGGTTGCTTTTCTAGAACTTCTACCATTTTAGTGATTTCGCAGTATTCATTCAATATAACTTACCTGCCATCTAAAATTTTTGAAGACTTCACAGCAAATGAATCAATACATCTTGTGGTTTTTTCAAATATTTGGCAGTTACCCTTGAATTCAGGCTCTGAAAATAACTGGACCTTTAAAAAGTTATAAACATATTTAAGGAAATTCATTCTTCTACCCTCAGTTACATCTCCACCACTAATTTTATAATTAGATAGAAACATACTTAAAACACCCAGACTTTCTTGGTCACCAATGTTTGTCAGCTTTTCAGTATTACAATCCTTGCTCAAGAGAGCAAGGTAACAATCCCAAAAATTACTTCTGGCTGTAAATCACTTAGTGACATACAAAAAAAAATAAAACAACACTAACAAGTATAACTCCTTGGTCTGTCTGCCTAGTAAGATGTTTAAATTCCCACATACTGGCCAGAATAGGCACATATTTATTAAAGGGCCATAAAAAGTTTTTTTTTATATTATCAATCTGCTTAATTTCCAAAATGCATACACTTCCTAGTAAATGAAAATTCTCTGCCTCTCAGAACACTAATAGTACATAGTCCTGGCAAAGGACTCAGACAGCATGCCAAGAGGCATGGTATATATTCCCAGGGTACATGGGCTTTATGAGCCTGTTACAGCTATGGACACAGTCTCATGTTTGTTCTTTCTCTGCTCCAAGGATAAGAGAGGATACAACCCCCAGAGTCTTTGGTCTTTATTAAGAACAAAAGATAATGCCAAGCAGCAAACTGGCTAATTTGGCTAGAGGATAATTAACCGTGATCACACAGAAGTCATTCACATTACAACATGCCTACCAGCTTTATTCACTCTTTATAGAGATAGGTGTGTGGGCAGGTACAGCATTCTCCAAAGAGGAACACGCTGACGATGGATGCAGTCTGTTGGCTGCAAGCCACTACTTCTTTGTTTACTTAGGATAAGGTCTTCCTTAGGATAGGGTCTTAATAGGCACGTAATGTAAAGATGCAAATAATTTTTCATGCACACGGCTGAAAATAAGCAGCCTTCAGATTTTTATTCCCCATAGTTTATGCATAATCCCTATGCAGGAGATTCCAGTGAAGCATGCTACTAATCAGGAGTAACAAACCAGGACAGCTAAGAACTGTCTCCTTAGTTTTTAGGGCCATGATATACTCACCACTTTGGCTGAAATGAAAATAAAAATAACTTTGTACAGGGACCTGAACGATTTCTGAACCTTTTTAGATCACAATTAAGAAGGATGGAAAAGCTGCCCATTAGCCTCACTGTCAAAACTACGTATTAGTATACTTGCACAAAGGAGACAATCCAATGTAGAAATGTATTAACTCACTGAACAGACAAGTTCTCCCTGCCATTTCCTTCCCTTATGTTATTGACAAAGATGGCATTAACTTTTAAGCACAACTCAGCAGTGCTTGTGAGTGAACAACTCCCTTCAAGTGCAAAACTCTTAACCAAAGAAATGGGTTCAAAAGGAATTAAGTCAGCTGTACCAAGAACAACATCATCTATCCTGAAGTGCCCTCACCAAGAACAACATCTTTGTTGTAGAGCCCTCACCTCAGGAACAGAATCCAGGTCCTGCACCTCTGCATAGAGAGCTTCAGGCTCCAGCCCCCAAGAACAATTACTGATATCCCAAAACACCTCACTTGCTGAACCAAGACATTGCCAGCACCCTAAGAAAGTTCTGATGGCAATTGTGCATTATTAAATCCACCTTCCTTGGGTCTTAATGTGCCTTACTCAAGAGGTTTAGAAAGTAGCCTTCCTCCACCTGCAGTTTTCACTTTGTCTGACTTGTCAGCCATCTATGCAAATATCTGAGTGTTCCACTGGACAAACAGCCACTTCTTTATTTACATGTTACAGACACTACACAGTATGCTTCATGTGCTTGGAGAAGTATCTTACCTTGACTTTACCCCTTTCACTTCCAACAATATCCTGCAAAAGTTTTGAGGGGAAAAAAAAGAAAAAAAGATTTTAAACAGTGATAAAACAACATACAAACTTTACTACTAACTATAACTTAAATAATGTAAATATACTGAATTTGACAGAAAAAGTAGAGTTCCAAATACTTCAGAGAAACTTGCAAAACAAGTATAAAATTAGCTCCTTACCATAACAATGGGTTGAACTGAAGATATTTTGCAGTTTTTTCCCCCCCATGCCTCAATGCTGGGATACAGCCCTTTAGCCAATATATACTGCTCCCCTGTAAACTCAGGATTCTCATAAGCCACCCATCTAAAAGAGAAAGCAGGAGATGGTGGTTGGTAGGAGTCCCATTGCTTTTCCAAAATACAGATGTATATATTCATTACTGTCTTAATGTAAAAACAAATAAAAAGTTTCTGAAGTGCCAAATTGTGTTAAAACCCTAAACAAACCAGTGCGTCTGACAGTGCAAACCTCATGCAAATTTTACTCCCTTCTTGCACTGTTGATAAAAATCATAGTGAATTAGCTAAAGCAAAACACAAGTTCAGACACATCATCTGCCACATATCCTTAAAGTTATTTCCAATAAGAATATTTCAAGATGTTTTACAATTCTATTATTTTACCAAGGTCAAGTACTTCTCTAAAACAAAACAAACAAACAAACAAAAAAAAACCCCATCAGACAGATATCAGAATACAGCTTTTTCAATAAAACTAATTTTCAGAGTAATCTGGGCTGTAAATGTAGCAATACTGACTTTTAATGTTGCCTGTAGCTACGGCTCAGTTGTGTTTAAGCAAATATACACGCCCAACAGGATGCTGAGCTGCAGTAACAGGTGTGTATATGCCAAGCAGAGGAGACTGTTCCTTGCTAGGAATCAGAGAGAATAAGAAGAATATCCTTGAAAGTGAAGCATTAAAACCACCACAAATTTGATCAGATGGATGTCTTTAAATGCAAAGCTGTTACTGTAACTATTCTGTTGGATCTCATGCTTGACATAGACCAGAAACTCAGAGATTTGCATCAAGTCTTCTGTCTCAGTCAGAATATGCTGTTTTGAAAGACTTTCAACTTTTGAGATGAAACACACTTGAAGTAATAGAAAAGCAACCAAATCACTACGTATATATCTCTGATGTCCAATTACTCCTTCAGTGCTTTAGATCCAATCTTGAATACCTACTATCACAGTTAGTCTTTCTAAGTGTAATCTCCTAAATTCAATAAATCTTCTATTACAGTGTTCTTCTAACCCTGGTTCCATACTGAAAGCCCTGCATCTGTAAAACTTCCTGCATCTATACCCTTTGATTTTGTGATAGCCTGCAGAACTTGTCTTGCTTTTCACTGCTATACTTCCCAAACCTTTCCATACTTACAGTCTGACTTTTTTTTCCAGTTTGTTTTTTGAGTGCCCATAAGAGACCACAGTAGCAGCTGTGTTTCATTCATTATATTTATACAGGATTCAGGACATCTTGCTGGTTCTTTATTCTACAAGAAAAACTCTTACTCAGAGTCAATCTGCTTTTAATTTTAGCTCTGTAGTGTGCAATGAGTATATGCTAGGTTATGCCAAAATCCACTTTCAGTGAGCTCAGAAGCTTACTGAGTTTTTACACTAACAAAAATTTCATATCATAAAGCAGTAAAATGATACAGATCTTAAAATCTGCAAGGGAAGATAACTCTCAACATCAAAATTCCCCACTGCTTTTTTATGTGTGTCAATCAGTTGGATTCTACTAAGCTGCAGTTTTATTCCAAGTACAAACATCAGAGTCTCGGCATATACAAGAAGTGGGATAACCTCAAACTGAAATAAAGGTGTACCAACACATATGTGCCAAGAGTATGAACTTTGTTTTACTTGTCCATGGCATACACTCAAACAGTGATTCACATATCATTATTCACATCTCTTGGTTTGCCTCAGATATAATCAATTATTCCAACTTGTTACACACTAATTACTTACGGCATATTTCAAGGCCCATTTCAAAATCACCTCAGTAATTCATCAAAGAGACACTGGTATGTACAATAAATTGAGCAGAGAGTTCAAATGTCTCAGGTGTGTCTATACCTGTATACCATATATACCAAAAGCAGTGAAAATGAGGTTTCCTCAGACAATTTCTCCAGCAGGCATTCATTAGATTTTTCAGTGCCAGGGTACTGCTATGGTGCATGGTAGTTTTACTTGATTAAGATCTATGCAAACAAGCGTTTCCAATAAAAAGTGAACTGTAAGACATGTCAGCAGCCTCCTAAGAATCCCCTGATAGCAGTTATTTTGTTTCCCCCATCTAAAAATAAACATGAATGGACAAGTAATCAAGGAACCTCACTCGCACATGTTTACATTTAAATAAATTGGATTTAAATCATTAAGTGCCACTCTTCTATGCAAGTCAGCCCATGAACTTAGAGAGTTCCTAGAGCCAGGACTTAATGGTGAAATACTTGTGCTTCTCCACTTCATTCAGAAGCCCTTATAAGCTGCTGAAAGTAGTAATAACATCATCAAGGACAGGCAGCTGAATTCAGTACCAGCTAAACCTGTCCAACCTCAAGATTATCCCTAGGAAGCAGCACTGCCTTAATGCAACTTCTAACTTAACAGAAAGGCCTGGAGAGCAAGACATTGCCTCCACAGCTGAGCAAGAGAGCCACATTCCAGCTGCCAGGCACAAGAAGAACTGAAGTACTGCTTTGCAGCATGGCAGCAACCATCCTGCCCCACAGGCAGTGAGCTCTCCTAACACAACAGATTTTGTAACCCCCAGACGTACAAACTGCCTTAGTGAGGCTGAGCAACAACTCCATCCCAGGGTGCTGGAGACCTTTACTCCTGGGCACCATCCATGCCCCTGAAATCAGAAGTAGTATAAAGATTTGATTATGTATTGTTAGTACTATTGCATACAGAGAATCTTTCTCCAAAAACCTCTATGTACAGCATCTAGGAAGTGCAGCTCCAAATTGGGTCTGGAAGTACAGCCAAGAAAATAATCCAGAAATGGGTAACTCACAAAAAAATCAGATTTGCCCTCAGTTAGCCCAGATCCTTGTCTTATTTTAGGAGGGAGGTCAGAAAGTTAACTAGCACTTGCAGATTTGTAGTATAATTAACAGATAGAATAAGGTAATAAAATTCTATTTACAGGAAAGAGAGAAAACGGCATGCTCCTTTGTGACTGTGATTCTTAGTATCCCAGGCATCTGCGAGCTCTAGTTTTGTGACTCTTTGAAAAGATTTTTTCTGAACATCAGTTCAAATATACAGAGAAGTTAAAGCTTTGTTTGAAGCATTCTCCAGTGGAGTAACCAGGGGTACTTACCCTTTTCAGCTCCCAGTGGAGCTTTGTTCATGTACCTTGTGTCTCTAGTTTCACTCATGTTACCTTCCTGAGTGCATCTAGGTTAAATTTACTACCTTCTGGTTTCTGTATATGAACCACTCATTACCCAATTATTTCCTTAATATCCTCACTATCCATACATACTCTAGGAACAACCCAATCTAAATTGAGGATTAGTTACATGAAAACTAGGGGAAAACCAGGCTGATAACACGACCACAAACAGATGACAACATAAAATAAACAAATCTGGGAAAATTCTTCCAGCAAGTTCAAAAGGAATCAACTTTATGACAAGAGCTTCTTCAGGAGCTTGGTGTGTTTATGGATAAAGAAAAGACACATTTCAAACATGCAGTTCCTGTGATTTTGATCATTATTAAATAAAACTTTGAAGAAGTTTTTAAGCAGAGGGGAAATCAAAATAGCACAACACTTGATTTTAGTACTTGCTTGAACTTGTAAAGGGTGTTACCTGTTGCTAGTAAATAGTTCCATTTTCTGCCACTTCAAATTCTGCCAGTTTGGAAGTAAACATCAAACCCTATTTAAAAGAAGAAAGGTCCCTCCTATTTTCAGGAAGCCTGGATTGCTTTCTCTAATAGCAGAAAAATAATTTTTGAATTTTTTGTCTGACCAAAAAAATGCTCAAGAGCAAAACATTTTCATTTTTCAATAAGTCAATCCTCATTTCCTTAGGATGTATTTTTCAGGATGTCTTTACAATGGATTTAGCAAAGACATGAAAATATCGCTTTTTAGAAGCATTTAGAAATTTAGAAATCTTAATGTAGCAAGTGCTGAATTACCCCAAAATGAAATAGTCACTCCCCAAATGCAGAGCTGGGCTGTCTCCAGCAATACAGTTGAAAGCTGCAGTTGAGCTCAGAACTTGTTCAGTAGTATCTGTGCACTGCAGTGTTAGGCTTTCTTTTCTTTGATATACCCTTTAAACTACAGAGCAATCAAATTAATTGTGTGGGAAATACAGATCATCTGTTATCTTACTGCTCTAACTGCTTACCCCAGATACCTCAGTTAAAAAATTGCAATGAAGGGCTGAGGGCTTCTTACATTTTTGACTTATTTTAATAAAGTGTTTTCAATATGATACCAGAAAGGTTACTTCAAAATATTATGACAAGCTTTTATTGAATCTGTCACAGTTCACTATGTCATCATCTGCATTACAGTCTAAACAGCTCAGGAAATTACTCAATGGATTATTCATTGCTCTATGATAGATTTCTTAGAAGGAAAGATATGAAAAAAACCTTCTACCTGAACAGACAGTTACTACTTGAAATAAAGCACTGTATTGCCAAACATGACTTCACAAGAGATCATTCAAGCTTTCTCACATATTAACATTTAGTGAGATCAACACAAAACCCTCAAACACTCACAACCTCTCTGGAAACAGAGGGGCTGTAGAAGTCTCTTAAGAGTTGAGTGCTCACCACCTGTTATGCACAATGCATCTGAATTTTTTAAAAGCTGATTGCTACAAATGACATCTTTTGGAGTCTACAAAGTGAGATTCCAGGAGTGGTAGCGCAGAGTCTGAGACAAGTTTTGCTCATAAAGACTTCTAGCCACCTTTGCCATCAGAGTATATAAGTCACTCTTAATTACCAGAACACTCAAACTCATGTATGATTCCATCTGAGATGCAACAGACACATTTACTAGAACAACTACATCAAGGGCATGATAGGTAACCCACAATTTGTTTCCCAACCTTCAGAGGCGACTCTTTCCCATGAATTTCTCTTGCATATTACAGAAGACAAAATAGAATACCAGCTTCAAAGGTCACCAGGCAGAAAAAAACCTGCTGTCACACCATATTCATATACAAATTAAATGCATTCCTCTGGAATGCACTGAGCTTGATTCTGCAACCTTTATCCAGACAAAACTTGCAGAGATATAGCACAGATAACACACAGGAAAGATTTAGGGTGTGGCTGGGTAAGGCAGAGCTTCCAGCAAGTCACCTGCATGCATACCAGGCAGGGAGACAGATTGCACATGTCACGCTTTTTTGCTTCTGCTACTTTAGTTTATTTTGTGTGTTTGCAGCCATGGTTGCTAATACTTGTCTGCATTTCCAAAATACTTTGATAGAGTCTGCAAGGCTGTGAAACTCATTCTGCACTTGATGGACTTGACTAATCAAACAGCAAAATATTTAAGCTGATCAACTGCATGTGACAGCACTCATGTCACTAAGAGTTGGTTTGTTAATGGCCATGGCTAATACAGACTTTTGGGAATCATATGTTAAAAAAAACCCAAACAACAAAAACCAATAGCACAGCACTAAACCACTATTAACCTACAGGACTCACTGCAAAAGTAATGTTAATTTTCAGAACAGTTACTCTCCCTAGTATCAGAAGGTATTGGTGAGCATAGTAAAAGTTATCTCTATTTAAAACACAAGTGAGAGAAAGAGCAAGGAATCTACCTCTGATCAAAACCAAGAAACCTGGAAATTATTTCCATAACAAATATTTAAAAACTGGAAATTATTTCCACAACAATTTTGCTGTTGAAATGCTTCAAAAAAATGCAGTCACAAGAACAAGCTATTTCTTCCTCTCTTGATGAAATCTCATCTTATGCTTCCACACTTTGTGTAATGGAAATGGTTCCTGGGACCATCTTGAGAAGAAAGCCAATTCACTGTACATATTCACCAAAACTTTACTTTTCACATTCTGTGGTCAAGGGCAGAAAATTTTATCTGAAGACCCCACACAGAAATCAGAGTCCTGAAAAACATGTACAAACACAATTTCTATAAAGACTAGCATATCTAAAATGAAAGAATGAATAAAAATATCACTTACACGCCACTTAGCACATTTATAGACTGTGTCCTCAGTCCATATCCAGTGTCTTTCAAATTGGAAATGATACCTAACACATTGATATTGGAACCCTTTGATCCAAAGTCTTTTTCACTGTACATAATCATATGGGAGCTTGTGAAGTCCTGTTAAAACAAAGAGAAAAACCATAAGGAAAGTGCCACATGACATCTCAGAGCATTCAGGAGATGCCTGCTATGTGTTCTTGGAACTTACACCGACAACTGGTCGCAGGGACTGCACCTCCTCATCGTAGCCACCCCAGTCTGTCCAATCCCGATATGCTCCTTCTTCCAGCAAGTACTGATGGCCTTCAAACCCAGGCTTCTCGTAAGCAACCCAACTGAACAACAACAACAACAGAATCTGCATGTGAAAATGGATAAGGGCCACTCCATGTTTTCATGAAGCAGATACAGATATGTGATATTTATTCTTTTCCTGTGAATGTTTTCAAATTTAACTCTGGTATATACCTCAACCCAAAACCTACAAAAACAAAATAAACAAGGACTGGACTTGTCCACTGCAACTTCCAGCCTATGGAGTTACTACTTCAGCTGAAGTTTCCACACTTACACTCCTCCCAGCACTTTCATGGATCCCACTGATGTAAGTGGAAGTCTTGTCTTATCTTCTGATTCCTTGTCATCAAGCATGAAGATCTCTGATTCTATTTCCACCTCTCTTCCTTCAAAGAAAGGCTTCTCATAAACAATTACCTGGATTGGAAATGAAGTAAAAGAGAAATTGCAGGGAGGATGATGAATTCTGAATAGACAGTTTACTTGCATTGGCACATAGAGGCAGAATGCATAATGATGAAACCAACTAGAGGGATCTCTCCCTCCTCTACAAGAGTCCTTTCCACTAGAGATGCAACATAAGGGCTTGAGTATTCATTACCCATCTGCATTATCTGGACTGCTGTTCATACTGTCACATAAGCATGTGATGGATGCAGAAATGTAACCAAAGTTGCATTTTCATAGTGTGGTCACATACAAAAGGACTACCTAGTAAACCATCAGTAGTTGGTATCTGATCAAAGCATACTTATCTACCCATGTGTAGTTCATATGCTGTAAAATAGCTTTGGATAATCAATACATACTGACTTTTACCTTTGGCTCCCCACTGAATTCAACTTTGCGACCACCCTGTTAAAAGAAAAAAAAAGAAAAAAATTAAGCTGTTCATGATTTAGACAACTTATAAATGTCTCTAAGAGTCATCAATTCTTAAAAAAAGGCAGGATTACAGTAAAATATTCCTTAAAGAGCACAAGTGAAAATAAAAGGCAGATTAATGGCAGAGATGGATGCAATTAAATATTGTAAGCTCAAGAATTTTATAGACTAAAAATTTTGTGTTTTTAAAAAGAGTTGGATTTTTGTAAGTCTTGAAAATCTAGCCACCTTCATACATTATTTGTAACACATAAACATAGGTCATTTAACTTTAACATTTAGTAATAACAGTAGTTTACCATTTTCAAGGGTCTCATGGACCTAATGTAGGCTTCCTTCTTCTCCCAGAATAATAAATTAGGATATTCACCAGGCTCCAACATTAAAGGGACTCCCTGGAAACCAGGCTCTTCATAAAGAAGCCATCTAAAAGTAGAGGAGGTGGAGGGACAAAAGCAAGACATAAAAACCCCACAACATTTCTGAACAGTAAAGAACAAGACATTCTGCTTACTTTAGCAACAAGATCATTGTATTCTTAACAAAACTTTGTTTCTTTACTACCAAAGCTTCCAGCTACAAGCTTGCATACTGACAAACTTCTGTGCTCCAAAGGAACCACTAATAATACATGTGTTTTATTTCACCATCCCAAAAAACCCAAACCAGAACAGTGAACAGTAAGAACTTGACTCTGTCTTATCTGAAGGCAACAATATTTAGACTGAAATATCAAGATTTAAGGTTATTCTATTATTTTTTAGAATAGTTTTAAATTGCAGAACCTATTTAACAAGAATTTTTAAAAACTCTACTAAATCTTACTTGTATTTGATGCAAAATCTGCTCAATAAAAAAGTTCTAACCTTATGTTGTTTACTAATATTTAGAAAAAGCTGACAACTCCTTAGAAATCTACTTCTTCACAGTTTGTGTCTGCTAATAAATCTACTTTGAAAGATGCAACTTTGAGAATTCTTGATAGGGGCAGGAAAAAGTAGTTTCTCCAAGCTTTTTTGAAAATAAATCTTAGCCAGTCATCACTTGCTGGAAACAAAGAATCACACTCTCTGCATAAGGATGTCAGAGTATTTCTTCAAGTTAAACATGCTGACCTCAGAGAAGTGCAGCGTGAAGCAATATAAAATACATGCACAGCAACACCTTTTGCAGCCAACCCTTTATTCGTGTAAGGACCATAATGCATAAATCTGGCGATACCAAAGAGATTAAAACAATCCATCACTTTGTCATGCATTAAAGGGAGATTCCAAGCAAATATAAACTGGCATGAATTGGTATTCTTTCACTGCAGACACATGGCTCCAAGAAACAACCAAGGTGATTTAGTTTTGTTACTGTCTATAGCTGAATGTTTGATATGTTTGTGTGCCCTGTATTCATACCACTCAGTAAGCCCTTGGCTTGTGGCTGATCAGTGTGATATTTCCAAGGGCTCGGTACCGGGGTAAATTCTGCTTAAGACATTAATATCAATGATTTGCATGAGGGGATTTGAGTGCTCCCTCAGCTGTTTGGCAGATGACAAGAAGTTGGGTGGGAGTGTTGGTCTGCTGAAGGGTAAGAAAGCTTGACAGAGGGATCTGGTTCAATGGGCCGAGGCCAATGGGATGAGGTTCAACATGGGAAAGTGCCATGTCACAACATCCCCAAGCAGTGCTTCAGGACTGGAGAAGTGTGGCTGAAAACCTGCTTGGCAGAAAAAGACCTGGGGGTGCTGGTCAACAGCAGTTATGTTCATAAGCCAGCTGTGCCCAGGTGGCCAAGAAGGCCAACGGCATCCTGGCCTGGATCAGCAACAGTGCGGCCAGTAGGGCCAGGGCAGTGACTGTCCCCCTGTACTTGGCACTGCTGATGCCACTCCTCAAATCCTGTGTTTTAGGATCAGTTTTGGGCCCCTCACTACATGAATGATATTGAGGGGCTGGATTGTGTCTAGAAGGGGACAATGGACTTGGTGAAAGGTCTGGAGCACAAGTCTAGTAAGAGTGCCTGAGGGAGCTGGAGGTTTTCAGCCTGGAAAGAATGAGACTCTGGGGAGACCTCATTGCTCTTTACAACTGCCTTGAAAGGAGGTTGTAGTCACCTGTGGAGGTTTAGACTGGATATTAGGAAAAAAAATAATTCACTGAAGAGCTGTTAATCACTGGAACAGGCTGCTCAGGGGAGTGGTGGAGTCACAATTCCTGTAGGCATTTAAAAGATGTGCAGTAGTGGTGCTTAGGGACGTGGTTTAGTGGTGGACTTAGCAGTGTTGGGTTAATGGTTGGACTGGATGGTCTTATAAGGCCTTCACCAACCTAAAGGATTCTATGACTAACTTCACTGCAAGAATTGACACATGGCAGAACAAGGAGAGAGTACAGTCAGAAGATAAAGGTGCATTGACTCATTTCTGTTGGCAGCTGTTAACAAACAGCAATTAACCATGAACACCGGGGAAACTTTAAGATGATACAACCACACCCACACGACAAGGTGACTCAGAATCAGAGCCTCCCTCACTTGCCAATACAGTGAACTATGTCATGGCTGTAAACTACAGGCCAAAAAACCCCTAACCCTGCAACATGCAAAAGACCAGCAGCCATTTGCTGAATTTCTCATGGATGCAACTTCTTTCTACACAGGACTAATAAACAGATATCTGAGAATGACAGTTGAAAAATAATATATTTCACTTCCTAGTGAAAATATTAGTCTGCTTTCCTTCAGGGATACAAATACAAGAGAGATATATTAAGACACCAAGAGTTTACATGCATTTAGCAGAACAATGCTGTTACACTAATGAAAAATAAAGACAACTCAGAGCAAGCTCTGCCTCCTTTCAACAATAGTTTGCAATTTTACTGGTCATAGATAGCTTTTAAGTAAGACAGAAACAAAGTGGTGACATAGATGAAGTGAATTAACAATCAACCTCCAAATAACATATCTGATTTCATTATTATTGTGAGACATGTAATTTGGATTGAGATTGCAGTTCACCAGAAATAATTTCCTGTCAGAGAACCAACTACTTTGACATCTTCAAATTTGCTTATATATCAAAATGCTTCATTTTTTTCCCCACAAATCAAGGTATAAATATTTACTCAGATAAAATACCCTTTACCTAACAATGAAAATGTCCATATATCATGTGGTAGATTTGAAACATCTTTGCAGTGGTAGGTAACACCTGCCTTCTGCTGGGTAGTTTATGATAGTTAGACTATTTGCAGCAAGTCAAGTGCTATCAGTGCCCAAACGTAAGAGCTAACAACCAAGGTCCCATATACCCTGTAAGAAGTCCTGCAGGATGACTGGAAGTGGCTCCATGTCTCACTTTTTCTGAAAGAAGCCTCTCTTTCTGCATACTTTTCGCATGTTTTCCATTACGATTTACATTTTTAATTTTTAAATAAGTATTTTTTATTAAATATTAATATTTTATTAATTATTTATTTTAATTAATATTTAAAATATTTTTAAAAACTTATAAGTTTGTTTATTAAGCCATGAAAACTAATATTGGTACACTACCTGGATTCTTCCTTAGAGGTCTCCTTTCTCATAAAAGCTTGCTTGGTTCACAATATTACCAGATATTTTCAATTGACATAACATATTTGTATTAAACATCACCATAAAAGCCCAGATCAAAATGCACTGTGAAATATAAGAATGTCACATATGGACTCTCTAAAGCACTAAGTCTTTGTTTATAACAGAAGGACTTCAAAATTTTCTTCTTTCAGTACGATTATTTCAAGTTTAGAAGAAAGCAAGTGCAAAATGTGGTCTTACTATTAATAGTTAATTATTAGTAGTTAATAATTCCCCACTCTGACTTATGGTAAGTTTGCCTGAATGAGAAAAAGCAAGAGAGGCAAACTCTTATTCCTTGGCTATAAATATGCAAGGGTTATTCAGTATTTACTACACACAAGCAGAAGAAAATCTAGCTCTAACAAAACATTCTAGGTCAGACTCCCCAGGAGTAAAGCATTACATTGATGTACTAACACTTCTGTCCACAAATACTGCCAAAATATAGGACTAGAATAAATACAGCCTGTTCACAAGTCTGACAGGTGTAACCAATGGTTTAAACCAAATTCCTTTCATTGCACTATACATTCATACAGAGCTACATACTTACATGCCCCAATGTACTTTAATAGAACAAGTCTTCTGAGTGGTTCCAAACACTCCCGTTTCTTCAGTGTCATCAAAAAAGGAAGTCACGATTCCTAAGCCTTCAGGCTCTGTATACAAATCAATTCGACAAACCCTGTAATCCTGAAAAATTAAGATTGCCATAATCACTTGATCTGTGCTGTGAGTTCTATAATTACTGTGCATTAACTAAATCAGTTTTGAAACACCTGTTTATTTTAAATTGTTTCCCCCCCGTCAATTACTACTGCTATTAGGTGCTTATAATAAAAGTATAGCTAAGCCAGTTTGCCTGTCTCTGAACCAAGACAGTCAGTCAATCTCTAATCAGTATTTACATTGTTTACTTTCTGCCATCTAGGCAGAAATGCATCTTCCTTCATCAGTTAACATCTCCTCTAGCAAATTAAATCCTATGATAACACCCAACAAGCCATCCTTGAAGACAACTGCAACTTAAACAAGAACTGTAGTTACAAGCAATATATATTCCTCCTTTGTCCTTTCCTAGTCAAATAACTTTATAGCTTGTGCTTGTTTTGGCAACCTGCAACTACTTAATGGTAGGTTAAAAGTGCATGTAGAAAGACTGTTCCATCACGTGTGAAACTCTCTGGTAAGTCTGTCCATACCAGGCAAACCAAAGTTAGGTATTTGACATGGATGTTTGTGTTGAGTGCAAATTTATTTTGTATTGGAAAATAAAGGAAAAAACTTATTTTGAAAATACCAAATTATTGATGGTTTTCTGGGATTCTTTTCCTGAGACTGACCAGACTACAAAGCACATGCTGCACATAGTATTTTGGTGGCTATTCTAATAAAGCCCACCAAGTTCTGTTCCTACTCTGTCCTTCCTCTTGATGTTACCACAACCCCCATTGTGCAAAGCCCCCACATGCATTCTGTGATTAAACATGAAATTCAGTATGGAAGATTGTTTCATGTACTTGTAGCTCATGTTACACTTTTGTCCTAACAGACCAATCACACTCTGTATCAGTGTAAAACATCACTATACATTAAGATTTATAAAAATTTTTACTTATATTACTTGCCTTAACAACATGTTTGATTGAACCAATCACTGCAGGCTTTTGAGACTTGCAGTCACTTTGCTCTTCAGAAGTACCTGCACCCCAAATATCTGTGAGTTCCAACTCTCCTTCTTCCAATGGAATAGAGGGGCCTTCAAAATTTGGTTTCTCATAGAGTATCCAGCTTAAAATAAATTTTTAAAAATCTAATTTTTCATGGTTCTTTATCAAGTGTGATTTGCAAAAAACATGTTTCCACTTAACAAAACCTTTCATACACAGTACTGTTTCCTAATCCTTGCCATTTCCCCAATACAGCTTATTCACCCAACACTGCTTATTGATGCAAGCCATTTTCAGTCTCTGTGATACTTTTAAAAACAATGATAAAAACAAAGATGTCTGCTGCTGAATTCTCCTCCACCTTTTTAAACTGACAAATTGTGGCAGCAAAAACTACTCTCTGAATACCAGACTTTGTCTGAGATACTAATCAGAACCAATTTGTACATCAGAAAACAATGACACTGCAGACTGCTGCATCATGTATAAACAGACAAGTTGCTTGTTTTGAATATATAACTAAGAAAGAACTTTATCCATCCGCAAATACAAGCCCTTCACTCAGTTCAGTGGAAGGAAGAAAAAACCCCAAATCCAGTTTCTCTAGACCATGCTGGAAAAGACAACCTGGTTTACAGAGATCAAAAGGTTTTTGTTCCAATTTTCTGAAGCTAAACAGCAATCAGTTTGCTTCCCAGTACCTCCTGCTGCAGTTAGCCTTTGTGTCTGCACCTTCCTATCAGATAATTACTTTTGAGAACCTGCTGTTTGACTGCATTATAGGCTGGCCACAGTATAACTTGCTGTGCTAGCCACACTACTAATGGCCCTTCTGTTGATGCTATAAAGAAAGTAGGAGATGAACTTGTTTTGAATGACTCCTGGGTAATACAGCTTTTAGAGTAAAATCCCTCCTTTTGCCAGAGAAACAGACAAATATCTCAACAGCACCATCCTATTCCTTTGGACATGAAATAATCATACAGGACCTGGCCTTAAACTTATTTGCTAGCCCTTCTAGTCCAATCCAAATACTATGAAAGAATCCCTAATGACCAGAGGACTTGAAGGGCAGAATAAGTGGACAGAATCTGTCATTTCATCCCACACCTATGCCTGGTGAAATCTTGCACCCTGCCAGATGGTAACACTCACCCAATTAGTCAGCAAAATAGGTTTTCCAGCTCAGAACTTCCTGTTGCAGAGGTAAATGCCCTATTTCTTGCTCACAGCTGTTCATGTCACATTGCCTTTTACAAGGCAGACTTACAGTGAATCACATGCCAGTTCTGTTCCAAAACATTTTTGGATAGAGTAAAAATATTTGCATAAAGAGTAAAAACTGATCTCTTACCATCCTCTGATGACTTTAACTAAAATTGTTGGTGACAGTACCCAAGAACTGCAATCTGGAACATCATGGAAAACTTCAATGCCAGGTTTTTGACAGTCTGAGTCACAGTATATCACCAGCTGTGTTAAAAAAAACAACAAAACAAAAAAACCACACCAGTAACATACAGTTCCATCTTCCTAAGCTTTAAATACAGAAAGGAATGGTAAAACTATTAAAATTGATCTTACCTTGCCAGGTCTGGGATTGATTTTACTTTGTCCACTTCTTGGAAGTGTCTAATAGACAGTGAGAAGAGAAATATCACAAAAAACCCCACATAAAATCAAAAACATTTTCAATAAAGATACCAGCTATAAAAAAAAAGGTTAGTAGAACAAAATAAAAACTACTCTGAGTAGTAAAAGCTGATAACGTTACAACTATACCTACTTACCCCTTCAATTTCTACTTCCCCTTGCAGAGCAGCGTCTTGTCACAAATGTACAAATTTATATGCTTTTTTAAAACTCTGAATTATCATCTCACTGAAGTCTACTAACCTCAGATTTTAAATGCTTCAATATCATCCTGATCAGCTTCCTATATATTCCAGGAGTTCAATACCAAGAGACTACTATAAAAACTGCCACTGATTAAGTACATACTGTACAATTATAAAGATGAGTTTAAATGTCTAAAAATATCAAGCCATTATGTATTTTGAAGGAATATATGAAAATACTGAGGATACATGGTGGCACATACATGTATGAGCTAACTAGCATAAGCAATTTTGTGATGAGCACCTTGTAACAGGTTTCCTCAAAGAGCATAAGACTGTGCACTAACTGATAAACTTAAAATATTCAGAACAAATAAAACACTGAGGTATACAACATCTAAAACAATGTGGAAGTCATCACTAAATTGTCTGATATAGAATATATGGGAAAGCTGTGGTTGCATCGTGTCATCTTCAAACAAATGAAGCAAGCATTGAAATTATATGTTTGGTTTCTAAGCAAGGACAGGAGTACTCATTCCGGGACAGGTTCCTGGTCTTCTAGGAATTATTCACAAACAAAAAGACCAAACCAGATCCTGGCCCTAAACAGGTAACCAGCAACACGTGCAAAGGATTAAAGAGAACATAGTAGTCAACATGCAGAGCAGGCAGTGGTCGCAAGACAGCTCTTAACCACCACCAGGTTATTTTGTAGGCATCATCAAGACATGTTGAAGCACGACTGGTTTTTTAGCCTGCGCTTCAATTCCAGTTGAAACTTGTTCTGTGTTTTGAGGAATACCATAGTCATTGTTTTGGGCTGCCCTTGCTCCTTCCTTCACATTACCCACTAGCCATTGCATCATCATTTTCTTAGTCAGTGGAAGATGCACAGCAGGTACACATTTTTTATTCCTAACTTGAGAAAAACAATTCAGTCAGCAACAGTGCCACAGAAATCCAGAAACCCTTTGAAGCCTAAAGGGATTCTCTCAAGTGCAGTCCTAGGTATGTACACACTCCACTGCTCTATCAGGCCCCACACTCTACTGTAAAATTGAAACCTACTCAAAAACAACAGTTTAAGTAGCAAAAAATAAACTAAGACAGTACTAGACATTTAGCTTTAAATTCAAGTTTTTAAATCCAAGCAGGACCATCAGAGTAAGAAAGCCTCTTTAACCGGTAACAAATCTACACTACTGTAAATAACCCCCCTAGTTTTCCTCTCCACTTTAATTAAGAAAACTTCCCATAAGAGAAGGATCTATATTCTCAAAACTGCAAGGTACCATGGATGGTTGTCTCCTGCAAGGTGTCAAAGAAAGGAGCTAATTCTACTACCCCACTCCTTTTAGTAGAACTGTTACATCAGATACCCATTAGCTTCAGAAAGTATTTCTCAAACTTCTTACATGCTGCTTCAATTCCTCAGGTCATGTACACGTGGCTATTAAACTTCTGAAAACATGCTTCTTCCCATGGTTCTCAGAGCTTCTGATTAAAGTTTTCCTCTCAGGTCACAATAAGATCTTACATTAACAGAAATAGCAAATACTACAGGACATTGGTTCATAATTTTTAAATCAGTAATTGCAAATATATTCCATATTAAAGGTGCTTTGAGGGGAAAGCACAGGTCTGTCTTCAATCATGAAGAACAGATGCTTTTAATAAGACCAAGGGACAGCCCTCCACTGGAGCAGCACTTTCAATAGTCACGACTATTAGTAGTAGCTCTTAAAGTACTCTTAAAGAATATATATTTTTCTGCCAACACACAGAAATACAACAGAGGGCTAAAATAAAAAATGCACTCTGTTACTTATTTAACTGTACAATGGCTGAATGTCTTGTTGGAAGAGAAGAGAGACTACTTCAGCAGAAGTTTTCTCAAGTTCACAAAGAGCATTCTACTAATTTGCAACAAAAAATTAAAGTTAACTTAAGATTTGTTTCAATATAATACAAAATCAAGTATGAAGACATATTAAAAAAATGCTTTCCATTCATTTGCAAAAAGTCTCAAAATAAAGACCACTTAATCAAGTTGATAGACGTTATTTAATTTTCATTTTCAGATAAAACTGGTACCAAACCTAAGTTCACCTCAATGTATTTGTAATCTATATATATCCCAAAGAGGGGAAATAAAAGAATGTATGCCCATTGTCTATCAAAAACATAAAAGCTGGATAACTTTGCAGGTAGCTTTTTAAAAACACAATACTTACATCCACATCCAATAAAGCAGGGGGGACATTTGATTCATATCTGCTTGTTCCTAACCAGCTCGAAAAACTTTTCTCAGGGTTGCCGTAGCTGGGCATTTGTAAACTTAGCTCTTTTTTTGCACTATCTGCTTGCAGGTACTTCTCCACAAAACTTGGAAACTTCATATCTGAAAGAGACTGAATTCCAAAATCAAAATTAACCATCATTCAACAGGTAGACAAACATTGTTTCATTTCCTGAATGATCTTTATTACCTCAGATTTTTGAGGCATGATGAATGGCCCAGAAACATCCTGTTGTAAAGGAGGCATCCCTGAGGAGTCAGTTGCAAAAGCTGTTGTGTTATTTACTGAAGTGACAGAAGAGCTAAAAAACTTTTCTTTAGAAGACAGCAAGCTTGAGAAGAGAGAGCTTTTTTCAAGTCGTGATCTCTTAATTTCACCATCTGTACAATCAATGTTCTCTTTCCCATTTATTTCATGAGGAAAAGCAGGTTCCTCTCTACATGACTGCAGAGCTTTGAATATGATACTTTGCTCTGTTGATGCACGCTTGGGCCTGACTCTGGCTATTGTTTCCAGGCTTTGCATTTTAATTTGTTGTGCTGGTAACAGATCCTGTGTTTTTTCCCTCCTCAGTCCTAAACCAAAAGTAAACACGCTAGGATCAAATACTTTTTCTAAGTTGTCTTCATGAATGGGAGGCATTGCAAAGTGGGGTGCCGGAGACTTCGGAAGCTTTGACCTCTTCTTTTTCTGGGGTAAACAAACTGAGCTGTCTAAGTTTTTTATAGTTTCAGCAAACTTCTTCATGTCAGATGGGGAATCAAAAATGCTGTCATCTTCAGTAGATCCATTACAGGTTTTGCCTGGGCTCTTTTGTGTATTGGTGTTGTGCTCTGATTCCAATATACTGTCTTGACTGCTGTCATCATACTGCAGTGCTGCAAAGTCCAAATCTCCTGGCTTCACCTTTTTATCGCCATTTTCCATATTCTTAAATTCTGATCTGGAAACCTCATGAGATGGTAGAGGATATTTATCATTACTGCAAGGTGATAATATCTCTGTGTTTGGCAGCACTTTTTCTTCGTTTCTGTGGAATTCTGAGCTCATATAATTTCTTTGATAGAAAGGATCTTGAGCATTTTCACTTTTAACAGGTGAGTGCAAAGGCAGTTTAAAAGGTGAACTTCCTTTCTTTGCTGTGGTTAAATCTGGTTCTGGTTGCTTCAGAGAGACACCACCAACATCACTTTTGCTGCTTTGGTTAAAAAGGGATATGGCAGCTTTCACCTTAAGTTCTGTTGTCTTCCCAATATCCTCGTAGGATGCAAAGCTTTCTTCATTTTTGCCTTTTAACTCTGCAGTGCTTTCTTTCTCCAGGGTGCCATTCTCAAATAGCTTCTGGCGACTGCTTTGCTTATTTAGTGTTTTATCAGGCTGCTCATTTTCTTTAGGTTGTTTTCCAAATTTAAGCTTTGCTCTACCAACAAATGTGCTTGGTACAGCACTATTTTTTGAAGCAGGGATGTCAGTAGGCCTCTGGCTCTGGTTAGCACACTTGTTTTCAAACAAGGAAATTTTGTTGGCTATGTTGCTGTTAGTTTTATTGACTGGTTTTTCAAGTGTCTCCTGCTCACTTTCTAAACTGTCTTGGTTCATAGGTGTTTTAAAATTCAGCTCTATGTTCTTCGGTTTGGCTGGACTACAGGAGGCAAAGTGACACAGAGTGACATCTTTAATTAATCTTGAACAGGCTTGTAACAATTTTCAAAACAATAAACTGTAGAATTATAAACCACAGATTTAGTTTAAATTTTGATATCTCAAAAGAAAACAACTAAAAGGGGAGTAACTATATGGATTTAAAAAATTAGACACTAAATAAGAAGTATGTATTTCAAAGATGTACTTAGTTCTTTAAGGTTAGTAAAACAAACACAGGAGCCTACAGCATCTGCAACTGAGGCACAGAACTCAACTACTTATGACTGACAGACATTAAAATTTAGTAGTGAATAGGCAGAATAAATTATAAACATGCAGTTCCCTACAGAGTTTAGAAAACAAATCCCAATTCATTAAGGTGATAATGAGTTGGTTAACATTTGCATATTCTCGCCAATGAGTTTTGAAGACATCTGCCCAGATTCTTTGCAGCCTTTACACCTACACTGCAGAAGCAACCTCAAACTGAGTGGAAGAACTCTTCCACTCTCATGAGTGCTTGCAGAAAATGTCAGCTGTCATCAAGCACTGCATCACCACCTTAGCTAAGCAAACACCACATGCGAGGACTCTTCCACTTCCTTCAGGCAAGCTTAGCTAACAATTTAAATTGTGTAAACTAAGCCTAATAATTTTACAAGAACTGAATTTGGAAACACAAAACTTTTCTATCAGACTGGAGAGAAAAGCATGTGCAGGTACATGTACGCGGTACTCCTGTGCTATGGCAGAAGGCTGATGATGCACAGCAGAGTGTTTCAAGCTCCTTTCTCAGGAGCTACAACCAGGAAAAATTATTTGTCCGTGTAAATTGCTACTGCATACTGTACAGCATGAACAGCTGTGAAGATGCAAGACAGATGGCTTCAAAACGTGTCAGTCAGATCTAAGGACTGTCAAGGAGCCCACCATCACCTCAAACACAGTCCTGTTCTCCAAAGAGGAACCTGGGGACACACAGCAGTAGGAGAACAGGTAGAAACTGCCCTACATGAAAACTGACAAAGGTGGGAGATATAAAGAAAATAGCTTGCAGCAATCCTCAGGGTCCCCAAATGCTCTACCAATCAATGGATGATTCTGGTATTGAAGTGCTTTCTTCTTTTTTTAACCTACATAAACTGTGTTCACTAAGTTCTCAGGCAGCTCTTTAGCCCAAGAAAGAGGTGTGAGATACAGGGACAACCCAAAAAGTGAGATTCTTTCCCGTCTTCCTCAAGTGATTCATCCCAAGTAAGAAATTAAACCCTTCTAATGCAACACTCTCCACTGTACAACCTTTATTTATTGGGAATACCATGAGGAACAAACTAACTGAAATAACAGGAGGATTCAAAATGGTTACCTACAAATCTATACAGAGAGAAACTGTTAAAAATCACAAAATCATAGACTATTAAGAGGCTGTAATGGATCTTAGAAAGATCATTTAGCACAACTCACCTGCCATGGGCATGGACACCTCCCACTATATCATGTTGCTCAAAGCCTTATCCAGCCTGGCTTTGAACACTGCCAAGGGTTGGGGCATCCTCAGCCTCCCCAGGCAACTCTTTGTAGTCTCACCACCCTCACAGTAAAAAGTTTCTTCCTAATATCCAACATAAATTTCCTGTCCCTCAGTCTGTACCCAGTATTCCTTGTCCTATCACTACAGTTCCTGGCAAAGAGGCCCTTTTCAGCTTCCCTGTAGATCCCCCGTTCAGACACTGCAAGGTTTTTATGAGGTCTACATGCAACCTTCTCTTCTCTGAGAAGCCCTGACTCTCTTAGCCTGTCTCCATAGGTGCTCCAGGCCTCTTATCAACTTTGTGACCTCCTCTGGATTTGCTCCAACAGTTCCACATCCTTTTTATCATCATGTCATTTCAGAGGAGACCTCCCTGCTTACACTGCTTCCTGTAACTTCCAGCCTATTCACAACTGGAAGGCTCTTATGCTCTAATGCATCATCAATAAGAGAGGAAACAGCAAACTTAAAATCCACTGGCCATACTTCAGATAAATGCTAATAAAACACACTTGGAAAATGTAAGGAAAAACAGAAAATGCTCCTGAAAGAGAGAAGGTATGAAGGGAACTATCATACAGCATAAAATGAAATAGATTGAGGCATTACTTTTCATGAGAACTACAACTGTTTTTTCCTAAACTTTCAAAAGTTAAATTGTTCTATGACTTTTCTCTTTGGAAAATGAATACAAGTAGCAAGGAGCCTCTAAAGCTAGCCCAACTTCTTATTCAAAACAGGGACAGCTTCAAAGTTAGATGAAGTTCCTGAAGGCTTTGCCTGACCAAGTTTTGAATAACTTCAAGGGTCAAGACAAGATTTCACAACCCTCCTAGTGAAGCCCTGCAGCGGGGTGGCCACTGTTGCTGTGAATTATTTTTGCCTTATATCCCATTAAAACTTCACTGTTACAACTTGCAGCTGTTGCTGTTGTCCCTTCACTCCACAGCTCAAGGAAAAATCTGGCTCTGCCTCCTCTATAGATAGTGAGAGATGACTGAGGTCAACCTGTATCCTTCTTTTCTCTCATCTGAAGAAACCAAGCTGCTTCAGCTTCTCCTCATACATGACTTGCTCCAGAGCTGTCACCTTCTCCTCATACATGACTTGCTCCAGAGCTGTCACCTTCTTCAATGGCTCACTGCTGGACTCGTTCCAATTTGGGAACATCTCTCTTATACCAGAAGAGAGTTGGAAGGGGAGGAAGGGCTACAGCTCAACAGAGTGACCCAGATGTAGACTCATGAGCACCAAGTATCTTGTCCTTGACCTGCTGGCTATGCTCCTGCCTATGGAGCGCAGTACGGGCTTAGCTTCACCTGGTACAATGATGTACTACTGACATGTGCTGAATTTCCTGCTCATCAGGACCTTCTATATCCTTTTCTGATCACAAAACAAAGCAAACCCTTATCCTTTCCTTTTACCTGTATTTTCAAGAGGTAACACTAATGGCCCAATAATCTTAAATTCATTCCCATACCACCCTTTTGTCAGCCTGTCACTTACACTACTACATGCATTTATTTCAACATAACAACACCTATCTTCCCCATAAAATCTGTGTCTCTCTCTATGCCCTGACATAAGCAAGTTTAATGGCTAACAGCGATACTTATCAGACACACCTAAAACCTATTTTAAATGAAGAGCTCACCCCTCAAAGGTATAGTTTCAAGCTTTGCAAATTTATGCAGAAACAACCACTTCAACGCTTTGTATTTTGTATTCCCCAGTGTTTCTGCACAGCAGCAGCAGTCAAAGAGCATGAGAAAACTCAGCTCTGCAGCTCCACTCATTACAGCTGGCCTCCTCTAATCTTTCCATTACACCTTTTTCCACACTACAAAATACTGATTTCAAATACAACCAAAAGATGCACTTTATTGCAAGAACTGAGTTTCTAAGCCTGTTTAAAAGGAGACATTGCTTGAGTACCCTTTAAGCCTCTCTCTTCTATGGGGAAAAAACTTAACAGTACAAATGCTTTCTTACAAACAGTCCAGTATGGCTGATTTTTACCACCCATTCCTGATCTGCAATGCCAGGAACAAGCAGGCACAAGATAAATACCGATGTCCTTCTCTTTGGCTACACCTTGCAGCTAAACTGTGGAAGCAAGCAGTTAAACCTCTCCCAACAGTCAAAAATGGAAGGTGAGTCACACGTCAAGCATGCAACTGGTGCCAAAAACACACTGATGCCAAAATATCAGATTGAGGTGAGCAAGGAAAAATGGCATGTGAAAAGAGAAGAATAATTCAACAAGTAGGCTTAAATATAAAGGCAACTACAAAACCATGTCTGAACATAAAGTATGACAACTAAAGCCAAGTTTTCCACTAAGCACATCAAAGTAACCACTGCCTGAGGTTTTATCTGCCAATTAAGACTTACCATCAACCTCATTTTAGTCACAAATCTGATAGATTTCCCTTTCAAAAGCTAGAAGCAAAGTGTCCTGTGACTTTCAAGTTATCTAGTACACTAAAATAAATAGAGAAAAAAGAGAAAATGCTATATTTATTTACAGGAAACCTACATTTCTGGAGGTGACTGGAGAAACTGATCTGTTTTGAAATTGTTTCTAAAGAAACTTGATTCCCA
The DNA here is from genome assembly GCF_963662255.1 of Cinclus cinclus. Lineage (NCBI taxonomy): Eukaryota > Metazoa > Chordata > Aves > Passeriformes > Cinclidae > Cinclus > Cinclus cinclus. Next base: position 43,462,685 of record NC_085048.1, on the reverse strand, counting down.
GAATTGGCACAAAGCCATTAGTAAGAGACATCATGCATTTTTAAGGGAGAACTACTTGTACTATATAAAATCCATCTTACAAGGGGACAGGGAATCTCTAAGTAAATGGGTGTTCTGCAACCAGGAAGGAATTAATGTGAACTACCTAATAATAACTTTTTAACCTTTGAAAATGAAAATATTATCAGTTCAAAGCAATAACTAGAGAACAAAAACCACACCATCTTCTAGTAATCACCATCTTTTCCCTTCCCATTTTACAGCACTTTAATCCACATCCAGGTTTCCAGATCATATGTTCTAACAAATTACTATAAATTATACCAGGTCTCCTGAGCATGTAACTCTGGCTAAAGAAATGGTGTGGTGCTGTGCAATGACAGCAACCTTGCAGACAACACGGCAATCCCCACCCAGGTCTAAAGTTCCTAGAGCAACAGATCAGCCAAGACACAGCGTCACACACCCCACAGAACGGGATGAAATAGAACAGGCTGTTTATTCCTTAAAATTCGGTCTTTCAGACAGGACAATTGTCTGTTACTTTATGTGAGCAGTAAAAGGTAATTCACTGTACAGCAAGCCCTAGAGATACACAGAAAAAATGAAATCCAGCTATGCAGGCGTTTATAACTTCATCATCACTAATGACAGTGACACAGAGAAAAAACAATAATGTAAGCTACCTTTCCTTTGAAGCTGTGAAGATACAAACTCAAGAGTATAAGATTTATCATCTATACTTCCAGATGGCAAAGCATCACCAAGTACAAAAATGCCACAGTTTAACTTTCAGTATTAGCTTTTTAAACTTAAGTTACAAATTAACAACTCAGACACAGAGTATTACAAATTGTGCAAAGGAAATTGCTGGTGTGCTTCTCAGATGTGGGAAGCCTAACTAGAAACAGAGGTGTCTCTGAAACCCTCACCTTGAACCTCCACATCCCTCCAACACCACAATTATGAATGCTCAGTGTACCTCAGGTGGGCCTACAGTGCACCCCATATAACACCTATAACTGAACATGCCAGAACGAGGAGTGCAATAGCACACACTACACAGCCGTGACAGCCAAACAACAGAAATTAATAATGCAAACAAATCATTCCCTGTGGATAAGAATGCAATAGTAGCCAAGTAATCAATCACCAGTCGAGTGATAACAATGAACTTCATAAATACAGCCACTTCTTTATAATCCTATAGAAACCTCTGATCATCTGTTTGACAGAGACAGTTTCTTCAAGTGTAAAATCAAAACCCAAAAACTAATATATGCATAATCCTGCAAATACCTGATATTATTCACATGCATCAAAATTTAAATGATTCATCCTGCACATACTTAAGAAAGCAACTATATGTATTCAAATCTCTGGAGTGTGATCTATCATATCACTTGAACAATCAAGTTTTACATCACGTCCTACATTTCTTCATAAAATAATAGCAAAACTTAGGTTCTTTCATAGAAAACTTGAACACATTTCTTATTCAAAGATTTTCACATACAAAATCTTCAACCACATTCTGATTTGGTAACAGAGAGAAAAATTACATTAAGGTCAATGCCAGATGAATTAATCTGATCGACAATGATGATGATTGAGCAGTTTTTATATATGTTAAATTATTCCCTATAATGGAATTGACAAAGACATTCCCTATTCATTTAAAAAGTGAAAAAATGAATTAATTTTTCTAATACATATAGACTACAGTGCTTGTTAAGTGGTAGCTTTAATTATTGTAACTTTTTTTTAAGGGATTTCTTAACTGAAAACAATTTAGATAGATGATACACAGCTAGTGTTTCTATAGAATTCTAAACACAGATACAAGCAAAACTGCAGCTACAAGAACAAGGTAAACTACTTTGTTACTTACAGGCTAATCTTTGTCGTGACTGTTCTGGAAGAATCCAAACTCTTCACCTTCAAGGTATCTAAATCAGAATTTGTCTGTCTTTCAGCTGACAGACACAAGTCTCCATTTTTAATCCCATCAGTATGCAAGAAAGCTCTTCCATCTGGACCATTACCATGCTTTGCTGCCTTGGTGTCATTTCTGCCTTCAGCAAACACCAAGGCATTGTCTTCTGTCTTAGCAGCCAAAGAAGTTTTGGGAGACTCCAAACCGTCTTCCCCAAAAGCCACAGGTATAGCTCCCTTTTCCACTGAAGTTCTTTTTGTTACTGGGTTAGTGTCTGGTGATGCTAAAGGTTGCCTTTTTGAAGAGTAATCTTTCACCTGACCCTTCAAACCAGTAGGGGAAATGGGTACAGCATCTGACTGATTCTTTTTATATGATCTTCTCCTTGCAGAGGTTGTGTTTGAGATCTGCTGCTTGCCCTTGTCAGCTTCAGCTTTAGATGCCCCTTTGTGAGCAGATCCGACTTTTAGGTCCTGATTATTACCTGAGGAAGAGGAATTCCTTTCAGGAGTCTGTTGAAGAGACCTCACTTTTCGTTCAGGGTTTATTATCTTGTCTGAAAACACCTCAGAATGGGCATCATCCTCAAAAACAGATTCTTCTCTTGCAGTATTCTCAGTCTGGTTTTTCTCTCCATTTGCAATGTCACTAGATGACTGAGACTTTCTCCGTTTTCCAGATCTTTTACTAGCAGATTTTTTATCCATTGTGTCCAAATCACTGCAATTTTCTTCTGATATGAGACTCACAGGTTCATTAAGGAGTTCGTCTGTTTTTCTTAGATAGATATCAACCGTTAATACTCTAGCAGAACATGCGTGATCACTCGCTGCAGATTCCAACTCGTATGGCAAATCCTTTGGTTTTGCATGCCCAGGCTCCTCAGACACCCACGTGTTCACAAGCTGTTTGTGACTTAAGATACTCTTTTCTAAGTCTTCACTAGACAAATTTCTCAAGCTCTGTATGAAATCTGGAGTTGTGGAATTATTTATATCTGTGACGGATTCTTTCTCCAACCCCAGAGTTTCCACATTCAGGCTGCTCTCACAGAAAGAGTTTTTAATGGTTTCACTGCTGCCGCTCCAATCTGCTGACCACTCACTGTCAGAAGAGACTCCCCTACTACTCCATTCTGAAATCGTGTCGTGATACAGCGGTCTTACTTCCCCACTGAAATTATATTCCTGTGCCTCAGAAAGGGCACTTACGTTTCTCACTTGTTTCTGTACTTGAGGAGCTTCGTGTCCTTCTCTGAAGTGCCTACAGTACACTGCCTGTGCCCTGTGAGGAGAACCTGACCTCTCACCCTTATGATGTGAAGCGTGCTCTAGTGAACTTTTGACGTTTTTCCTCTTCCCTGTACCAAACAAGTTTCCAAGTCTTTCCAAAACGGGTTTCTTTTTATTTTCTTCTCTGGAAGAATCTGGAAGGTGCGAGGTGGACTACAAAATCAAACAAGCAAACATTTGGTTAATGTCAAAATTGTTTCTATAATACATCTGTTTGTTTTAGGACCACCTATAAATTAAAAGGACAGAATGAATAGAAACAAAACAGTTCACTGAACAATACTAGCTCTCAAAAAAAAAAAAAAAAAAAAAAAAAGAACATGAACAACAAAACCCCTGAAAAACAATTAGGACTCCACAATGCTTCTGTATGTTTTTGCATGCATTTGTTTACAAGTGTGCTCATCTTGCCTTATAATGGCAGCTTTATACGTCCCAAATCTCAAACTTTTGTGCAGTTAGTTAACATCACCCAAAATGTTACAGAAAAGTGTCCTGTGCCTGCAAGACCAGAGTCAAACTTCAAGGTCAAAATTTTCCTTACAAAAACGAGAGCAGGGAGTTTAACTTTCTCCACAGTGGTTGAGTCAGTTTCCACACTTGTGCCGATAGAGAATAGTTTCAAAGATGTAATATCTCTTACAATTAATACATTTCTCATTTGTGTTTTGGGCTAAAAAAAACCAGAACGATAAAAGCCACTGCATCACTCAGTGAGTATTACTGGGTCAAATACTGCCCTGGATTACTCTTGGTGAAGTTCTGCCTTACAACTTCTAATTAACATGGTAAACAGGAAACACGCAACAGCATCGCCGAGTACACATGCATATTTGCATTTTAATACATTAGCCCTTTTTACATGCCGGTACGATGAATACTTGTTTCGAGAAGTCTATTTCAAAACACCGAGAGTATTTTCTACCCCGGCGGACCAGACCTCTGGAGGAGAGCGGGTTCCCTCCGCAGCACGGACCCTTCTTCGGCACTTTCCAACTTGTTTCTTGTCGCAGACGCCCAGCTCGCCTGCCAGAGCCCGGCGTGCCCCCCGATCCCTTCATCGCAGGGACGGCTGCGGAGAACCGGCCCAGCACAACCTCACCGGAGGAGTCACGGCCCCCGTCCCGCGCGTTACTAGGAGGGTGAAGCCGCCCGAGGCCGCCGCTGTCCTCCCGTCCCAAAACGGGACAAAGCAGGAGGGAAGGTGCCGTGGCGGGCTTTGCCCGCCGCCGGCCGCGCCGCATCCTCGCCTCGCCTCGCCACCCCGCCGAGCACCCGACACTCACCGCCCGGCTCGGCTGGGCTCGGCACGGCGGTCCCTGCGCGAAGCCGCCCCACGCACCCGCCGCGACCCGCGCGGTGCCCCGGCTCCGGCCGTCTGTGAGCTCCGCCTCCGCCCGCCCCCGCAGCCCGCCCCGAGCCGCCTCCCCGCGGCTCTACCTGGCCGGGCCGCCCCTCCCGGCCGCGGAGGCAGCGCCGGACCGGCCCCCAGCGAGGGCCGCGGGGCACCGGGAAGCGCGGACGCCCCCGGCCACGGGCGAGGCCGTCGAGGGGGCGGCGGGGCGCGAGTGGGCGCCGCGCCCCGTACGTGCCCCAGCAGCCCGCGCTGCGGCTGCCGCCGTGTTATTGAGGGCAAAACGCCGCCCCGGGCAAAACCGACGCCCTTTGATGTTGAGGGAAAAGCACCGGGGGTTGGAGGCGGGCGGTTCGCGCCGCCGCCGCCCCGGCGAGCTGCAGGGCGGGCTGCCCGGCGTGAGCCGCCGCCCCAACCGGGACGGGGACTGGGACGGGGGCGGCGCAGCGCAGGGACACCGGCTCGTCCCCGCCCGGCACGACGGCTGCGGGGCAGCGGAGCGGCCGTGACCCGGCCGACCCCCGACGCCGGCCGCTCGGAGGTGCCGGGAGCAGGCGTGGCATTCCCCCAGCCCCGGGAAGCGTGCGGGCGCCGGCACCGCCCGGCCGCCGGAGCCCCCGTGGGACATCTGGGTTCAAAGCCCTGCGGGGAGATGAACCCGCATCTTCCACCTCGCCCCGGCGGGCGCGGCTGGTTGCCGTCTGTGCCTGTCCTGCCTGGCCGGGGACACGGCTGCAGGCGGCCGGGGCTCCCCCCTGCCCCCGGCCGGGCCGGCGTGAGAATGACTCCGCGGCCGAATGGTGCCGGCGCTCTCCCCGGGCGCTCAATTAGTATTTAATGTTTAATGAATGCTCAACTAGTCCTCTTCTAATTAACGCTTAATGACTTACATGAAGTGGAACAGCTTCAGCAGGAAGGACCACGCAAGTCTTACTTCGGAGCGTCTGAGGACCCAGCGCGGAGGCGGGGGAGACACCAGGTCAGCCCGCCTGCAGCTGGCCGCGGTGCCCGGCCTGCGGTGTGTCTGCCCCTTTGGCTATTGGACAAAATAAGGGCGCTTTTTTTTTCTTTTCTTTTTTTTTTTTTAATAGAGTCACTTCCTCCCCCAGCTGGAAAAGTGTCAAGTTAGTTATTTTTTCTTAATCAACAGCCTACACGGTCTTGGCTCAGGAAAGCCACACAGAACCTACTTAATGCCAGTGAATGTGCAGCAGCAAGGCTGGCCCAAGCAAATACCGAAAAAACATGAAAAACACAGAGCCGAAACTGGGGAAGAGGTAGAGGTGACTTACACTGCAACCTAACAGAAATCCATAGAACCCTTGTCTTTGCCTACCTCTCTTAACCAGTGTCACTCATTCAACTGACAAGCAGCTGTACCACCAACCAAGCAAGACCTGTGTCCTCACACAGTCACCTTCCACCAGTGGCCTTCAAATCTATGGCCATTACCTTAACCTCAAGCTTCTGTATTGCTGAGATTTAGGTTCTATCAGACAGTGAAATAAACGAGAAAGTTGATGCCTGTAGTTTTCCTTTCCCTTTGAGGACCTTTCTCAAGCAACAGAATCAAATCAATTAAGTAAAGAGCAACATTAAAGGCTGTATTAAGTTCATACAGCTCAGACAGGTAAAGTGCTTTAGTGAAAACCAAACCAACTATAAATTTCCCTATCAGATGCAAGAATCATGAGTAATGCAGCCCAATCACTAATTTCTTACTCTGTATATGTATTGCCAGTACTAACTAATCACAGGAAAAGCCTAAGATTACAATAATTAACATTGCTAGCTACAATAAGCAAAATTACAAAATTTTTACACTTATTGCAAGCTAATAAGGAATGATACTGATTTCTCTGAAAACTTATAAACTACAAGTGTGAGGAGGATGACTATCTTGTTCAGACTAAAAACTGTTGGAACAACAAAACAGGGGAAATTTAACTTTATTATGGCGTCAACCTATATATTAATATTTGGATGGAAATAGCTGTCAGTCCTCTAAAGTAGTTGGGACTACATTATCAACCTGACCATCATTATTACACTTACTGTCAAGTTTTTAGTTTGCAAGATTACAGCTGGAAAAATAAGTTATTTGAACTGGGGATCTGGATTTCTCTCTTCCCAGCCACTGATTTTCATAAGGTCCATGGGAACTTAATTATCATTGAGACATCTCCCCCCTTCAAATGTAGTTTAAACTACAACCAGCAAGTTCAAAAGGTGTTGAATGGAAGTGAGGAGGGACAGCCAGCCACTCCAGTCACATAAGCCTTGTTTCCTCAGGGAACAAGGCTAAAGATTTTTCCTTGATCTTGAAATAGCTGCCCTGTGTAAACTGTTTTGAAGTAATTTCTTCATACAAAGTACCTTAATTATATACAGCTCTTTCAAAACACATAAAAGACCAGGTACTTGCCCTGAAGAGCTTGTATTTTAAGTGTCAGATAAATGTAGGTGAGCCAGTATTGCCAGTGCAAGAGGGCACAGAGACCAAGCTTCTCAAGGGACTCCCAAGTGGGACCGGGTCTGCCAGGGCACAGCACGAGAATGCTTGACTTCCAGAACCCTGCACGGAAATGTCCGATTTCAGAAGGCAAGGAGTACCCTCGCTCAGCACATCAGCCTTCTTCAATGTGCTTATGTTCAAGCAGGCTTACTCTTAACACAACAGCTGCTTGAGAAATACCTGATCAAAAGCAGTGGCAACTGAAAAATCTAGAGAACCTGCCTGTCCATTCCTTGGACAGTGTGGAGGAAGCCATTTCAAGCACTCTGCATGAACCTTGAAAGCCGTGCTCTAATCTGAAAGCAAAATGCTGCTGCTTTCTGAAACAAGAAACGTAAATCTTGTTTGTATTTATATTCATACATGTTTGTGGTAGCATTAAAATATTTCCTCTGTTTTTTGGCTGGGGTTTTTTTCCTCATTAGCTAATGTAAGTTGCCACAGCCAAACCCCTAATTTAACAGTGCAATTTAAACATGTGCTTTGCTGGTCTCCAGTGAAAAGAGACCATAAGCTACTATGTTGTGTTGAATCAAAACTTCAGGATGTGTCTTGAGGGATCAGTTGGATGTTATTTTCTTAGATGAGTTCATCTGAGTCAGCTGAACATAAATGAAAACACTTCTTAGAGCACACATTAGAGAAAAAAAGCAGTATTTTTACTAGTCATTAGCAACTTTGTGGTAACTAATAGATGGTAATATCTAGTGTGGACAGTTCTTTTATTTCAACATTTATTTTCCATCATATGTTCATCTTCAGAGGGGAAAAAAAGCAACAAACCATTTAGTGAAGAGTAAGTTTGAGATTTATCATTCATTAGAAGGTCATAAAGAACTGGATTTCAAGTAACATGAAAACTACTGAGACCCTTCTATGTTCAGCAACTCTAATAGTGTAGGACCCTTACGAATTCATGCTGGAAAGCCAGTAACATCAAGTATCTTTAAATCACACTATCATAATTCACCCAACTATGAAAAACAGAAAGCCTTGAAGTTCTAGCAGTCACATGACATCTTAAAAAGTGCTTTAGCCAAAAACATTTAAATAAATAAACTATTACTCTCAAAGCTTTGGCATTCTGCAGAGACTGAAACTCAAATATCCCACACTAACAGTGCTGGGCTTTGTGAGGCTGAAAATTGCTCTGGACTATTGCTGGCTCATCATGCTGTGAAAATATTAGTAGAAAAAATGGAAGGAACGATGTACAAATCAAAGCTGAGAGAGAGAAAAACCTGAGAAGCACAAGACCCACTCGAGTCCTCCTCAAGAACTACAGAGAAGTTTTCATACAGCTCTCCTACAGGTGAGTGCCATAGCTATGCCATGGCAGAGAGAGAGAGGAGTGAGTTGCAGATGGAAATAAAGACTTGGTGCTAATGTTCTTCTTTTAAAAGCATGGGGGAAAGATACACTTAACAAAACATTTGACCTCAGTCAATTCTTGTTGTGAATCACTGAAGGGAAAAAAGTGGTTACTTTTAAGTTAACCTAAATGATTTCTAAACTTAACCAGTTTAACTGATCTTGCTGTCAATCAAATGGATTTTAATTACTTAAATTCACCATTCTCATTGTTCAGTATTTATGCTGACCCTTCACAGAGACACAAAGGCAGGGGGGTGTTTGGCATACACTCTTTAAACTTTTTTTAGCATTTAAGTATACCATGTTCCAGGTTGACAGTGTCCTCTTCAGAGTTAGAGGAAAAAAACACACTTTAAATTTAATAAGTCCACTCTAGCATGGAATTCACTCCCTGCCTTTTCCAGCTCTTTGCCTGCTATGAAGATAGAGGATATAAACAGCAATAACTGGATTTTAAACAATTTCAGCTTTACCTGAGCAATTTGTGCAGGGAATGCATTTATTTAGATTCAGGGACTTACCTGAATAAGCAAGGGGCTATAAATGTGCTACTTGAGCAGTGTGAAGTGAAATAAGCATAAGTTTTCTTAATAGTCATATTTTTACACATACTGTATTTTCTAGAAAGTCAGGATATTTTAGTGAAACTATTCATATCTTCAAGAGAACAGGACCTGTCTGCTTCCAATTTATTTTTTCACCTTAAAAGTAAATTTTTAGTTGAAATGTACATTGAAAATTTATTATTTTGCAACAGCACATAGATTAATGACACTAAGGAGCCTGCATGTTTAATGGACTTTTTGGAAAGGAAATAATCAGCTCAAGAAGCATAGATGTAAATATAAATTATTTTATCCCATATTATTTCTTAGGTGACAAAAAGAAATCTTAGGTGAGATTTAGGTACTGCATGTATTAGAAAAGAACAGCAAAACTGAAAGGAGCAAATCATGCAAAATCAGATGAATGGAAATCTTTCAAAAAAAGCTTGTGGAAGACAAAGGAGCATTGATAAAATGAAACAGATCCTTACATGAGTATTTAGGAGAGGAGGGAAATAAATAAGAACAGGCATGTCAGAAAAGACATGTCTGCTCCCATCTCCTCTTCCCCAGAGCTAGTTATTTTCATAAACTAAAACCTTTCCCCCCTCCCCTTCTGTCAGGAGGAGCATCTGTCACTTAAAGAAACACTCTATGAAACTAATGGAGATCAGTTGCTCTTTTTATGAGTTAAAAAAAACCAAACTGTGTATTAACATGAAGATTTCTGGTGGGGTTTAAAAAGGGAATAAAAGAGAGCATTGTTTGCCTTACCATGATGATGATGATAATTCCTTCTGCTGTTAACAGAAGAATAAACAAACTATCATGTGTGAGATGCAGTCTTGTGTGTCTCTAACCAAACCCTTTTTCTTAGCAATCCTCCCACGCTTTAACCCCTTCTGGCAGCACTCAGGTAAAAACAAGCAAAAAAAAAAAAGGAAGTAGTATCTGACTTGAGCCTTTCCAACTGGTAAGTCATTTGGCAGACAAATTAGAACTATGAAAGGGGCTCAATTAGAGGATAGGAGAAAGAACTGCAGAAGGGTGGCAGCAAGTCCTTCAGTAAGCAGCTCTACAGAAGCAGAGAACACGTTGCAAAGAGCTACCAAGTCAGTGTTGGGCAAACGCCTTACATGTATTAATTAAGGTGCAATACCAGAGCATAGATATGCAACAGTAGGAGAAAATATACCACACACGTTGGTTCTCACAGACCTGGTTACTTTTTCTGATCCAAATTTGGGATGGCTAAAGAAAAAAAAATCACCTGTGCCTTTATGCAGAAAAAGACTGATTTATATCTGCATCCTTGGCTCTTCACCTTCCTAGGTTGGTATATCAAATCTCTATTAAATCTTTTTAGAGCTATTGGGAGTAAAATGGTACTAAAAAGAGACTTGAAAAAGCAGAAGAGAACTGCAGCACCAAAAGCAGCAGCAGGGATTATTCAACATTGAATAACTGAGAGAATATTTAAACTCTCCTGAACCTGAAAGACATCCAGAAAAAAATTATATGCAAAAAATAGTATTAATATAAATTATTGCACTTGCAACTCTTTGTATTTCAGTACAAGAGAAAGTGAGGAAGTTTGATATGAGTTAGCCTCACATCTTTGCTCTCAGGATTTTGAATCTTGCTGCTGTGTCAGAGCTGTATCATAAGATAATCTTCTTAGTGTAAAGTTTCATCAAAACTATCTTTTTTCAAGGTAAAGAGGGAAAATAAACATATGTATGTTTTCTTCTAAGAGACAGGCACTTGAAAGTACTTTTTCTGTTAAGCAATAAGGGATAAATGGCAAAAGCATTTTGGAGAGGAAGAGAGTGGCTTGGAGTTAATTTTAAGTCTCCCCTAATCAGAAGCCACAACTTCAATTTCTAACAAATGTAATCCCTTTCCTTTTCTCATTTCTGAAGGCAATGCACAATGATAAAAAATCTATTATGTAAGCAGTTCTGATTTAGCAGATCTCTTTCTTCTACACTTGTAGGTCTCTCTTCTGTTTTGTGAGAGTGTACAGTGTCCTGTCACTAACTCTAAATGGTGCGTACTGGTTAGCATAGATTTAACATAAATTGCCTAATTTAGATCTATAGCTTACTGCAACACTTACTCCTTTTAGATGAAGTATTTGTATATAGTTACCAGAGACAAGAAATAAGTTGGTTTTTTTTGCAAACCTAAGAGTATCTGTAACACAGACTGAGCAATCAGTCTCTGGAAATCAGCTCTTTCTAAGCACCATCAATCTTCATCTCTTCCCCATGCTTTCACACAAAATTGTTGCTATCAGTAGGAGCTCAGCAGTGTGGAAAGTCTGTAACACTTGAAAAAGTCTTGCAACATTACATTAAATCATTATAAAGAAAAAAGGAAATAATCCTACGGAGCCACCTATATTATCAGCCTTTGTCAAACAGGGCACTGATGTGGCTACTCTGTGCTGGTTAACTGAGCTGGCTTTTCCTGGGCATCTCCTTTGGGTGCCACAGCACAACAAGGATATTAAGCTGTTAGAAAGCTTCCAAAGGAAGGTTACAAAGATGGTGAAGGATCTTGAGGACAAGCCATATGAGGAGTGGCTGAGGTCACTTGGCTTGTTCAGCCTGGAGGAGATTGAGGGGAGACCTCACTGCAGTCTGCAACTTCCTCTTGAGGGGAAGAAGAGGGACAGACACTGAATTCTTCTCTGTGGTCACCAGTGACAGGACCCGAAGGACTAGCTTGAAGCTGTGTCAGGTCAGATATCAGGGAAAGGCTCTTCACCCAGAGAGTGGCTGGACACTGGAAGAAGCTCCCCAGGGAAGTGGTCACAGCACCAGCCTGACAGCTCAAGAGCTGTTTGTACAGTGCTCTCAGGCACATGGTGTGATTCTTGGGGTGTCCTGTACAGGGCCAGGAGTTGGACTTTGCCCTTCCAACCCAGGATATTCTGATTCTATGTAGCTCAAGAGTAAGGCAGAATTTCTCACAGTGCTCCTGTGCCCAGTGTTTCCTTTTAGCTGGCTCTAAAGGAATGTCATAGGTTGTCTCACAGTACTAGCTAGGAAACCTAAGTCTCACCTGTAGTGTTAATTCAGTCTAGGGAACAGATGCCCAGGAGTTATTTAAACTAGCTAAAGCACCAAAGTGTCCTTCAGCAGCTCTAGCTCTAGATACCTAAAAGTAACTCATTATGTAATTTGAAATTTATAAAACCAGAGATCTTTTTCTTGGAGAGTAGATCATCTGAAACTATAAATGGAAAACTAAAAGCCTTTTTCTAGCAACACAGGGACGTTCCCCAGGTCAGGCACAGTACAATATAGGCTGTCAACAGGCAAAAGGCAGAAAGCCATCCTTGTGAGCACTGTGTTCCTAAGGTGAGGCTGTTAAGGTGTGAAAGAATAAAGACAGTAAACAAACTGCAAATTGGACTGCTAATTTGATCAGAGCCAAATTTCATAAACGACAAAGTGAACTACATGTTTAACATGCTGGCTTTGGAAAGTTGATGTGATGGTCCTGTGACAGAAAAAAAATTACTGTATAGTTCTGAAAACCATTTAGCAGGATGAAAAATTACAGTATTTAATCAAACTGTATTTAAATATGAAATTAATGTAGTCTCTCTTCTCCACAGAAGCTCTCATTAAATAGATTAAAATCATGCACTGTAAATCCTATTACACATTGTACCAGGGTATCATTTGGTACCTTTCAACTGAAATGTGTCTGAAGTCAGCCCCCCAGTATCAAGGTGCCCAACACAGCAGCTGTTCTGGAAAATTTGGGTTTGATAGGCTGTGTGCTTCAAAGAGCCCTTTTATGAAATGTATAAAGTGTTTACACTCCTTGATAACTTCTCTGATGTACAGATTTTCCATCATGTACAGATGAAGAGTTTTAAGTGCAAGGAGCTATTACTACTAAAATACCTTATCCTGACTTCATAAAAATCTGGATACCTCATTTTACATCTGAATTACAGTACTGTAATTTAGCATTTATTCCAAACAACAGTGTTGACCTAAGGCTTCCAGAATTCACTAGAATTGTTTCTTACAATAATTATTACAAAGAACTGCCTCAATATTGGTTAGAATAAATTTTATAAAACCAGTATGAAGAAAATGGGAATGACTCCAAACCTACTGGCTCCCTACAGTGTTGTGGGCAAAAATGTAAATCAAGTGGAATAGTCCTTCAAAGTCTTTGCTTATAATCCCACAATTACTTCCATATCGCAATATTGTCCATTAAGCAAGAGAAAATTCTAATAGGAAATGTTCTCATGAATTGCATTTTTGTTCTTAGGTGTGTTTATTTTAGGCTCCAAACAGAACTAACTAATGCAGAAAGCATTAAAATAAGCAATATGTCTGTCTAGAAAACAGATACTTTATTACTTCTGAAGAAAAAAGGGAGATACATGTTTTCCTGCTATTACAGGTGAATTATTACAGTCATGCTGCATTATGCTACTGTGCACTCAAACTGCTAAATGTTAGCTACTGAAGAGATACAACTACAACACCATTTAAATTGCACTACTATTATTGGTGGATAATTGGATGAAATTTCTAATTCCTACTTGGTATTAAAAAACCCCCACATCATGTCTTACCTCTAAAAATATATTTTGTTGATTAACAATAACTCAAGAGGGAATTATATGAAACTGTACAGTTCAGAAACACCCAGATTTCCAGGAAATGCCAAGAAATACACAGAGTTATTCATTCTGCACTTGAATTTCTCAAGTTGTTAGTTTGCATATAGGCCACCCCAACATACTCTACAATTGGCTTTGGTACCTGTGTCTTAGAACAACAGATTTGACAAAAGTACCTTTAAAGCTAACCCTTAAAATCATCATGACTAACCACAGTTTTAGCTACAACAGTTCTAGTGTTGGGCTCAAACTATTTTAGAAACAAATTACAGCAAATCCGCTCCATTAGCAACTCCTGGAGTCCCCTTTGCATAAACTCACTCCATTACTTGTTGGTGCTTTGGAATGCAGGAGGGAGGTGGTTGTCAACCATTAAAACCTGGTAGACAACAAGTGTTTCCTGTATGCAGAAGGCAGGCATGAGCCTTCTCTCCTGTTCCTAACCTACCACTTCCCTCCCATGCTTTCTTGGCACCTGTTGGGAAAGGCTGGGAATACAGATCTCTCCTACTCTGTATGGTTTTTCTCTAGCTACCTACCCTTTTCCTCTGCAGGTGACTCCATCGTTTTTCTCTTCTGCAACTCAGGCTTTGCCAGCCAGCCCACCACACGGTGAACCTGACAAAGCTCTTCAGTTTCCCAGCTGTGCACAAGGCTCTGAACAGCAGCCAGCAACAAGCAGGGGGAGCTTCTCTTTTGTTTGGCAGACACTTGGAAAAAAACCCTCACAAACTGTCTACACATCTCCCATGTCTGGAAAGTGGGAGCTTTTTTCAGGTCCAAGAGACAGAAATTTATCTAATAAAAACTGTCTGACACACCAGACAAAAAACATACCCTTGGTGTTTCCAGAAGCAAAATCATCAAAATTCCCCAGAGAAGAGGGAGGGGAAATATCCAGAATTACCTCTGATGAGCCTTTAAAAATCACAAACTTCTCCACAGGAAACATAAAAAACGAAAACAGATCTTGATTTTATTTTTTTTTTAATCTGAACTCTGGTTGCTAAATATTTGTGCCGTAGTTTGTCAGATTTCTCAGACTTTTCAAAAGCTAAACTTTTAAATCTCTATTTTCCCTATTTTCCTCTGAGACAAGTTTTTTTTTTTTTTTCCCCAGCAAATATACCCTAGAAAGAAAATTGGTGAAAGGAAAAGAAAAAAAAAGTGGGAAGGAGAAGAACTGTAAAGTTAGGAGAGGATATTTTCATTTGCATGTCATAAGATATGATTCAGAGGAAATTATGATGCCAAGGTCCCATCATAAAAAAGCAAAGTTTGTAGTAGAAAACATTACATTCATTTTAAATCTTTAAATATTATTCGTAACCACAACAAACTGAAGGCTTATCTGGTGAAATGTTGCCCACTGTGATTTTGAAAATAATATAAACAATACTAGTTTGTAGTGGTAGTCTTTTGCAATCTCTAAATCTTATTCAAACAGTAGTTTAGGCAGTTTGGTTTTTTACATGGATCATTCCTTGCTTTTGCAGATCTTGAGCCATGGCAGGTCGAGTGCTTGTTTTAAGGACGTAAGTAAGAAGCATTCCAGCTTATTCACTCTAATTCAGCTCTTGAGACAATAAAACCAGAAAGATGAAGTTTTTCATGACTACCCTCTTCAAACCCATTATTACACTGCAGCTGGCACTACAGAGCAATAAATAACACATATATGTATGCATATACACATTCCTAATTGTCATATGCACTATATAGCTTAAAAAGTGGCAAAAGCCTGGTCAGGGGCAATGGACTATTAGAAAAAGCTTTGTGTCGCAACCTCCTCAGATCTGAGGGTGCTCAGCTGTACTGTGAGCCACCTGGTCACGTAGCATGGCAAAATGGAAAGAAGGCCACACCCAAGGAGAGAGCAGAGCCAGCTGCCAAGGTCCTGAAAACCATTCCAACACATTGCACAAGTGTGGAAATGGTACAAGAAAAGCATGATGCAGAACAATCCCTCAGCTCTCCACATTGCAGATCACTGAACAGCAGCCCAGCAAGGAGGCCAGAAACAAACCCCTGGTGATTCAAAGAGCAACTTCACAGGACTTTCAAGGGAAAGAGAAGGGAGGAGTACACCCTTGGGAAGAAAGCAGTAAAGTGCCGGGTGTCATCCTAAGGAAGTTACATGCTAGCATAAGTAACACCTGTGAAATGTTGAAATGCTATGTAGCTGCGTGTTTGGCATGATGATACACAGAGGTGGGGCAGATAAAGGATGGTCACTGATAATACCAGACTGCCTGGTGTACACTCCCATGTCACCATTACCAGAGTCATTATGTACTGTCAATGCTTGATCATTGATGACAGACCTCCTAAATAATTTGCAATGCAGGAAGGGTTCATTGCCTTCCCTGGGCAATACCACACTGAGCATGTGGCTGTCCACATTATCTCACTCGTGCAAAGTGCAGACGTGTGCTGGTTTGATAGACCTTTTATTTTGTCCCTGCTTGGGAGACTGTAGTTTATTCAGCAGCCCAGCCCTGAAGGCCTCAGCACTGTCGCATTCCTGGACCACTGCTCACATGACTTTAGGCCATCATTAATCCTCTCTAAAAGAAACACATGTTCATCCACTACTTCCACTGAATTTGTACACAATGTTACATGGAGCATGAATAACTCAGATGAAGCTCAATTCCAAACACAGCTGAATTTGAATGCTATTCAGGATTCAGATCCAATGTAGAGTTGAACATAACCTTTTTATACTTCACCTGCATCAAGGGGAATGTACTGAATTGCTCCGAAGGAGAGATGTCCAAGTGACATCTTTCTTAAGTTGCCACCAAGAACAAATACATGCAAGTTGTCTGATACAAGTACAAGTTAGTTTGGGTGTTTTTAACTGCATATATAAAACTCCAACAATCTCTTCAATAAACTTTGTGGGTACTTGAAGGATGTCTATCAGAGTAAGAACTTACTGGTATCCCTGCCTTCAAATATATTCTAAAGGGGTGAAGGGAGCCTTCTTGACTCAGTACATCCACTGCTATCTTGAATACCAAAGAATCAGACTACAACTGAGATTCCTCCTGGACACATGCTCCTTTTATGAAAATGATACGTAACTCCATGCCATCTTCCCTCCTGTGTTTTGCCCTTCTCTAAGGCCCATGTTTGCTGTCAGCTCCACTGGTCCTGTACCCCTACAGTCAACCACAGCTTGGATGCTCTCTTTATAATCTCACCAAAAAGCAGCAGAAATATAAGAGAAAAGGTGTTTTCAAGGTCTCCCTGAACCAGCCGTAAGAATGGGACACAAACTAACCTAGATGTTATTTTCAGGAAATTAGAGAGTTGGTGTCTAAGCCATGTTGGAAACAGCAAAATGAAAACCTTTTTAAGTTAATACTGAAATGAATTTGTGGTTCAAATGGGGATAAGCGGAATAATGAGCTGGGAATGTGGAAAAAAAGGTAACCAACAAGGAAATTGCCATGATGCCATCAGTCTAGTCAGCAGCACAGTATTTTATTAAGCAGGGAAGTAATTTTGTTGAGCAATACTCAGAGAGGTTTTGTCATGGATAGCTGAGAACCTCTCTTGTGCTGTAATTAGCCATAGATTTCCAGACTTTTTGGAAGACAAAAGGATGAGCATGTCTTCTGTGAGCCAAAGCCAAATCACAATAATCAGATAGTTTTATAGTGGACCTGATGCCCAAGCCTTTTTACATCAGGACTTCCCAGAATTTTAGTTCTCTGCCTACACAGTGAGTATGACACTGCATGTATCACTAATTACTTCATTTTTCAGTCTTCACTATTAGCAAATATGGCTGAATTGAAGACACCTGTCATCATATTCTGTTAAATAATCATATCTTTGTATCCAGAGCATCTCCGCTGCAGTGTTATGTGAATGCTTGCTGTGTCCTGGGAAACCTGAGCAGAATAATGCTTGACCAAAGGTTTGTATCATTATGGATACTCTAAACTAAGGGATCCTTAATTCTGTTGTGTGTCTCAGACTGGTCAACCCTGTTAGAAAGGCAATTCTACTATGAATCACTTACTCTTTCAGGGATGCAATTGTCAGAATTGTATTTCTTTAAGCAGAGACATAAAATCAACCTGACTTACAGCAGAATCCTAGAAAAGCACAAAGCTTTTATCATGTAACTGTACCTTTTAAATGACAGAAACTGCTTATTCAGTCTTCTGAACACTCCTGCTTCAATTTTTGGGTTAGTTTTATTTCCTATCGGCTGTGAATCTAATCTATAAATAATTAATTGCTCTTATTTGGGGGTTTTAGCTTGCTTTTGTGACATCTTTTTGATCTCTCCTCTCTGGTATTCCTCTTGTCCCCTCTTCCCTCTTCCTATCATGTCCTTAACAAAGAACAGACACAGGTAAAGCAATGGATGTGCAAATATCACAGCCCAAAAACAAGTGGGCTTGATGTAGACAAATTCATATCACATTTCTCTTTATTTTCTTCCATAAAAGCAGACATGGTATCTAGGTTCTATCAGCACAATAAGCCTTACCAAAGCTGACTTACAACTACAGCTGGCTGCCCAAGTGCCCTGGTTCAGCATTCCTACAGGTACAACACCACCCGTGCACTATTAAAAGTAAATTGCCTGCACAAGGGCTCTGCTGTGTTAAAGGACAGTAACATATGTTATTAAAACTGAAAGAATTAACAAAAGCATAGTTCAGTCTTCCACTCTTACTTAATGCTGTTCTTTAGGAAGAGCTTGCCTACATGTGGGCTCTTGCTGGCAGGTGGTACTGCACAAAGACTATCTGGACATGCTGGGGTTAATTTTGCTCTGTTTCCACGATCCTCCGTACACCTTTCAGTTAAATACACTTATGATAGTCAACACTGCCATTACGTCTCTGTAGCTTAAATATTCTCTCTGCAGAAAAAGCTTTGATAGACTTTTATATTCAAATTATTCCCCCTGTGCTTTTGTGGGTTTTAACATTTGCCATGTCACTTCAGTTTACTGGTTTATGACATTACTCACTAAACACTGTGGACAAGTAATTTAATATACAGTGGCTTCTTGGAACACAAATGTTTGTGGGAAACATCACTTGGACTTAAATTGTCAGCATTTAAATTCTGTCCCAGTTCTGCATTTCCTGGCTTCCATAATGATTTCAGTACTCTCCAAATTCTGCTTTTTTCTTAGTGTTTATGGTGATCTTGTGTTTTTAATTATGAATTGCATATTTATCAACTAAATAAATCTGAAAAAATACTTCTGTATTAGTTATGTCTTACTATTGCAAAACAGAGCATGACTCAGAGCTAAACATCTTTAAAAACTCTAAAAGTTTAAAGGACAGAGAAAATTAAATATTTGTTAAGTGTATAAATGCTTTGCCAACCCCATAAGAAATGCTGGCATGGCCAGAGCAAAATGAAGCATTCTTTTTCCCTTCCCACATTTCTCCACCCCATTCAACTGGTTTGGTTTGAGAATTTGATTATTTCCCCCCCATGAATTTCAAAGTAAAGACTTCAGTGTTCTTCTCCTATTAACATCACTTTCTTGCCCAAATGACATCATGGTTGCAGCCCAAGAATAGGAACAAATTGTGTTGAAAGGGTAAAAGGAAAAAAGCCCGACTTAGATAAGCCAGTATGGTATTCTCATGTTTTCCTATACATTTTAAACCATAATAAGGAATTACTGTGCTGGTTAGCACAACAGCATCCTATTAAAAGCCACACAGACAATGAATCTGTTCTGAATGCTGTCAAAGAACTGTCATGTGATCCAAGCTTCACCACATCTGTTCTTTTTCCATTCTCTCTATATACTGTTTTCTTCAACTGATACAAATACATCAGGACAGCAATCCCAAAGCCACAGCTCATGAAAAAAATCCCCCAAAAATCCTTCTGTTCATATCTATATTTAAATACATATACATACATATATATCTGTATATGTTTATAAATAAAAATGTAAGTAAAATTAGTATACATATTTTAGCCTACAAAATATTTATTACTGTATTTTTGATTTATTTAAATGAAAGAAATATATTTATTCAGATCTCCCATAAATTAGTGAACCAGAGGCACATCACATGCAGGTAATTCTCACAAGCAGACCTGTCTATATAAAGAACTTAAAAGTTATACTCCAAATTTAAAACATGGGACGCTACTCTCTCCTCTGCAGGGATGATATAGGGGAACAACATGATTAAAAAGTAGTTCTAACAGAGTGAGCACAAACATGAGCAACTGAAAGGGGAGTAAGTGAATGCCAGCTTTGTGTAGGGATTATCGAGGGATTTTGAATCTATGTGTCTATTAGCAAGGGGGAAATCCTAGCAGGAAAAAAAAAATGAAAAGGAAGAAAAGAAAGAAGAAAGGAAAGGAAGATGATTCAACTGATTAAGCCTGGGAGGGAGGTGGAAAGTGTGACCATTATTTCAGGGAAACAATTTACACTTGGAGAAGGATGGTGGCTGGAACCACCACTCGGTAGCAAATTACCTGAACACGCAGTCTCAGTTGCAAGTGAGGTGTACAACCACCCTGAGTGACCCTTGCCATATTTACCACAGAAGGAATAACAGTAATTTTACCAGGTAAGGAACACAACAGTTATACCAAAGAAGAGAAAAAAGCAAAAATAAAGTTGAGGGTAAGTGTAGTTAAACAGATAGAAACTCTGGCAAGAATCCAGACATGCAGCACCGCACTGTGCAGGCTTTTTTCCTGTCTTTTCCCAGACAATAAAATAAAAATTCGTCCTGTTGCAACATTTAATTAGCTGGAGAGATATAACCTGTTCCAAACAGCTGAGGGAGGACCTATCTAGATTTTAAAAGAAAACAAAACAAAACCAAGGAGAAACCCAGCCCCCTGCCTCATGCCGTCCTATAACTCCCCTTCACCTCAAAAGAAAAAGATGCTTCAGTGTCATATAATTTCCCCTTCTTTTCTCCCTTCAGTCTTTGCACAAGGCAGATTTGTGTAGTCCTGAAATTGTGGGGGCTTTTTCTCCTTTGAGAAAACCAACACCAGCAAAACTTCTCAGCCCCGGCGTGAGTCATTTCATAGGACCTTGGCTACCAGGTTTTGTTTAGCTTTCTGATTCCAAGCTGGAGAAGGAAGCCTGTAACTTCTTGTTGTGTCCCCTGCCCAGTTGTCGGGCAGGGGAAAGTTACAAGGTTTGTGAGCGCTGGCCTTTCAGGCGCTTAGCTTCTCACAGAAACCTGTAGTTTCCAGGGTTTATAGGGTTTGGGGGGATCACAAGTAAACCAATGGAAAACAGGGTTAACACATTTTGGCCAACTACATTATCTTTCTTTGTTTTGGACAACCAATTATAAAGAACCAAACCTAACCAATAATATTCTAAAAAGATAAGAAGAAGAGCTTGCATTTTTCTAACATGAGTCATTCTAAACAAGTAGTTTTTCTTATCTCAAAGGAGGTTCCAGGGGCCTGTCACAGAACTGATTGCAGGATTTATCTCCTCTACAGAAGCCTTCTCTTCTTTCTGTCTCAAATTCTGTGAGGAGATTGGTTAACCACTGAAAGGCCTTATCTATTAAAAATTGGGGTGAACCTTAAGGCAATGACTTGTTCTCCTCTGGACAGGTTCCTCTCACCTATCCATGAACTGATCATTTTGCTGTCTCTTTGTAAAGTGACTCACCTGCTTTTTCACTGACTTGGTATGGAAGCTTATCAACTGACAGTACAAAATGCTTTGTTTCTACCATTTAAGCATCACTCTGGGAGGTAATTCAGGAACCCCATGGATCCCAAACAGACTTTAGGTTTTGTTATTTCTTGAGAAAAGAAACCACTGTAAGAAAAAGCAGTATGACCAGCTAGGCTGAATGTCTTGCTAACATTTCTCTGAGCAAGGCAGACGGAAATTAAAGAAGCAGATGAGGAATCCAAACATGGAAATAGCTTAGACCTTGATGAACTATCCTCTTGAAAGATGAGTTAAAAGAGCAGGAGGAATTAGGGATCTGCATATCTGCTGTCTCAGGAATATGGCAAAGGCAGCGATAGAATAAACTCATTTAATCCAGTAATTTGACACAGAATCAAAATGGGCTTCCATAGCCACACCTGGGTGTTAGAAGTACTCCACCCAGTTTCCTTCGATGAATATTCATGTTACAGAACTGAATCTTTGTGTGAAAGGCAGTGGCTGTGTTCAGGTAGCAAGTAGGTGTGAGAACTCTTATCTAGATGGAGAATCCTGAGAAACCTTTAGACAGGTAGCTGGTTATAAATCTGAAAATATGACTAATCAACACCTGAATATAAGAGCAGAAAGAGCATTAGAGCACACAGATGTGACTTATAAAAAAAAATGTTAAAACCTAATTATCTCGCATGGAATTTTAAAGTCTAGATTTTTGTGATCATTATTCCTAATGCACAAGAAATATATAAATAATGAAGCATTAAGAACTCTATTTCTATTCATTTTACTATCAGCAGAAGCCAATCTAAATTTGAAATTGTCCTCTAGGGGTATAAATGCCTTTCAGCTTAACTATACAGAAACCTATCAGCTTAACACCTGTTTGTCTTTAAATACATAATTTAAGGTCATTCGAGTTTGCCATACCACAGGTAGGACTCCTTCACCTTTGGTATCAGTGTTTTGTCACTGCTGAAGATGCACAACTGCAAAATGCACATTTTATCAGTGATTTGGTTCTCAAATTGAATTATTATTTATCCAAAGAGAATGAAATTAATCAAACATTCAGGAAGTTGTTTCTCCATTCATAGTGAGAACATTGGCCACATTGTTTTATTAATAAGTCTAAAAGACATAAAAAACAGATAATAAAATCATGGCCACAGCTACCTACTTCATGCAGTATAGGCTATATGACAGCTCAAGCAATCCTCAATGTGAATCCACACAGACATTTTAAACATAAACAGGAATCTAAGGAAGCTATTTTCCCTTCACTTGCAAATTAACTCAAGGATACCAAATGATCCTATTTAGCTTCAATTAGTGAAACTGGAAAATGTGACCAGAGATGTAATGCATTATTTGGGAAAAGGAATAAGCTGAGTTTTAGAATCTAGAAATAGTGTATTTTGTGGATCTGACATCTAGAAATTATTTCTGAGGGCTTTTTAATATTTAATAATGTGTTGTCAAATGTCTATTTGCCAAAATACCAAAAGAGAAACAGCTAATCTTCAATGTCATTAAACAAATGTTTTGCATATCAAATAGCACAGGACTAGAAAGGTCAAGAATCACACAGAATCCCAGAATATTCTGAGTTAGAAGGGAGCAACAAGGATAATTGAGTCCAACTTTTAAGTGAATGGCCTGTAAGGGGATCACACCCAAAAATCAAACATACTCAAATTTGTACGATTTTTAATTTCTCAGAACCAGTTACCTCCCATGACTTAATAAACATATGAAATTTGTACTTCGATAAGAACACTCTGAAATCTCTCTTCCATTGTTATATAATTGACATTTTTGGTTTTTCCAACCAGAAGCTTACAATAAACAAAATTATAGATTCCAGATGGCTTTTCGAAGGAAAAGGAAGTGGAAATCTGTACCGAACCAGAAGTACATCTGAATCAACATCTGAAGTATTTGATGAGAAAGAAATATTGTTATAGAAGGAGGCCTCTTTTCTTTCCTAAGAAAATTATGTAGTGAAAGGAAGTATTTTTGCCTTATAATTTGGGCAACACATTTACTCATTGAGTAATGCCATCAAGCAAGTGATCTTAAACACTTCTTAATATCCTGCTCTTTTACCATCACTATTTATGGAAATCAAAACAAAAAGAAAGAGAAACAAAGTTGCACTGCACGTCAAGAAGAGTTGCTGTGAAGTACAGGAAGAAGCAAGATGAAGATTTGTTGAACAATCCTGGAAGAAGATGAAAAGGGAAAACCAGGATATATTAAGATAGAAGTTTATTATAGAGTAGCTTTTCGGGTGGAGAGAAGTTGTGTTTTTTGATCACAAAAGGGAAGCATCCAAAAGGACAGAACTTGATGGTTTTAATTACTTCTTGAAATTATTTTTTTTTTTCTGTTGGAAAATAAAGAAGGAGACAGTCCAACAAGTTCTTGGAATACGCTGGGGACAGCTTTTTCTTTAGTAGGCAAAGAGAACCATTAAGGGAGTGGCCATTTTAGATCTTCTGCTGACTAGTAGGGCATGAACTGGCTGAGAGTGGAAGGCAATCTAGGTGAAAGTGAACTCCATCATTTAATAATCACTACCAAAAAAAAGGAAAAAAGCAAAATCAAGTTACTTTTTTTCCCCCAGAAAACAAAACCAAAACTTTATGAGGTCTACAGACTGATAAGCAAGGTTTTGTGGAAGACTGTTTAATTAACAAAAGAATGCAGGAGAGCTTGTCTTAGTCATTCCTGGAGTCAGTTCTTAATTACTCAAGGTAAAGGGAATAATATGAATTAGGCAAAAACAGAGGATAAAACAAATTAGTCTGGGCACATTATTCTGCAAGACTCTATTCAGTACATTTACTTTTGAAAGGCTTACAGACAGATTTCCATAGAAAGAACAGCAACAGAGAGGAGCCTGATGCAAACAGCTTATGTTTTCTAATGCACTATTTTCTACCACTCTCCCACAAGAAATGCTGAGGGAAGGCAGGCTCCCTTAAATCCCAATCCCCATAAACCATCCGTCATCAGCAGGTGACTGTGTTATTACACACATTAGGAGATTATCCCAATACAAAAGAAACTGCTGAATTCACACACACACACACACCCCCCCGAGGCGATTTCCTTGATTTTTATGATTTATCTAACAATCAGACTTTTGCGTTAAACATCAAAGTATAAAATTATGTGGCCAAGTCTCACTCATTTTCAGAAGCTTCATTTAAAAGGTTGTAAATGTTCTTAGTAAAAATGGATTGATTCCAGGTTAGAGAAATTATATCCCTACACTTTAATTTAGCTGTAAGTATGAACAAATTATTCCAAAAGAACTAAATGCCAACTCAGAACTTTCTAAACAATATCTGAACCTTCCCATTCCTTCCACTGAAAAATATAAAACTTGGTTTTCTAGAAGTCCTTGCAAGAAACTAATATACAAGACAGCAATAGGGTGAACAGCATTTTTTTCTGTTCGAGAGCCAATTTCCCAGCTAGCTTCACTACAATGGAATGTCATCCCAGCACAGTAAATGTGCCATTTTGCTGTTTTGTGCAGAACTGAGATCTTTCTGTAGGATGTTTCAACAGTATCAATAGAACCGAAATCCTGAATGAGTTCAAAAGGGATATTTGGGGGTTTTGTTATTTGTGTATTGAGCTACAGACCAATGAGTCTTTTCCAAATGCATAAATTAGTAGATGAGATTTGCTGGCTTGAGAAGACTGAAAAATAAATGTGTTTGTTTTAAAAACAGAATATATAAAGCCTTCATCAAATATATTCAGATGAATATTAGTTCCACAACCAAGAAAGCAACCTTTTCAATTACTGGCCTGCTGAGTACTTTTGTTAATGTGGAAAAATAGTATTTCTCTCTCCATGGAAAGATTACAATAAAGACAAGAATGGAATTGCACAACTTAGTCTGCAATCTGAAATTAAGTTCTCACATTAGAACAGAAGTAATTAGCATTTTCCCTAGCTTGCTTCCATGCAGTAATACTGCTGCCAAGCAAATGAGTAACACTACATGAGGTAAATGAGTATTAGGAGCAAACGTGTAGCCATTCCTCCTTCTCTGGGGAAAAAACGCATGGAAAAAAACAGTACGGGTTAAGTGGGGAACTGCAGAAATGTAGGTGGTGCTCCTTTATTATTTTGGCTTACATATTTTTAATGAACAAAAGGAAAAAGCCATATGGTTTGTGTGAGCATGTGGAAGATCTCCTCAAGCCATTTTCTTTTTTGTCTCTTCATGCCAGCTATAGTCATTACGTACCTTCCTTATTTCCGTACGTATTATTAACTTGAAAATTTTCCAGTGCTTCAAACTCAGGTCTCTTAAAGGAAGATTACAATTATACCTTGTGTTAAATTCTGTTTTCAGAATAGACATCTTCATGATATATGTGTTTGTGTATACTTACGTTTTTATAATATGAACACACATATTTAGTTTTGTCTTACCTTTCTAAGTGCTGCTGGTAATGAGGCAGTAGACATTGATATTGCTGGGAGAGCATAAGAGTGGGGGCAGATTACTGATGGTGTTTGGTTCTCCTGAACAGTGTAGCGTCTCCCCGACACATCATAGTACCTGCAAGGAGAGGAAACATTGCTCAGTTAAGGCATCCTAAAAAAAAGTGCGAGTCAGTATTTGCTGTATTTCTGACAAAACACTCAGATGTTTTCTCCTGTTGCAATGGTTCCAGGCCTCTAGTACTTCCAAAGTTTACTGCTTTATTTTAGCTAAACTACATGCTCCTCGTCTTAGACATTAATTCATCCTACCTGCTTTAGCTCTCTGAAACTAACCAGTCAGCTTTTTCCTGATAATAAAACAACCAAAATCCAAATACAGTACTCAGCAGGATAACCACATCAGAGCCACAAGGCAGAAAAATTAGTCGTCTTATCTCCTGTCACTCCACCTCTTCAGAGACAGCAGATTACAACCTTTGGGGTTTACAGCTCCACATTACATCACATAGTTCTGTTCACTTTCCTTCTGGAAACTGTCTCAGTAAAGAATCAGTTGAATTCTCAGAACAAGCCACTTATTGGAAAAAGGCTGTCACAATAGAAGTGTTTACAATCTTTAAAGCAATACATTCATTTTAAGCAACTCAGTCCTAAAACTAATTTTGATTATGTTTATTCCACAGTGCCAAATTTCAAATTGTGAATCCAAAGAAAGTGAAAATGTTCGCTTTGTCTCCTCTCAAGAGACAAACAAAATAGTTAATACTGACCAAGTCATAAAATCTCTTCCATTTCACTGTCTGAAAAATCAAAGTAGAAAGAACCCAGAATTCTCTGAAGATACAGTTTTGTTAAAACGTTGATAAAAATAACAGTTTATATATTTTTGTCCTTTAGATGATTCAGCAATTGGTTAAAATGCAGCTTTAAAAATGGTATGTATTTTTGTATTTTTATTTCAAAACTGGATTGAATTTTTCATAGGATCATAGGACAATTCAGGTTCGAAAGGATCCCAGGAGGTCTCTGGCCCAATGTCCTGCCTGAAGCAGGGTCAGCTATGGGAACGCATAAGGTTGCTCACAGTTTTACCCAACCAACTACTGAAAACATGCAAAGGACAGAGACATCACAACCTCTCTGGACAAGAGTGAAAATGTTTTCACTTGCATCTAATCTGAATCTCTCCTTTATCAACTTTTCACTGTTGCCTTGTCTTCCCACCATGCACCACTGTGAAAAGTCTGGATTCGTCGCCATCACCACCCAAAGCTGCCTCCTCTCCAATGCTGAACATGCTCCAATTCTCCATCACCTCTTCACAGGGCAAGTGGAGCCTCACAGGCAATCACCACACTGGGGGCCGTCCAATGAACTCACCCCAGTTTGAAACACTGAGAGATCTCCAGGCAGAAAAAATACCCTCATCAAATATTTTGCATTTACCAAAAAAAAAAAAAAAAAGCCTCAAAATGTTCTTGTTTTGGTTTGTCCTTAAAATATGCATATTTTCCATTTTGGTTGGAACAAAACTACCTTTTTCCCACAGGCTTCTTTTCCAGACTCATCATATTGTCCCAAGTCCAGCTCTGTTTGTACAGCTTTATTTGCAAATTCAGTTTTATAACTGACTTTCATATACAGTTTTCAAAGAGTGAGTAAGTGAGCAGAAAAGCCTCAGGCATATTTATAAAGTTGCTCAGTTTATTGCATAATTGTGGTGAAAATGTTTTGACATTTTAACACATATCCCAATAAACATGTGCAATTATTTTGTTTATTTACCCATTTCTAAGGAAGAAACTGCATCACTCTTAATAGTTGGTTACCTTCCCCAGGACATAGCTGACTTTGAGCTGTCCATCTTGATTTTCATGTTCTGCCTCCACCGATAGAGCTTGCTTTTGGGGTGGTTCTACACACATTGCATGTGAGAGAATTCAAAGGTCCCCTTAAAAAGCTGCTCAGGTAGTTCTGGAAGATCCTGTGGCACCCTACGCTGTCCATGGTCAATACTGCTGAAGGGAGGAACAGCAGGCTGGGGACTGTCAACTCTGTGACTCAGAGCAGTGGAACAAGTGACATGATATGGGCAGGAGACCAGGAAGGTGTTTGGCTGAAGTCTGGATAAGAAGTCAGAGTAAGAAGGAGGACAACAATGGCACACCAAGGGAAGTGGATGGAAGAGCTGTCAACTGTTGAGGTGACACTGACACTTTGCAAGAGGTCACCATTTGCCATGATGCTGCTGGGCTGGTGACAAGCACCTGCACCCCAAGTGATATACAGTGAACATGTGTCAGAAAAAAAACACATCACCAATCCCAAATGCCAAAAGGAGCCAAAGGAAGCTCTGGAAGCAAACACTTCCTAGGTGGGAAGACAGGATATTTCACCAGGGTATCCTCTGTCCTGCTGCAGAAGGGGGCTGTGCTGGTCCCCAGACAAGCCAGCAACATCCACCTGGGAGGCACCTGCTGGCTCTTTTCCAGCAATGAAGGCTGGGCCTCCCTGGGGACACCCTCACACCTTGTCCCACATGCCCACTCCTGATGGTCATTAGACTCAGGGCCCTGGCATGTCTGAGGTGTGGTAGCCAGAAAGCTGCTGCTTCCAGGATTTAGTGAAACGGCACTGATTCTTTCGGTGCTTTTTTTTTAAAGGAGACAATTTCACACCAAAAACTGGAGCTGACAGAAGCAGCCTGGGAGGTTTCAACCCAAAGATGTTGCACTGGAGAACAGCCAGCTCCAGATTTCCAAACAGGTGAGAAAAGATGCTCTTCGAATTTCCTCACAGTTTGAGGTCTATCCTCCCAACAATCTGCTGACGAGCTGAGCTCACCAGAGCCTCCGAGTTTTACTTTATGGCACCGGGCATTTTTCCAGGGAAAGGCTGCAGTACGCTTCCCGCCTGAAGGCATGGGCACGCACACAAACTCCTGAGGGCAAGACACGGTGTGAAGGCACAGGGCTGCACCTCTTCTGCCCCAACTGCCCAGCCAAATTCTCTCCTTCCAGCCCAGATGCAGAGCAGCTCACCCCAATGCGTGGCGGAGAAACTCACTGTGGGGCAAGGGCAGGTTGGGGGACAGTCACTGTACAGAAATTGAGGCACTGTCAACCCACACCCTTGCTTTTCTCACCCAGGCATGTTTGTGTAACCATACCCACTTGCTCAGAGCCCCGAGGCTCCAGGGGGAGAAGGCGCTTGCAACACGCTGAGCGTGTTATGAAATCCTCCCAGACATTTTGCTCAGCAGTAACTATAACAGCCCTGTGTTACCTACTCTGTTTCCAGCACAAATCCAAACCATACCCCCACACCTGTTATCAGGTAGAAAATTAACTCTATGCCAGCCAAAACCAGCACACATATTTTCATAGAGCTATTAGTTGCAGTAATAACTAATTTTACAGTGAAGCAAAGGAAGAGCAAGAAGGAGGCCCTGGAAATTATCAAGCTTTTGGAGGCAGCATGAGGCACGAAAAGGAGGAAGGAGAAGTTCTGTAGGTACGTACATCTTCTCTTTACCTGACTTACAGTAGAACTACTGACTGGAAAAGGAAACCATCAGATGGGAACTGACCTGGCAGTGCTCTCTTTATGCTGCAGACCACACAGTTTGGCCCCATCACTCCTACCTACCTTAATCCTGAGTAGCAACACAATGTTATCTTATTAACTTTCTTAAAATATTGACTTGAAATATGGCAATTACAAATGATTTTGAAGGGAACTAGCCTGCAGACAAAAATATATAAAGACAACACAGGACCAAAGAGTAAACAACTAACAAAAAGAAGAAAATGGGTTGCCATTCATTTTAACCTAACAGCGCTTACTAAACTAGCATCCTTATAAATTTTGCAGACATGGCTTCCCTCATAATCCACCATATTCAGCCCTGAGATCCATCTCTCATCTGCTGTTTTTCTGAACAGTCTTCAGTCTGTATCCAATAGATGGTTCTTGCCTACTAAGTCCCGCTTTTCAATCAACACAGTATGAGATCATTTTTAAGAGAGAGCATGCATGAGCAAGAGCAACTTGATTACAATGGGAAAATATTTTGTTTGTTTACTCAGATCCTCTACCCAATCTTCCCCCTCCCACACCACATCAAGACTAGAATTTTTCCCTGGGAGCAGCAAATATGAATTTGATTAGCAAAATGACTGACTAAAGATTTACTGCAAAAACCAGAACAATATGAAGAGCAGTAAGGGGCGTTTCTCTGGTTCATCCATCACCTCAGTTCTTGTGACTATGATAGCTGCACCTATGCTGACAGATAATTTACCTCCCAGGTTCACTCCCTGGTCCTGGTGCCCTTGTCATCCATACTAAACATGCATCACCGTGTGCTTGGACTCTCTTCTGAAGGAGACTGAGTACTCCTCTCTCAGAAAAAGCCAAGGCACAGCTCTGTGGATGGACTGCCCTGAGGATGTCACCACAAGGATGGGACTAGACCAATAGTGGCTTCTCCTGGCCTCCGTCATCCCAACCAGCCTCTTGTCCTCAGACAGCCTCTGTGTGTCCCACACCCCACAGCACGCAGCATACTTTAGGCATAATGCTATAAAAACACCAGTCTTGCAGGCAGCAAAGCAACCTTCAGACACTTTGAACTGAAGCCACAAAAATATAATTATGATCTTAGAGCCATGGGGGCATCAGACCCAGGTCAAATGTTAGGTGGCACAAACACAAACAGCTCACTCCAGAGGTGAAAGAGGTGTGGATACATCTGTAAGGATCACTCCTTGGGGCAGATCCTTCAGCAGGGTAGACTGTTTTAAACAAGAGTTTTTTAATTGTGCATTATTTGAGTTGCTGTCGTTACAGCCTTTAATATATTTTGAGCATTTCAAACAACCTGCTCTGGGCTGAAGTTTTCCATACAAAGCTACTGCTTGTTATTCTTTCTGTCATCTTTTCCACAGAACCAGTATGCGGACTCCCTGAACAGTCTGCAGCAAGCTACATACTGCATTTATACAGCCTCTTCCCACTGCCTCAGCAGTCCCATTTCTGTGTTCCTGGTCATAGAAGAGTCAACTCCAGCTCTGGGACACCTCTTGCACATACCTACCTACTCATATAGAGTTTCAAGGGATGGAAATCTGGAGCAGACACATGTCTTTGAAGGGACAAATGCTTGGGGGGCATGTACTGCATGTCCTTCTGTTGTCGGAGTGACAAGATGTGTGTGTGTGTGTGTGTGATTTTTATAGGGAAAATAAGCGTTTCAAACTTCTCCCGGGCCTTGGGACAGATGAGTGGCTCTGAGCTCCTCCTCGGGCATGGCACTGAGAAGTGGTGGGGAGGCATGCACCCTCTTGTGCCAGCACCCTGCCATCTAATGGCCAGGCTTCAGATTCACAGGTGAATCAAGTTTTACCTTTCTGCCTCCACCGTTCTAGATCCTAGAGATAGAAAAGTCTGTTTAAACTACCTTAGGTCACACCTTGTCAGCACAGAAGTATTCCTACTGGCTTACTTCGAGGTGTTTTGTTATACATCTTAATAACAGGGTTAATACCTCACCTAAAAGTATCCTTTGTTATAGTTACTCCACTCTGCCTTACTAATTCAGCCTAAATAATTCCTTCCTTTGTTTGGCAAATTCACACTATTTAAATACTTGCAGGCTTCAGCTGTGTCTCTCACTCACAACCATTATTTAGCATCATTTTCCCTTTTGTAAAGGAATTCCCATGCTCTCCTCTCTGTTTCCTTCTGACAAGACCTCTCCAGTGAAGATGTGTCCCGAGCTGGACACAATGTCCCTGCTTGACTCACACAAAAACCCAAGAAGAGCAGGTCTGCTGCCTCGTTGCTTTGTCCCACGATACATTTGCTCACACAAAGATTGCACAGAGTTTTTCTGAGCCACTCTAATACCACAAACTTGTCGTACTTGTTGTCCACTTCCATTCCTACACGTATTTGTTTTTTCTTTCTACCGCCTTCCCAGTACAATATATTAATTTCAGGTTATTAAATGTATTTGTTTGCATTTGGCAGTTTTGTTGAAGCTCTGAGCAACTGCTCATGAGATGAAATGGCTCCAAGCTTCTGGCTTTCCTGCACTTCAAACAGCATGCAGCTGGAAATACTACAGTCATTAGGCCTTCAAAACATGTTTTTCTGAGTGCTAACACAGACACGCAGCACTGCTGTAGCCAAATCTTTAATACAGTGAATCTAAGCAGCTTCTGGTTTCTTATTCCAAGAGATCATCTCCCTTTTTTTTTTTCCAAATCAAAAAGCCCCTCCGTCATAGAAATTACTGCAATTATTAATTATGTTTAAAGTTAACTTCTTTAACACCTAAATTAACTAGGAATAAAACCCAATGAAGGCACTTCAGAAAGATGGATTATAAAATCCAACATGAAAGTTAATTATAAGGTTAACTGCTAGATGATCTGGAAATCTACTGAATAATGGAGTTAGCTGCCAAAAACCCTGCCATTATATAACTACTTAAAATACTCATAACTAGTAGCATAGAGCTTGATCTATACCAGGCTTGTGCCAGATGCTCATCACCCTTTCACTATTTTGCCTCCTGATGTTCTCAGCTATGGAATTAACTGTACTAGATTTTTTATCTTCCTGTCTTAAGTGTATTTGTATCTTAAGTATCTTCACAGCAACTCACTTCTTCCCTTTTTGTATCTACAAATCAGGTTATTATCATTCTGTATTGACATTCCTATGAGGAGATGCATCATAAACTTCAGTTAACGCCTACCACAAACAGTCACTTCTCTCAAGTGATTTCTAGCCCTTATTTGCATAGCAAAAATCACAATCTAACAACAAACAAAAATCTGTTTTGGTACAAAATAAATGGAACATGTACTGATCTGCTTTCTAAAACCTCATTTCAAAGGAGGAATGCATTTTGTCATTTCAGCACTTGGAGACTATTCAAATTGCTGAAGCTCTTATTTCATTCTGTAATTTGAGGACCATTAATAAATTTTGTCAGTTACTACTTTTTGTGAAACTGAGTTCTCTGTGCTGATAGTGATATCTAAAAAAAAATCCTAAAACTTAGTACAATATTAGTGGAAGATGTAATCCTTTAAAGCATTTATTTTCCTTTTTTTTGGCCTCATCAAAAAAGCTCATTATTACCATCCAGCCACTGGGTGGCACCTCTGCATAGATGCCAGGTGTGCCTCAAGAAACCCATGACACCCTCAATAATCACTCCATTCCTCCCACAGCTAAGTGCTGACGTTTCATCAGTTTCATGTACACAGCCATGTTTGGGAGACAGTTAAAGCTGGCTACTAAAAATTTGCTTTGTAAAATATTCCTGGAATTTTCTGCTGTAATTTTTCAACTCCTAACTTTTGAGAAAAATGAATTTGTATAAAGCTGTCAGGGGAAACCTGATCCCTTGAATATGTTTATGGGCAACTTTTGATAGCATATGAAATTGTTTTGACAGATGTGCCAAAGAAAATATATAATAAACTTCGTCGCTTTGTATCATGTCTAAAATTACAGTAGCATCCAGCAGGCCCAAGCAAAGTTAAATTCCAGTTTTGGTGGGCAATGAATTAATAATATCCTTGCCCCTAGGTCAATTGTAACTATGCTGCACTGGACTATCTCAATGAGTGAAAAGCTCATCTTGATATTCATACTCTGGCCTAGCTTTAAAGCATTGTATAAACAATAATCATCACACTGAGTTACCTAACACAGGTAATATCTCATTTTATACAGTAAGAAGCTCAAAGAACCAGATGAAGCTGTTTGACTGAGGAGACGAAAAGCCAGCATCACTCATTTCTTTAAACACATGATGCTCATCTTCCTTTGTTCATATTGACTCACCATGACTTGAGGAACAGAAATATCATGTTACTGCATCATTTTCCTACTTTCTGTAGCTACATTGGGAGATACAGAAGGGTGTTTACAAATCCAGGGACACGACAATGCTTTTGAACATATAGACTCACACTTGCAGCCTTTCCTCACCTGCTCTTTTATGTGAGTTTTAGCATTTTGGCTCAAAGTGATAGTAAAAAATAACCAGCAAAGTTTATGTTCTTAAAAGTTTGTTGTGAGCATCTAGTAGTCTGCATTGGATTGAAGTACCACTTTACTGGAAACAAAGTGAAACTTAGAATAAGTCCAATCAATTCATCTGGACAATTCTAAATACAATGCAATTCCAGCAACAAGTAGGAAAGTCTTTAATTCTTGGGAAGAACGTTTCTGCCCACAAGAAGGGATAAAACAGGTTTGCATACACCAAAAAGAGCCTCTCAAGTTCCCACTGTCCAAAGACAGGAGAAGCCATGCAGGATGGGCACAGAGGCAGCAAGCAGGGAGGGATGCACTGTTAAACACACCTGAGTGCTAGGCCTTGTGTTGGGGACACCATTGTCACACAGAAATGAATGACCACAGCCCCAGGCTGCAGCTGGGGACTGCAGCTCACAGGAAGGGCCCGTTCAGCATGAGATCCAGAAGATTACATGGCCTTTCAGCAGTCTAATGCTCTCCCCTGCTCCAGCCTCTCCTGCACCCATTGGGCCAGTGAGGACACTCTGGGCAGGTCCCTGAGCCCAGCACGAGGGTGAGCCCCTGGCAGCACAGCCTGAGAGTGAAGAAAGGGCCAAATGAATGAGATGCAACCAGAACTTGTGAGGTGCTGCTTGGCTGGTGCTGCATAAACTCATCCATTTATCTATGCATCAAAATCTTTATAAACCACACCCTGCAATTTCAGCAAAGGAACTCACCTAAAATGAGTTGATTTCATGAGCTAAATTAGCCCACTGTCTAGAACAAAGACAAGCACCTAGTGTGGTACCAGCCATTCCACATTTGCATCAATTATGCTGAGCCAAATTGAAACTCAGACTTCTGGCATCAAGGCACTGAGCCACCTTTTGCTCACAAAATAACACAGTGGCTTACATTCAATGGAGATTCGTGATTACAAATTGCATTAATGTAGACTTATTATGTCAATTCTGAATATCAACAATCTAAATACCTAGGTAACCTACAAATACAAACACGCTGCAGAAAAAAAACAGTAATTTTTTTTTTAGTGGTACTAGAAAGGCACCTATTAAGAAAGTAGGCTTAGCTTTGTAAATTCAGCTTTGAAAACTGGCCATTAATATTTCACTGAGCTTTAAGAAGAAAGGAAGAACAATTTACTAAAATGATTAAACAACTTCTTCTTGATGTCAGGAATGGAAAACCGAATTGAAATTACAAATTCGGTAAGAAGTAGCAGGGAAACATAGAGCTATACTTAGATAAGTCAGCTTGTGTAACATGAGATATTTTGTTGCTTCTAGACTTAATAATGGACCTTATCATTTCAAGATTTAAGTAATTATAACTACTGCAAAAGCTATCACTATGGATTTTCTCATTTGCCTGAAAGCACACATCTGCAGAGATTTTAATATAAATCCTAGATTAATTACTTCCATTTAAATTCCATCTATATTTCAATATGGAGTATCTGAGTGAAGCATCATTTCTTAAGAGATGACAATACTGAATCACAATTTATGAGAGTGTTTAATGGGCCAGGTCCATGACTCTCATGTCTTAGAGCAAACAACCTTCATCTTTTATGTGTATATACAGTTACATTTATGAAAACAATTTAAAAATGCTTTAACACAGGCATCTTTTTAGATGCAACTTCTAAAAATCTATTCTCATACTTCATATGGCTTTTCTAGTCACATGGCCAGCAGAAGTAGTTCTTCTGTAGTAGTAGTAGAAGTCTTGAAAAGTATTAGATCATTCAACAAGATAACAATAGAGAAGATGAACAGACTCAAAAACTTTCATCAACAGCAGTCACAGATGCATCATAGACAGTGATTTTTGTCACAAATTCTAGCACAGCAACAATGCAAGATACAATTTCACAGTACATTCCACAGCCCTACAGATTATCATCAGAGCTCTTCATTCTCACATTCTCTCAAATACCATTAATGCAGTTATTTGAACTGTCAAAAGTTACACGTCAAATTAAACACATGGATTTGGATGGGTTTTCTACATACCTCCACAGAGGTCAGGCTTTCTGCCAGCTCAAACAGACATCATAACATGGATTTACACTACGAAGTGCTTCTTTGAAGTCATATTGGCTTCTTCAGAAGGACTATCTTACCGAGTAAAGAGCAGCAGAATTCAGGATTCCTTCTGGATACAAGCTCACTGAAGGCAGCCTACCTGCATCTCTGCATCTTTACAGAGCCAGAAGACCACGGGCTTCACCTTCAGATTTTGTTTTGCTTCACCTTCAGACTTTGTTTTGCTTCACCTTTTGAGGAATGACTTGTCTCCTGACAGTATTTTTGCCTCTTGTCATATCCATTTACCACTCTCCTGTTTCACCTCCTTCTTTTTTCCACAGCTACCAAAAGTGATCTTGCAGGCAGTGAGAGAAGAAAAAAGGAAGGATGCAAAAAACAGAACAGAGGGGAAAATGAAAAATGAAAATGGGAGGCTCCTGGGAAAGGAGGTACAGACAAACTAGGGAGAATATTTTTTAACTGGGACACTGACAGCCCAGTTAATTTTGTGTAAGGCTTTGTTATTTAAAATGGTGAGCATTTTGTTACAATTCAGTACACTTACTTAATGTTGCTTCTACTCTGTTCATTAACAGCTCTCTTCTGGATTACTAATCTACAAGGCCTTCAACTATTGGTTTTGAACAGCTCATCTTCCAGCCTCAATGCTTGATCATCCTAGAATGCTTAAATACCTCCCGAGCAGGAAACACCTTCATGTTAATTATATTAAATGTCTGAGCTGGAGCCTGCCAAGCAGTTCTGAACACAGTAAACCAGGCACAGACTTTGTGAAGAGTAAAAACAATGTGCTGCTACGATGGAATCATTACATGTAAAGAAAAATCCTCAGAAAAAACTAAGTAAAGTCTTAACTTTGAGGAAGCCAGTTACAACAAACTCCTATCTCTGGCACTGATCTGTGGCCACACCTCTATAAAAGAAATAATTTTATCTTGTCTCTTAGATTTAACAGACAGAGCAGAGGTGGATAATCTCAATGCACATGCACTTCTGCGTGAAAACAAGTTTGATTTGTCCAACACAAGCATTAACTTTCAGCCACACCTACTCTTCTGTTTGGGTCAAGTCTATAATTAATGAAAGCTCCCTCTCCATGTGACAAGCAAATCTTTATATCATCCCCCTTATCTTTGATTAAAGATGGCATCTATAAAACTATAAGATTACTATGTTAGTGTTTGAAGCTGATTTAAGACTAAAAACTGAAGAGAGTGAACATGCTCTTAACAACCTGCAGCTACAGCATCACATATTCTTATGTGTACCTGACCTGGTCTGTACCTAGCAGGAGCAGCCTCCATGGTGCTCACTGAAGGAAGGAATTTTCACTGCAGTAAATGTCATGGTTCAGATCATTGTCATCAAGAAATTAATTGTTTCAGTACAGCACTCTGTGACAAACTGCACTGCTCAAGTGTCTGTGAATACCATCTAAAAGGATTATGATGCTTTACAGGCTCTCAGTGTGCAAGCTCCTGAGAGCTCCACATTTTTAAAATGCCCATGTGACCATTTGAAAACAAACAAAAACCCAAAATCTTCACAGACAAAGTTTTCTGGTGTTCTTTCAGAGCCAAAGGTGTTTGTACCGTCCCAGTGTCTCAGTAGGTTGAGTAGCTCACTTTGGCTCTGGGTCTTACACAAGACCTCTAATTGACAGTTGAGCACAAAAAGTAATTAAGTAAACATCTTGAATCCCAAAAAATAATTCTACTACCATTTTGATCGCATTTTAATTTTAAAACAGTTCACACAGTGAACTTTATCCTAAAGCATCATGTGGTACAAATGTATTATGAGCCTCGGACTTTACACATGAAATGCAAGTCGTACTGGAGCTAGTTCAAAGACTAACTTAAGTCATCTAGGATGTCCTATTTATAATAGCTGACTACAGAGTCATCTGCCTGCAACTCTGTAGTTACCTGCTAAAACCTTCTATTTTAATTTCTGCATTTGCCTACTTTCAACCCTCTGAGGGCTAGAACCAGTTTAACAAGGCATTTATCTCATCATTGTGACCCAGATGGGGTAACTCATTCACAAGGGACAAGAAATCAGAATCTCCCACAGATAAAGCCTCAGGATCTGGGGGCAAAACATTTTTGATACTCAGTTTGAGACAGCAAAGTGTTTTGTTTTGGTGATTTTTCAAAGTACAGTGTAAACCCCTCCTTTCTTAACAATATTCCCACAGCTAAAGGAGCCACAGATTTCTTTCCAAAACCCTAAGTAATCTCCAAAAGGGAGCATGAGTAAACAACTGAAGTAATCAACAGTCTCTTACTGGAATCAGTTATGCAAGGGAAAAGAAAGAAAGCCGTCGAGTTTTCATCATATTACATACACAGTGAAACAAGGGACAACTTCAAAATCGTTGGACCCAGACTCCAAACCCAGACCTTCAAGCATTCTAAAAGCCTGATCTAGGCTGCTGTGTGCAGTAAATGTACACTTGAAGATGCAGCCAACCTGCCAGCAGACCTTTAGGACTGCAAAGTTTCTTCCTGCAAAGATACAGACCCTGGAATCTCTGTCCAAAGATATTCATTAACCATAATGCAGAACTGTACTTTTTTCTGCCTTCAAATGCAATAATACCAACTCCAAAGAAATTAAAGATCAGGAACAGGTAACCAAGGACAAAAATCAATTCCTAAATATTTGACATTTATTTTTTAGATAGATTATTTCATTGGTTTAAATGTTATA
The DNA here is from genome assembly GCF_963662255.1 of Cinclus cinclus. NCBI lineage: Eukaryota > Metazoa > Chordata > Aves > Passeriformes > Cinclidae > Cinclus > Cinclus cinclus. Next base: position 43,424,030 of record NC_085048.1, on the reverse strand, counting down.
AAATAGTAAATTATAGATGTAAAAATAAAATTGCATGCTTTTGCAGAAGCATCATAAAGAAATCGACTCACTGAAAGACCTCAGCTGATCTGTTTCCATCAGAAGGTAGCACTGTAGCCTGGTCTACAGGTCTGTTAAATACAAATCTTTAACATAAAAGTAAATGAAACACACCATTTTCTACTAATGTTTCCATTAATTAACAGGAAAAAAAAAACAAACAGGAGCTACAGAAGACACTGAAGTCTTGGTTTCCCTAATGAGAGCTAGTTCAACATAATTTCAATATCTCAGCTCTCACTAATTAAAGCATGCAATAACATTTTTAGGAACTTCAGAACAACAGTGGCTGTACCTGGAAGCAAGATCCCATATACTTCTCAGGCAATTGTCTAGGAGGTAAGATCAATTGTTCAAAATAAGTTACACACATATTCCCAATACTCCTCTTCCTTAAGGATTTGTCAGAAGAGCAGTGAAAATGGAGGCAATAAACACAACTCAAGCTTTACAAATTTCAGCACAAAAATCTAGAATTAAAAACCTGCATTTTACACACCCATCTCATTATGGGTGCGAAACCAGCTCATTCATTAAAAGTTTATTTTCTTACCATGTAAGTCTGTTTAATGTAACTATTACCCCAAATCCATTTTTATCCTCCCAGTATTGATCAGAACTCACAAAATAGGTTAAAGTGAAGTGTCAGTCTCCTAACATAAAATTTCCAGCTAAGGTATAGCTGGTATAGCCAAATGCCCTATGTTAATTGGCACAAAACAAATTAACAAAAGCCGCTGTGGTGGAGAAGAAAAGATGGAAACTCTCGAGAGGAAAAATACAAGAAGGGGCAAACCAACCTGTTTATGGTATACTCTGCTTTTCTTCTGCTTGATTCTATGTCCTTAGTCATTCTTTTGTAGTGCTCTACTAGGCAAATACTCAAAGAGTTGGCTCAGAAGTCAGTTTTGCTATAGAAACTTTGGGTGGCAGTTAGTAAACTATTTCTGTTAAAAGGCTCTTCTCATCCCTAGTGAAAAAGCACAGAGTTTTCATTGAAGAAAAAAAGCCTCAGTTCCCCCCTTGGCTTTGTAAGCCACATGCAGCAGCAGTTCTGCATGGCACTCTGTACACAGGGACAAGAAAGCAGAGTTGCCCATGAAGTCTGGGCAGACTGAACCACAGACTGCAAAACCAGAAGGTGCAAGAGGACTGAAGGGTTTTTGTTTTGCAGCTAACTTTTTGAACTAGAACTGTCTGTCCTCCTCAACCCTCTCCTTCATTATTAAATTGTAATTGGGGCTAGATTAAAGGACAGTAGAGCAGCATAAAAAGAAGGGTGCAAAACTAACCAAAATAAATACATTTGGGACAGATTACTGAGCAGATGTAAATAATGAAACTGTTCCAGCATGTGACTCATAAAGAAATCGGAGTGGAAGAAGTAAATCAATTCTGAAAATATGACAGATGAAGGAGTGTGAGGGCTTCTTCAACAATTAACAGAAGAAGGACTCCCCAAGCCATTTTTTAAATCATGTGTTTCTTCTTCTTGGAGGAAGTAGAAAGAAGTTTCAGGAAAAATTAATTTGCAGAAACATTAAAAAATTGTCTGCAGTGATTCAAGCTTTTGCAATTTGTTGTTTTCTGTCTCACTTGTTCTATATAGGTGCCATGTAAAAATTCAGACACAAATACTAAGTAATACGATGTAAATAACAGGTAAACTGCACTAAAGCAGTTTAAAAAAAAAAGTAAAATCTAGTACTATTTGCACTTCAGTTATGCTGAGAATCTTTTGAATCTGACTGTGGCAAGTGCTGTACCAAAAACTGGGTATGTTCAGTAAGAGGGAAGGGAGGAGACATAATTACAATGAAACATCTGCAATTATCCTAACAGTTTCAGCCCAGCAGCTGCTTCATCAGACTTATCACCACCAAAACCCAGCATCTGCCAGGGAAAACTTGTGGCAGGAGGCACCAACACCACCTTACAGCTTGTGTGAACACCAAAGCCACTGGGAGACGGACATGAGCATGCTCCTGGGAGTCATCCAAGACGGACACAACATCTCTACCTCTATGGTCTTTCAAAGCAAGATCACGGGACAATAGTGACAGTCACACAAACTTAGTGGCATTTCTAGTAACCTCCAGGGTAACAGATTTATCAGTGATAGCACTTCACTACTACCTAAGTGATGCAGGGCAGCAGGGAATGCCACACTGTGGTAAGATATGACCAGCTATTTGCTTGGACATGGATTTGTGTCCATATTCATGCTTACATGGATTAAGAAACACAAACAGGGAAGTTCAACAACAAGTATTCAAAAAGATACCCGACAAGGAAGGAAGAAAACTTATACAATAAAAAGTCAGACAGTGAAATAATGTTAGATGTGCAAATCTGTACTTCATTAAAGCATTGAAAATACACTATTTAGTTTATTTATAAACGAAGTGGGACAAGTTTTTCTCTAATCATGTGATAAAGCATACTGGGCAAAAACAGCCTTTCCATCTTTCCTAGGCAATATTATTAAGCTCTGAAATCTAGGATTTATTTTTCCTTGCTCTAATCTTACTAACTATAAATGTTTTAATTTGCAAAAATTATCAAAGACTTTTCTAAAACTAAGCTGCAGCTCTGACCTCATGTGCATCCAAGGCAGCTCAAGAGCTTTCAAAATATAATGTCATTTCATAACTCTTTTTTAAAAAATCAGCTTTAAACTTCCTTTATAAATTTAGCGATTCCTACATTCAAGATCCTGTGTGGGTTTTAGAGATATATAAAACAATATTGTTCATCAGCTTTATATAAGAAAATATTCTTTTTTTTTTTTTTGCAACCTGAATTATTTCATAGTGACTTTCCTGATCTTCAAAGTCACAGCTGTTTTTTTCCTGTCTTCCAGATTATGTATGTGCACAAAACTCACCATACTTAACTATCAGGGTTCTTCCACCAATTTTTCCGACCACAAAGCGATATAACAAATATTTCAGTGAATAAAAAATCATTAACTATGAATAAGCACCTAAGGGTGTGCACTGGGTCTGGCTGGAATGGAGTTAATTTTCTTCACAGCATCTCATATGGTGCTCTATTTTAGATGGAAACAAACAAACAAAAAGCAACAAAAAAACCCCAAACCAAAACAAAAATCCCAAACAAAAAACAAAGTTTCAGCTGTTGCTGAATGGTGCTTGTAAAGCACCAAGGCTTTATCAATTTCTCATCCATTCTCCCCAGCAAATGGGCTAGGAAGGAACACCTGACCCAAACTGATCAAAGGGATGGATACTCCACAGCATGTAATATCATGCTCAGCAATACAAACTCTGTTTTTGTGGTGGGGGATGTTTTCCCAAAGTAGCTGCTGCTCAGACACTGGCTGGGCACTGGTCTGCTGGTGGAATTATTGAGGGGGTATGCATCAATTTGGATTGGTATTCCTCTTCTTTGCTTATTAAGATATCCTTATCTTGACCCATGAGCTTTTCTTGCTTTTGCTCTTCCAATTCTCTTCCCCATCCCACTGACAGAGAGGAATGAGCCAAGTGGGTGCGTGCTTAATTGCTGGCCAGGATCAACCCATCACCAAGTAAAATCCTTCTCATGGGGTTGGGATTGGGATTCCTCCACAATAAGATGTCCTCAGGAGATTATGTATGTTCCAAGGCCTATTTATGAAATTCATACCATTTTTCAGTTATCATGCAAAAATGTGCGCTGCTCTGGTTTTACTCTACTATGCCATCATATTTCCTTCACTTTAAGCAAAAATATTTTAATTCAATCCTGTGTGACTGTTCTAAACAGAAAAAAAAAGAAGATATCAGAGTTAAATCAGTCCATAACTACATTCCAGTAGAAGCATACATATTTTATGAGCTTTTTATAGCATTACCTATGCATTTGATAATCTTCATATATAGCTTAACACTCTTTGCATTGATGTCATAAAGGACAAAATACACCCAAAATTTCAGTTTTCATGAGCATGTGATCCCAGTCTGCCATGTGTGCAGAACAAGTCGTTGCAGAAGGTGCCTATGCATTACATCTCTTCAGGAAAGCTAAGTAACACATTAAAAAAATTCCATTCTTCTATTTGTGGTGGCACACACATGAATAATAACAAAGGAATAACCACTTAATTCAGAAGCGGGAAGGGAAAAGAAGACTTCAAGGGGTGTTTTGCTGGATATATCATCAAATTTGGATGCCCTCAGAAAATATGTAGTATTTCCTGAATGTGCAACTGTAAAACTGTCCTTTGGACCTCTTAAAAAAGATAAGTACAGTTTCTGACCATGCTGGAGGTGCTAATTCCCCAGCAGCCTAGGTCAATTCAGCAAATCCATCACCCAGAGGACACTTGTTTATAGGCACAGAGCCTGTTCCCAAGGCTGTCTGCTGGACTGCCAGCAGTACCGATGGGCTGTTTGATGTGGTGGCATGGTGCCAGTCCATCACATCTTAGACCTTAACTCTCTGAAATCTTCTGTGGAATGCTCATCTACAATCACTTCATCTTGGAGGATGAGCTGGAAACAGGATCTCCAATGCCTGTGAACTCAATTACTGTCTTCCAAGCATTTTCTTGCCACAGGGACTGCTCCTGGGTAGATGTGGGGCTGAAGAGTCTCTAATTGGGCCACCCTGTCCCCCCACAAATGCCTTGCATCTCTAGACTGTCTCAGAAACCATATTTTCTTTCCAGAACTGCTCATATTGCCAAAGACTGAGAATATTTACACGCATCACATCCTCCTAAATTCCTGCAAATGGTGAGGAGTCATAGAGAAAGGCAACACCCTTCCTCTGCACAGAGGTAACTTTGGGGCCAAAGGCAGCAGGGTCATGACAGGAACTGAATGGCATCAGCAACACCATTTCAAGTCCTGGAGCATCAGTCAGTGCTGCCTGCTGCTCACATATCCTGACATACCCTGCCTGCTCTGTCAAATATAACCTGGTATCCTGGCTTGTGCCAGAAATGCTACCGGACACCACAATGATAATAAAGATTACATAACAAGATATCGCAGGGAAGTTAGTGCCCAAATTTTTTCCTTATTGTCATTTGATCGTGATTCGACCCTGGGAGAGATGCAGAAGGCACTGGCAGTGCCACTGCCAGTTGCATCTGTTCCTCATCCAGGAACTTTGGAAGCAGGTCACCAACAGTCAAAACTGCATGAGCACCAATGGAAAATATTCATGTCCGCAGTTTTGGGAGGTGCTCACTACTCCTCCAGATGCCTCCAGTCACTGCCTTGTTTGTTCATGTGTCCTTCAGCTTTGCGGACTTGGTGACAAAAGACTTAAACCAATGAACCCCAGCTTATTAAAAGGATCGGAAATGGAAGTTAAAATCTCCACAAGAACAAGAAACTTGCATTCTGGCTGAGGACTGTTTAAAACATGGGCAGAAGTCAGACCTTTGTTCCTCTGATAGGAAGCACAAGTGGCAGCAGCAAATCTGTGGATCCCTGTGGATATTGCTAGATTAGAAGGTCCTTATGTTTGAGCACAGTAACCACACACAAATGCATCCCTGAACACAAATGAGGACCACTGCTCAAAAGCAAAACAAATTTTTAGAATACACATGCAGAGAAAAAGGTTCTGCCAAACCCTTGTTCTGAAGCTGTTATGGTAGTCATTTCCCTACTTTTTGACCAAGTTCTAACATCTCTTGTGAAAACCTGACACTAAAGTTCAGAAAATGGCATACTCAAAAGACTCTCCAAGTTCTCATATTCACAGGTTAATGCAACACATTGAGAGTGAGGGCAACCCAGGGAAGACATAAAAAAAAGCTAAATCAAGTAAGTCTGTCCACATTTCAGTATCCAGTCACAGTATTTATTTTCATGACTTTAATTCTCAATAGCCTTTATTTCACAGCCATTTCCCCTGACACTCTTGATGTGATTGGAGAGGTAAAGGCAACTGCATGTGTTCTTCCCACAAACTGAGTAAGAGGCTAGTTGGAGGAGGGGTTCAGAAGTCTTTTCACACATAAAAATGACTCAAACACTAGATGGAATATTACACACACTGGGGGGGGGGGGGGAGGGGGGGGGGAAGACAACAACTTACAAAATCTACCCTTGGAGAAGCACCCTGGTTTATTCTGAAAGTTAAAAAAGGAAGCACGTGTATCTCACATACACCATGGCCTGCTCCTGCCAACACCTTGCTGCTCACACTTGCTTCATCAGATGACATAAACACTCAATTTGTAATCAGCAACAAAATTTATTTAAAATCATCTGCACATGCAATGGACATCCTGCTAGTAAGAAAACTCAGTAATCAAAATGCACATGTTAGAATGAAAACAATTATTATGTCTTGTATATAAAATTAATTTTTATTTTTAAAATTTATATCAAACCTACTCTACACACCTATGCTGCAATACAGCCTGTATATCAGTGAGTCCTCTGGAAGGAAATAAAAACATATTTCAGAATTATGAGAGAAACAGATCAGATGGTGGATAGTTTGGGGAATATTATGTCCAGAAAAAGAACTGAGGGAATTGCATGTTGGAAAAAAATAGGTAGTATTACTAATGAGAGAGACTGTCTTGGTTGCAGAGTCTCAACCAGGAAATTAATGGTAAATTCTTGTCAGCTCCTACATCATGTGAAACAAAGTAAGAACTGATACGCTCACTGTGGGAAGAAATGAATACATAATAATGCATTGCTTTGGCAGATGTCCCATGTAATGACAGGAGAGTTCCACTTCAACTGGAAAAGCCCATCCAGTCCATTAGTGAGTGAGAAAGAACTCCATGGAACATAATAAAGAACAGTGGGAACAGAAGACTTGTGGACTTACACAAACCTTAACCTTAAATTATCAAAATTGGGAGTCTTTAGAGCATAAAGGATTGCTTTAAGCTGGATACAGGAGAAGCACTACTACAGAAAAGAAGCAGGGAGGGGGAAAGCACTATTTGGAAGAATTACACAAGGAAATATGCCAAAGGTTGTCAAGTAACTCAGATCTGACTTCGAAGAGACTAGACATGTCCAAACAGGTATACAGTATATAGACCTTTTTTTTTTTTCTTTTAAAACCAAGCAAAGCCAAGCAAAACTAAACTGCAGAGTATGGCAAGTTAATAACAACGGCAGTGATATTAAGGTATCACCCTGATTCTATATCACAAAAATCATAAAAAAAAAAATTAAAACAATTCCAAGGAAAACAACTGACAAACAAATCTTTGAAGACAAATCAGATAAAGCAAACAGGCATCTAACAGTGGGAAGTGATTAAAATACCTTTCTAACAGTAATTAAACATCTCTCATAGCCTAACTGTATTTTGTACTTTTAGAGGAAACCTGTCATAAATACTCATCACAAAAACCTTTGTTACATCAGGCAACACTACAATGTCATCAGAAATACTCTGGTCAATATTTGAACTTGATAGAGCATATGTAGACACAGAAACTGAGAATTTAAAGTTGCCAAGTTTTTGTTAGACACTTCCTGCTCAATTCCTCCCTGGCAGCCAAAGCAAGCACCCCTGCAACCTGCAATCCTCCCTCGAATACCTCCGGGTGAGCCCTGAACTATTATTACTGCCTCCAATGCTGCCCCACTGGTTTGGCAGCTAGTGGGACATTCTTCCAGTGCCAGCAGCCCGCCAGCAGCTCCTGCCAGGCTCACACACAGCTTCTGAGCACTGTACTCTGCAGTGGGGAGAAAAAATATATACGCCCATTAAATCCAGGTTCATTCGGGATGCAGAGGATTCATAAAAATACTCAGGACTGAAGTTCTACACCATTTCACAATGTTTTTTTGACTTGAGGTCACTTTTTGATTGTTTTTGTATTAAAGTCTCACTACCACACTGTGGTTAGTATTTACAGGGGGGGAAAAGGGGATGTTATGGGGTTTTTTGTTATGTTTTCACATATCAAAACAGACCAGTTTATCATCTGATTAGATTTACTTCTGACTAAAACTTACATTACAAAGTATATGCAATTTTCTATTCTTTTTATTTCTTTGTAAGCTATTCCTAGCACCCTGGCACACCTGTAGAAGTCTTTTGGGATAAGACTCCTATTTGTTTTGAACTCCAGTTTATAAAAATTAAAACACCTTCTAAGCTATCCTTTGATCCAAAGATAGTATGTTTGCACCAACAAATAGTTCTTGAAAGTCAAGATGAGAAGTTCGTTTTCCTAACAGAAAAAGCTGCATTTAGGCCTTAGATTTTTTATTACAATTTAAACTTTTTTGTTTGATTTATTAACTATAAAGAACCAGTAGACAGTACTGTTGTAACTCTACTAATTTTTGTCTTTTCATATTGCATTATAGTGAAAATGTGAGGTCTCTTCCACAGAATCTAACTTACCCATACATTTATTTCATAGGGAACACTGAAAATCCTGTGTTAAAATGACTAGCTCCACATTAACTCAAAGGCTATATAGCAAAGTTCTCTACTCGTCCCAGGAGAAGAAGATATCATCTTGATCTTACTGAAGAACTGGTTAGTTCAATTACCAGTCGCTCCAAGCCACAGATACGTGGCCTATGATAGTGCTAACAATGAGACAGACTCATATGAGTAATAGTACAGCTCTGGCTGCCTTTGGATTTCTACACTTCCATCAGAGACGACAGAGATCTCCATAATTCAGGTTTGTTAGAACTTTAAATACAAGCATTTTCCTGAAAACATCAAGAGGTTTCAACCCAAATACAGAATAGCCCTGGCTACACTCCATTTCTAACAGGGAACATTACAGGAATGGGCACTGAGCTGCTCATCTGGAACCAGGGAGTCCATTTCACGTGAGTACACTTATTACTTGCAGGACTGTCATTTATATTGTATTTAAAATACTCCCCTGTGGAATGTTCATAGGCCTTTCAGCCTCTTTCTTAATTCTTCACTTCATACACACCCAGTAAATTACACAAGGACTAAAAAGTCTGATAAGTTCCGCTCTGAAATTGCAAATGATATGTACTTACTCAGAGCTTTGGAAAGACGCCAACTACTTCTTTTTGGTCTTTTGTGCTGTTATTTACTATTTGCATAGTCAAAATCAGACTCCATTATTCTAGACATTTGATAAACACACAACCCAAGCCACCACAGCCTGGGAGAGATTACTCAGTAAACTAACAATGCAGACAAAAGGTGTGAGAAAAATATTTCTTACTTGCCTAAACTGAAAACACACAAGGGTACCTCCCACTGAATAAGTTAAGGAATCCAGCCACAAATCAGAACAATCCCACAAAGTTAAATCAGAATACATCTACAAGGCGGGGTGAGGCAGAGGTCTCTGTACAATGTGTCCAAGTCCAAATCAGCCAGGTAGAAAGCAGCTGTATGTTACAAGCCATGTCACTATGTTACTTGAGTGTGTCTGCTCATTTGTCCTCCCCGGCTGATAATGTGGGCTTCTTCTCAGTGCTGTTAAAACCAATCCATCCATCTGCCTCTCAACAGAATGCAATTGTATTAAGATGTTTTTGTTAATGGCAGACAAAGCCAGCTGTGCTGCTTCCAAACAGAAGGTACCTTGCTCCTAGACAACTTCTAACCCAGGGAAGTGAGACACCACCTGCAGTGCTGCATCCAGCTCTGGGGTCCCCAGCACAGGAAGCACATGGACCTGTTGGATCAAGTCCAGAGGAGGGACACCAAATAGATGAGGGGGATGGAGCACCTCTCCTCTGAGGAAAGGCTGAGACAGCTGGGATTGTTTGGCCTGGAAAAAAGAAGGCTTCAGGGTGACCTAACTGCAGCCTGCCAGACTCAACAATGTTTCCTCTTCACCAAGTGCACAAATCTTCAAAGAGAAAGAACATAACCTTTTAATTTCCAATAGAGAGAACATAAGATCGATACCTTATTGTTTCCATCCCTATTCTCTCCCCTACTCCTTCAGCTTTTGCACAGGGGATAACCAGCATGTATCTACAGGTGTCCTCCCTATACCATGGAGAACAAATTATTTGTACTTTATCTGTAAAACAGTAAAACCATGGGTTAATCATCAAAACACTGTCCTTGAAGATGGAGATGGCACTATAATGTTATAGAATCTTATTAGTAATCATATGGTTTTATTTTATACCAAATGTGTTTATACTGTATCAAAATCCTAAATATATATTTTGTCACAAGAATTACTGTCACAGGTTACTCACTTAATTCCTAAGTGGCACAGGATTCCCAGCCAAGGGTAGGAAAATGTGTCAGGACTGCAAATCACACAGCACATCCTGCCTGCTGAGGAATGTCCACCGTGAAATTGCACCGGTGGTTTTCAAGGAATTAAAATTATGGAAACCAAATCAAAGAGATCAATAAAATCTTCTGAAAGTCAAAGAATAAGAAACTATAGGCACTCCCCCAGAAATCCACATGTTCAGAGTGACACTTGGAATTACCTCGCACTTCTCAGTACCAAGTCTCTGCAAGTCCTTAGTGTTCACATTATTCTATCATCAAACATTATCAGCAGCATGCCCTTGCGACAATGGGGACTACCTGTACATCTCCTATACATGAAAACTGTACAAAATTATGGGAGTACAGAGAAGGGCCACCAAGATGATTGGATGCTGGGATATGAGGTACAAGAAACACCTGGAAGAGTAGAAACTGGCTGCTTAACAAGCTTGGAAGTGCACAGGGAAGGACTGAGAGGCAAGGGGTACAAGTTGCAGCATGAGAAATTCTGCTAGCCTTCTGCCTGGAAAAAAACAGAAAACCTCCTTATTTCCTAAAAGACAGCCTCTCCTCACAACTCCACTGATTTTAGAGGTTCTCTCCCACTTTCCCAGCATTAATTAGAAATCATCTGTATGACTCTCCACTAGCCCTGAGACACTGCATTTTGTCACCTGCTCCTGGCCATAACGAAGGGACAAATGGAAAATGATGGTTTCCAGTAGACCACGCAACTCAAATGTTTTCTGCTCGTCTGTTTATAGTCTGTGAACCTGGGCACTAATCCTTCTGGATTTGAATGGCATCAGACAGTATTCCTGACCTACAGCCTTGCCTCAACAGCAGCACCACAGATCTGGCACCAGCAACAGTTCAAAATACTGTGGAGACAATAAAGAAGTAGCTTACAAAGAAGAAAGACCAACTATAAAAAAGCTGTTTAAAGGATGCACAGGGGCCCCTCTGTATGCCTATATTTCTTAGAATACTTACAGAGTGATTGAACTGTACAAGAAGCACTGTAATAAGGTATCCTTACTAAAATTTTCTATATATTCTTTTGTCAAAATGTTGGAAAATGTGAAATATGCAAAAAACCTTCTTAAACGTTTTTGATACTTCATCTTTGCATCCTTTCAAGTCTAATCAACAAGAAAGGAAATTTAATCTGAAACAGACAACAGCCCACAAGCTCTAAGTGATGTCCAGGTGTTAGAAAGACAAATTACAGGTTGGTAGAATTGCCTTGTTAAGCTTTAGGGCCCAACAGGTTTCAGTGATCTCACACCCAGAGGGAGGTTAACAGAGTTGGGAATAAGGATGTACCACTGACAGCAGAACACAAAGAATTCAGAGTTTATGGGCCATAAGGACATTGGGCAGAAGCCCCAAGATAAGGAAGAAACTAATAAACCTTACCCAGCAATTGTGCTGAATCAGCTCTTACTGGGTAAAAGGTAATTCTGCAGGGGGAGATCCTGACCACCAACTCATGGATCATTGACCCAAAAACCCATTGGACCAAAAGAAGAGAAACACCATGGGACTGATTAGTATGAGAAGTGAGAGAATCATTAACCAATAGAAGACAGAACACTAAAATAATATGAGAACTATGAAACTTGTAGCTAATTAATTAAGGCTTCTGTTTGTTAAAATGCATAGTGAAAAGTTTTGGTAGTACTGGCTTTGTGGGTTTGCCACCCAGCACCTCCTTCTGCACAGAACTGTAAATAAACCTTGACTATGTGTATGGATTGGCCCCTTGCAGACAGAGAGGATCCTATTTTTGGAACAACAAAAACAGTAGTTGTGCTTCTGGCACTGGGCTCTACCTGAAACTCAGGACTTGGGGAATTCATCAAACATGTCTGCTCTACAATTTTTCATAGCTCAGAACATTTTTACATTTTAGTTTGGTTGACTTTATAACTGTTAATTCTAAATGTATAAAAGACTCCAGTACCAAAAAAGAAACTTTATCCAACTAATGTTTTTTTTTTAATTTCATAATTTCCAAGTACAGTTCCAGAATAATACAGAAGATGGTATCTTATTTTCTTTAAATAAATAATATAGGTTTTTTTATGAGAGAGCACTAAAGGATGCCAATCTCTTACATTGATCAGTCTTTGCCTATCTTTCCCTTCTTGTCTCAAGGGAGCAATGAATGATGAAATATTTGATGACAGACTGTGTGAGCTCACAGTATGTGGCTGCATGAACAAATACATGCGTGAAGATAAGGTATACAGCAGAATGTTTGCTGGTGTGACGAATACAAGAATTGTATATACAAAGATACACTGCTATCAGATACATTACACACATGCAAACCACTGATGACTTCTGTCTGTTTTGAAAGCTGAAGGTGGGATTTTTTTTTTCCTTGCACAGGAACCTCTGGTGACAGAACAGGTCCTCATATTTTTAATCTATTTTTAAATGCTAAAGGAAGAATGGCCTAGTATTAACAATTCCCCAGTATATTTCCCCAGGAAACAGTGTATTTCCAACAGAATTTAACTTTCCTAAGCATTACTATTTTGGCTAAATTTCTGCAAATCACACCATACGTGAGTAGTGTCCTCTCCCCTTTTTCCTCCTTCCCTGGTTCTCTTTCTCAAGCCATCTGGGAAAGGTTTGTTTCCCATGCCTTTCCCAGCCATCCCAAAAAAATGCAGAAGTAGGGATCAATCCCAGTTCCCTAAAGAAACTTAGACATTTTTAGCCACAATCAAATGAATAACAGAATATGCTGAATAACAGAAATTATTCAAAAATGAGTCTCTCAAAGCAGACTGCTTGTGAACAAAGAAGGTGCCTTAAAGCTGCACATGAAAAACCAGAACATAGATTTTGAAGCTCACAACTGTTTGACTTTGCATCGTAGCATCTCCTACATGGAAGTGTCAGCCTATGGACTCCCCCATATTGGGTAACATTGATGAAATTCAGGTGCCCAAATTTACATGTCAGAGGTGTCACCTTCAGGCAGCTTTTAAAGTTAATGAGAAAATCTTGCACTTCTAAGATGCAATTCATTTAGCCTGGTTTAGACACTCACCTTAAGGTGAGATGCATTGCACACCAGACATGACCATTTGCCCTCCTTGATTATAAAGTGAAGAACTATTTTGGATGCAGATATCTAAAATTAGAGGATATGGATGTCATCTTGTACATGAAGTAAATGAAACTAATTATACTGATCCTTTCTATAACACACTAATTTCTATCCACAAACGTTGTCCTGCCTCTTCCCTGAGATGACCACAAGTACAATAAAGTACCACTCTTCTCTTTGTTCCATGCAAGCAGGAAACCACTAGAGTGTGCAGCATAAACTGCATGATGTAAATCTTGAGAGGATGGAGAGGGAAGGAAAGACGGGACAGAGTTGTAGGAGCAAGGACCAAGACAAGGAGGAAAGGAAGAGAGAAGAGACTGATGTGTTGAGAAAGAGTGGAGACTGAAAACTGCTGTTTTCTCATTCAGACAAGTGGTACTCACTGAATTGGTATGCATTCAGTATTTAACATTGTTTTTAGCACCCCATGCATTACTAAGTGCCAACTGTATGTACCTGCATTCAATAAGAACTTTTTGTTTGTGCACCTTCCTGGGTGATTTCTACAGTGGTGTTTTATAATAGTGATTTCCCAAAACACCTTTCTATTTTTATTTGTCACTATTTCCAAGTGTGGATCTGACACACTAAAACCAGAGATGCCAAGACGAGCACCTAGTTCGAGGAGGATAAAACCTGCTTTTTCACAATAGTCCTTGTGTTAACATGTATTTAAATACTCAGTACAGAACTCCTATCACCTGAATGGAACTCTGCACTACTGTGGACCAGATTCACCTGGACACAGTAAGGTAAACCATCTCTTCAAATAAACATCCAACAAAGCCAAAACCACCAGAAAAAAAAAAAAAAAGAAAAAATCCTTGACTGTGAATGGCATGACTCCATTAACTCAATTCATATTTTTTTTTCTAATTTAAATGAAAAAGCATGAGCAAAGAAAGTCGGCAATTCTTATACACCACAGCAGACGGGAATGAGGTGCCACTCTGCCAGGGTCTATCTTTCATATCCTGACATTCAAGCAGACTGATCAGGAAGGCACCAGCAGCATTCTTACTGGCTCATATTTTTCAGACTATCATTTGATTTTAAAAAGGACAAAATGAAAAAGACAGCATTCTTCACCCTGGTGTTTATTCAGCCACCAAACCCATGAAATCAGCAACACAGAAGCAGCAGCTGATGTTACAGGACAGCATTTTTTGCTTCTTAAAAATGCAAAAAAAAAAAAAAAAATTAATGTTATAGCATGTCATCCCTCTTATCTTAGTATCTTTCTAGAAACATTTTTTTTTCCCAAGGATTAATTTCCTCATTAGGTCGCAGCAGAGAAAAAACTCAGAAAAAAGAAGTTCTGCTTTTAATTCTTGATCATGATATCTTAGAAGATCCTCACTCCCCTATAAAAAATTAAAATGCTAAGTATTTATTCTTAATAAATGTTATAAATTCCTAATATAGTGTTATGCTTACATTACAGATAAAGAAGAATTATACATCAAACCACATTACCCTTTTCCATTTCCACCTCCCACTAAGTGCAACTAAGAACACTTGCAGAAATCCATATTCAGTCTTAGAAAAGAACACAGATGAATGTTTCCTTTTTCTTCTTTTCAACCAGACAACACACAAGTGTGAAGTTACACACGTAAAGTGCATTGAACTGAGGGTTCCTACTTCACAAAACAGAAAACTGTGTAACAGTTTTCTACATTTCATTCTTGTCAATCGAGCTACTAATTGTCCATGTTATTACACACTTCATTTTTCACAGGATGAAGCATTTGCTGTTCATTTTTTTCCAAAATGCGATGCTACACGTGGGCTGTGAAGCACAGCTCCTTCACCTCCTCTAACAAAGAAATCACAGAAGAGTAACTTAGAGTAAGAACATAGAAATAGAGAACAGATATGAGATCTTGGTCTCACAGACACTTTCTCCACTAAAAACATAATGTTTCTTCACATTCCACATACCTCCTGTATATGCATGTTCCTCCCCAAGATAAGGTATAATTCCACAGTCTAACTTCCCTTGGATGCAGCCTAATGCTGTTTCCCTCTCCTTATTTTTATGCTAATACTGGCCCCTTAATGATTTTTATTTCTTTGTCAAATCACTGTAGAACAACAGTCACACAGGTTTCTTTGCCTTCACATATTTAGCATGTTGATGAAGGCCAGCTGAGCTCATGTAATCAGAGGAGAGGAAAGTAATAAAGACAAAGGGTGTTGCTGATGGTAGTGTTTCTAACATGCTCAATATCAAATACCCGTGTTTCTTGAAACTGAGGAAGTAATAGGCAGCAAAAATACCCTCCTTTTTCACAGTGATGACACTAACACATCTCAAGCTAAAATCTAGGTACTATCATTTATATGGTAGCCAACTCATAACTGGACCAAGTAACTTGTCTGGTCTTGACCATCAAATACAAAAAGTTCCAGATTTATAGGGTAGCATACATTGTGAGAAACACTGCTAAACAAACACACCCCAAAGATAAACAGGGGGGGTTTTTTGTCCTCCTGCAGAAAACTTCCTGCTACAAAGCTCAATTCCAAGCCGTCCTCTTAATTTTTAAAGTTGCCATTGGGTGGAGACAGTTCAGTGTCCAAACCAAGACAGCTGTATAAGGACATGGCCTCCAAGGGACCAAATAAAAATTGGTCTGTATGTAACTATGATGCAGTTACCTACAGAAGTCTTTTTCTTTTTATTTCACTGCACCTTCTTCTTTCATAGAGGCTTAAACAGATGCTACAAACTTTTGGTGGAAAAAGTAATCAGAGGAGTTCCTCTGGCTGCCCTCATACCCATGAATGCAGGCAGTACAACACAAATTTCATAGAGACAGGAGAACGCACACTTGTAACTTCAAGTTTAAGTCAGCTTAAGTTTAAGTGGGATGATTATTTGTTTTTTATCATAAGATTTTTTTAATGCCATTCTGGGTACTGCTCTTCTAGATAAGTAACTAATAGCAAGGAAAAGTACTGGCTACCTGAAAAAATAACATCAGACAAGTAAAACAGCTGATGAAGACATAATTTTTAAACTCCAATACCATATAAATAGGTGTCTTCAAACTGACAGCTGTCATGCTTGCCATGTGCCAAACCATAGCTAAAACCACGGCTACTAATTAAGCATCTCATATCTTCAAAGTCATCCCTGTTAACAGGACACTTTATCTGTCCTATACAGTATTCTTGAGAATAAGCATTACAGCCTACCATGCATGTAATAAAAACAAGATACTTCAAATCATGTCTTTTGAGACGTGCTCTCATAATCTTCAACATATTTTTTAAAATGCATTTAGTGTTTTTGGCTGTATACTAAAAGTTTAGTTAATTCCAGTTTTTTAAAAGGACAAGGGTGGTAGAAAGCTACACTAACAAGAGAAGTTTGTGCTCTCTGAAGATGACCAACTGTAGTTAAAGATGGTGACACACGTGTATTTTCACGTGCTGAAGCACAAACCCAGCCTGTCATCAACAGCAGAAAGATTGGTTCCCTGACCAAAACCCAAATCCCCCACTGTTTCGTAACAGGAGTTACAACCCCATCCTTTCAGGAGACTTGCAATTATTAGACTTCTCTTGTAATTTAGGCACAGAACTTGAAAATAAATTTATGCTGTAAAAACATCCCGGTATCTGGAAGAAAAAGGAACCCACACCTAGCTTAAAGACTTATGCCACTTCTCTTATGCCACCATTCATTTGCCCATATCTAGGTATTCTATTCAGTTTTGGGCCCCTCAATACAAAACACACCGATAAAAAGAGCACAAGGCCCCAAGATACTGAGGGGCTGGAGATCCTGCCCTGAGGAGTTGCTGGGGAAGCAGGTTCAGCCCAGGGAAGAGATGACCACAGAGAGACCCCAACACCTGCCTGTCAGTATGCATGAAGAGCCACAGGGCTCTTCAGTAGTGCACGGCATGCTCAGCACAAGCTGTGAATTGAAATGTGTTCCAGCCTTCTACCAGAAGAAACTATTTCACACAAGGCAGCAGTAATACAGCTTGGTCAAAGTTGTTGGGCACTCTCTCTTCTTGGAAGATTTCAAAACTCAAGTGGACGCAGTCCTGAGCAACTGAGATCTGAACTCAGAGTCAGCTTTGACTCAGAGTCAACTCAGTCCCTTCTATCCCGAGCCACACTGTGATCCCCTTCTGTTTTATCTGGCCTTTGGAAGGCAAAAGAGAGATCTGCTCCAGGCTGAGGTCACCTGAAGCATTGCCCAGAGCTTTGCCACCCAACAGCATTCTGAAATACATAATTTCCTGGTTTAAAAGCTCTGAAGCGCAGACTTCATTTTCTCTTTCCTAAACATACGTAAACATAATCTTTCATTTTCCTTTTATAGAAGAGGTTAAAGTCCTCAATAATGCATTTCAATACCAAATACAAACATCATTAGACCACACTTTAGTCAACTTCTAACTTCAGCAAGTACTAACATTTTCATACAGAACCACCTTCTGAAACTGATACGTTTATTAATTTGGACCAAACACCCAAGAGATCAATAGCTTACTTTTTTATTATTATTATTTTTTAGATGTAGGCAGCACTGACAGCTTCTCACTGCACAGTTGGTGATGTTCAGATCTGAGCTGCATTAATCAAATCCTTACCTGATGTAGCCTCAAGTTCACCATATACTACTGTGAATTACCTTCACGTCAGAGGTTTTACTGCTTGGCAACCCCACAGCCTCACTGAGGTTCCTTGCGCTGTGGTCACAGGCTCTAAACAGCCCCCGGGGAATGCCTGTGTCCCTATGAAGCCAGCATGCACTAGACAGTCATTACTCATGGGAGACTTGGAGCCACACTGGGGAGCAACAGCTACGGGGAGCACTGTAGCAGAGTTTTGTCAAGCCCTACTCTTTCATCTTCCTCCTCTAGTACGTCCAGAAAAAGCGAGCATAGAACAAGCTCACTGCTGCAGAAGAGTAAAAGCCATTCACACGCGCCAGCCGCACTGAGGAGGCTGGTTCGGGCCAGGCAGCCTCCCCCTGCTCCGGGCACAGGGCTGACTGTTACTCGTTCACACGGGCGCTGCTGTTTGTCAACACGGCCGGGGCGCCGCTCCGCCAGCAGGCTGGGGCGAACGCGGGACGGAAAGGCTGCGGGGCACGCTCTTCCCTCCTCGACAGAAGAGCCCCTGCCCTCCAGCCGTGCCCGGCCCGCCGGTCCCCCCCGCCGCCCGCCTGGCTGTCGCGCTTACCGCGGGGCCGGGGACTCGAGGGCCGAGGCGGGCGGCGCTGTCCAGGCGGGCGCGGCACCGCCGCCCTCCCGGGGATGCTGCTCCTTCTTCTTCGGGCGCCAGTGGGGGAACGCGGGGCGCCGCTTGGGCGCGGCGGCGGCGGCGGAGGGGCGGCGGCGGGGGGCGGCGGCCGCCCCCTCGGGCTCCGAGTCCTCGGACTCGCTGCGGCCGAAGAGGCGCTGGAAGCGGCCGCGCCGCGCCATGCCGGGCTCCGCGGGGCTGTGCGCGGGGATCTCCCGCCGGCAGCGGCAGCGGCAGCGGGGGGAGCGCGGCGCTCTCGGGCTCTCCGCGGGCATGGACGGGGCGGCGGTGGCAGCCGCCCGCCCCGGTGTATGCGTTTAATAAGGCGATTCCCTCCCTCCCTGCCTGCCTGCCTGCCTCCCTCCCTGCCCACCGCCGGACGCGTCGGTCCCTCCCCGCGGAGCGAGCCTCGCCGCGGCAGGCGGGCTCCCCGCCGCTCGCACAGGAAGGGAGCGGCCCACGTGTGATCCGTGCCCAGGGTGCGCATTAGGGGCCATTATCTTGTTGTTGTTTTCTGCTAACCCTGAGGTGTGCCCCGGACACTTGTGCAAGGCGCGGAGAAAAGCTGCGCGCCCGCCCGCACCGCGCCGGGGGCTCCGCGTCCTCCCCGCAGCCCCTCCTTATTTAAGGCGAAAAACAGGAATAAAAGAAGTCAGCTGTACAGCCGAGGGGCTCAGGAGCCAGCACACCCCAAACCTTGCAGCGCTGCTTTTTGTCTGGGTGCCCGCCACATCAATTAATTAGCTGCTTATCCCTCTCCCTGGGAATAAATTGGCTCCGACCGCCCTGCTGTCTCGTTATCCCGCTGAGGAGGACGAGGAAGGGATTCCATAGGGAGACAGAGCCGCTCCCGCGGGAAGGGTCAGGCTGAGATACCTTGCAGCGGGGAGGATCGTGTCAGGTCGTGTCGTGACCACCCCCTGCCAAGACCTGGCGATCCTCATGCGTTCCTCGGTGCTTTTAGGAATTTTCTCTTAAATGACGCTGAGGTCCAGCTTTCCTTAGGAAACGCTGTTGAGCGCTGACGGATGCCGTCAGTCCTAAATTTCGTCTAACAAGCACGCATTTGTCTGGTGTAAGGAACTTTTAGGGCTCTTGTGGTTTTGGTTCTGATTTTTGCTTGTTACTGATGGGACATGGATGTTACAATTCTCTGCTAAAAATACCAAGATGACATAATAAAAATGTCGGAAGTCTGTATTCTGGAAAAAACTTTAAATTTTTCCTTATGCAATGGTCATAATCAGATAGTAATTGACAAACGCTGCATAAATTGGTGGATATAATGGATGGATTAATGATGTTTTTATTACGGCAGGAGGAAAAGGATGTGAGCAAGGCAGGGGAACACAAAATACACAGGACTTTGCTGGGCAGCTAAGTCTTACCTCTGCTACTGTTTTACCCCAAGCAATATGTACATCTGTTTGGGGGGCAGATTCAGTTCTTTAGACTTGTAATTTATTTGGTTAGTGATTAACAAAACAGAATAACCTAAAAAAGAAAGTTATTTTTCCCAAAATTAAGTTTGTGTCATGCCAAAATTGGGCAGAACTGGAAAGAAAGATAGTCATACTGTCAGGAACTACAGAAGGGATTGACAGTAAAAGTAATTTTCAGCAAAGCAAGCTATATAAGCATGAAAATTGTAGAATCACAAAACACTTGAGATGGGAAGGGACCTCTGAAGGTTGTCTAGTGCATCCCCCCGTTCAAGCAGAGTCAGCAAGAGCAGGCTATTCAGGACCACATCCATTTGGATTTAAAGTGTTTCTGAAGACAGAGACAGGAGACCTGATGGCAGGTAGATGCTGTCATTGACAGATGGCTAGGAACGAAGCGGAAAGTCCTGTCTGTTGTATCTGGGTAGGATTTTTGGACACTGGGTAGACACTGCAAAGATTCAAATCGCTATACCTCTTTTCTTACTTTAGCCTAGAATTATTCCTTTCTATTTCCTTGACTAGAGAACCACAACTGACATAACCATGGTGTTTTCTGACATCCACCACTGAAGAAGCTGGATAAATACATTGCTAAGGCTGCGTGCTAGATTCCCCTTTAGGTGTCAGTTCTAATTTGGATTCTGCTGTGCCAGAGCAAAGGCAAATTAATTGGTGTTGGTGAACCACTTCACCTAAACAGCACTGGAGAGAAAGGAGTCTTGGCCACTGCAGTCATGGTGTGTCTTCTCCCTGCCACTCTACCCATTAGATACCTTGAGTTGATGGCAGACCAGGCAGATGAGGGTATGTTCAGCAGACCTGTGCTACCTCATTACGCTCACACACATTAAAAAAAAAAAAAAATATATATATATATACACATATATAAAACACAAACAAACAAAAAACACCAGAACAAACAAAAAACACCAGAAAAACCCCCACAGATGTGTTTGGCCCAAAACCAGAAAACATACAGTTTAAATTATATGAGAGAAAAAGGCAAAATGCAAGGCATACATTTTTTCCAAATCCTCTTAGATTATTTTGGCAGGGTCTGGATTAGCATTATCACCACAGAGTACCTAGAAAATGTGCAGAGTTCCATATCTCTCTGGAGAGACACGTATAAGAAATGTGCATTCCACATTTGAAATGAGGTATCTTGCCTTTGTGCTTCAGTGCTAACCTATCCTAAAAAGTCCTGATATACAAAATTAGGTGAAAGCTTTTGGTTGTTTCTCAAACTTCAGGCAAAATTAAAATCTGGTTGTTAAATATGGCAGTGTCTGAACAATATGTGATTTTGATCCAAACAGATCTGTCGAGGCCCTGTACTTTTAGTTGTACCTGTCTTATGTAGAAGGTTTGCACTTCTTAAATCAGGAAAAGCATTATTAAGGCCATTAGTTAACATAGATATTCATAAGAATTAGCCAGCCATTCAGGAAACTTTAAATGATGGTCATGTTTATGTCAGCAGCCAGTTTTTGTCAGTTTAATCCAGGCACATGCAACAGAACAAGTTGGTCTAGCTTTATCTGAACCAACATAATTTTGCAACAGTTCATAGTACTTCATACCTTAGAAAGGTATTATGCAACAAATTATCCTTCTCCTGTTTGGTATCATTCCAGCGTAGTGAAAAAGAAGATGATTGAGTATCTAGATAAGACTTGACCATACTCAATACTCTTGCTTGACTGCAAACTGTATGTGAGATTTTAAAAAGAACCAAAAAAACCCCTAAACCTAAAAAATGCTAATATTGGAGTCACAAAGATGATCCAATAAATACAGACTTGAAATTTTTGAAGTTGTTATAGAAATCAGCGAACACACAGGTTGAGGTAACACTGTTTATTCAAATAACTGATTTTCCCTTTTTATTGTTTCAAACCAGAAACAATCTCTGTTCTAATATAAAACTATTCCAATATATGGCACAATAGCTCTGAAATGAACAAACCTCCAATCTAAAGTCCATACACATATTACAGAAAAATATGAATGGATTATCATCAACATTGTCATCAAATATTTTTCCTTCTTTTCTAATACAACACAAGTGTGAGACTTCCTTCAGAAATGGTGCATGCATGCAAACATTTGAGATTCAGATAATTCACTGTCAGAATATATGAAGACTGCTTTGGATTTCCATACTTTGGAGTTGGTGGTAGAAGAGCAATAAAGTACACAGGGGCCAAAAACCTCCCTGTGTCCCACATAAAACATATAAGTCCCAAACTCTGGTCCTGAAATCCCACATTCATTTGACACCCAACCCTGTGGGCACTTAAATTCCAGGGTTGCCTCCCTGTTTGTCTTGAAAGTGCCCCAGGTACTTAAGGATTCACTTCCCCACATGCTCAGAGTTGCCTCAGTCTTCCTGGGACTGAGTGTCAGGTGCCTGCTTCTTGCCTAAGCCTGACAAGGAGCTAAAACCTTGGTATTGCTTGGCCCGAATCTCTGCTGGGACCCCCTGTGGTTG
This sequence comes from Cinclus cinclus, assembly GCF_963662255.1. Taxonomy (NCBI): domain Eukaryota; kingdom Metazoa; phylum Chordata; class Aves; order Passeriformes; family Cinclidae; genus Cinclus; species Cinclus cinclus. The sequence continues at coordinate 43,401,439 of NC_085048.1, read as the reverse complement.
CATATTTGGATCTTATTTTATTCATGCAGTAACAGCAGGCTCCATACAAAATGCCATATTGGCTTCAATTTTTTTCCAGGAGTTCCAGGTATGATGCAGCAATAGTGATGGAAATGGTAGCCCTAATTTGGGAATATCCTACCTACAAGAATACATTCTATCTGAGAGTCATATCACCACTAATGTTTGTTTGCCAGCCCAACAAGAGACTGGACGTTCCCTGGCCACACCTGAAAAGAGGAGTGAGTCCCATTCCATGCCTTGAAAAAAAAGGCATAAATTAATGTCCTCAGTAAATTATCAGACATGGCGGGATGTGGGTGATCATCCCTGAGGGTTAAAGACAGCCTGGAAAATGCAACTAAATATTAGGATCAGGAAAAGCCAAGGCTAGGAACTAGCCTTAAATTAGTTCAGGAACATGGCAGCCAGAATTGTAGCACGAGCAGTATGTAGGAAGCCAGGGAAGCAAAGAGACCCTTAAAACAAATATCAGGGCAAACCCCTTAAAGGTAAGAAATTCCATGTCACAGAGAAGGACTTTGGAAAAATCACAATAGCTTGTCTGAGAGTAGGACTAAGAAATCTGGAAGGAAGAGACAGTGATGTGAGCTTCAACCAAGAAGTAAATTTGGAAGTCAAGCATTTCTTGGATTGCCTTATGTACCTGGTAGGTGGGGCAAAACATCACTCAGGCTCAGAGGGCAATCATTATTGGCGTGCCAGCTGCCATGACTTAGCCTGGTCTGTCTGGCGGCCGTGTGGCTGGATCGCCTGGGGGGACACACAGGGGAGCACAGAGGCACTGGAGCTCAAGTAGGTGGAAGTACCTCAGGCTCTGAGGACATTTCGGAGTGGGGGTGAATTTACATAACCTCATGCTCTGAATTTGATCTTGTACATACTGTGCGATTACTTCTGGCAGCAATTTAGATTTGCATGTTGGATGCTTTTGGTCTTATTTTAAGTCGCCTGGTTCCCATCATGGTTCAATTTGGGATCTTTGGTGTTTAGATTCATCTGTGAGCTAATACCTGCAATGCCCATCTCTTAGGTGCTAGTTATTGATCAGATAAGTCAAAAACAGATGTGACCCTTACCAGGGTCAAGATTTCACCTTCATTTTTCTGGTAGTTTTGGCTTAATTTATAATCCACTTTTTAATGAATAGATCTGCCAAACCCTCTGATATGGTAAGATTTTTTTCTGTAAACTGAGTATTCTAAATCAGATAGGTGTGGGTAGAATTTTTAATGGGCAATTAGCATATTCAATTAATCAATTCAATATTAGCATGGTTTCTCTTCTTATTATTATTTTTGTTGTAGAATGACAAAAATTTATCTGAAGATAAATATAGTTGTCTATATATTCACATAGATGAAAAGTCTCACATAGACCTTCTCACTAGCCACACGCCTCCTGTCAGCTACTCAAAGAAGAGTACTACAACCCATCCTTGGGCCTTTAAAGAGTCTTTTGCATTAGAATCCTACAGCTCAAGGGAAGCAAACAAAATAAGTAATGTATATAATACATAGGGTTGTATAACTTCAGTGCTCACCCATTAGAAAAGTCCCACAGCAATGCCAAGATGTAGCATGTGGTCTTTGACTTAACATGAAATTTTATAGTGCTAACCAGAGCCACTGTAGTTTTTTTTTTAGCATACAAGCAAACTACTTCTGCATCAGTTACTACCTCCACATAATACTCCCATTGTGATGCTAACAGTGAGAGTACCCTGTTTGGTTTCAACACCAGCTAGGTTCAGCCCATAAGTCCAGGCAGATAGCCAAATAGATTTCAGTTATGAAATGCTCAGGAGTTCCCAGCGTTGAATATTCTTCTTATTCTTGTTAATATGTCCATGCCAGTAGTTTTCATTCCTTCTCCAGTCAGTTCACAGAGGAAAAAAATAGTCTCACAGAAAAAACATTTCTTTCAGGGGTTTTCTTCTATGTTGGTGCCAAGTGCTTTTCTCATTCTATTAATAAGAATCCAGTGTTACTTTTCTTTAATGATAACTATCTTTCACTGAGGTGCAGTGTCAATACAAAGCCAAGATAACACCTACAACTCACATACAAACCACTTCATTCTTGCACTGAGTATCTAAGTATTTTGTTCTTTTGCCCACCTGTAAAAGATGAATGTTTCCTCTTTGCAATTGTCAGCTTACAGTTTCTTTAAAGCTTTCAGTCTTTGGATTTCGCAGTGTGCATAAAGATTAAAATAAAGATTTTGAGCCTGGTCTCAAGCTGAGCACTAATATCTGTAAAACACTTTATGTGTGCTACGTCAAGGCTGGTTCAGTATGGTGTTTATTTGGCATCTGAAGTTTTTCAATATTTTTTTTTCCTCCTCAAAGCTATATGAGAGGAAGATAAAATAGCTGTGAGAAAACAGGCTATCTAACTAGTCTGAAACAAATATTGTGGATGTTGTGGCTACGTTTTTTTCTTTCCCATCTTAGTGGGAAAGGAGGAGGGAGGTGGGACATGCTGCTTCTCATGGGAGCAGAATGCCACTGATTGGCAGCATCATCAATACCACTCTGTGCATCATGGGCTCCAGCCTCCTGTGGAGTTTGATTAAAAGGAAAAAAAATGTATATGAAATCTAGCACTCAGATCTCCTGTAGTCACAATTTAAAGGTATACTAGTAAGACCATAAATTAATTCAATTAGGAAAACACCACAAATTAACATAACAATGAGGCATTAGGAATACAATACTGACGAATTGTTAAATTACTGTTTAATATCAAGCTGTGCTTCTGTTTTCCTGAGTAGATATAGCTTGACTGAAATGTATATATTTCCAGGCTAATATTTTATGGCTTTGTTTCTCTTGCTTTCCAGTTTTGTACTGGTTGGTGTGCTACACTTTCATGCTTGGCCTAAAGCAAAGCTATAGGTCATATTCTTCTCTGGTCTAAATTTTTGCTTATTATCTAGGTTGAAATTAATTTGTCACCTTAAAGAATAATTTTTAATTTGACTAAATCAGCAGTGCCATTTTATTATATTTTCATTATATTCTCATGGAGATCTATCAGCCAGCATGGCTTAAATTAGGATAAGATATTTCTCTTTTTATTTTTAAGAAGGAAGGGAGAAACTACTAGGAAATTTGCAAGTAATTATATCATAGAGGTTCTAGGTATATTACTAAATCAATAGCCCTGAAAGTTAGATACATAATTACTAGTTATGTATTATTGCTTATACAAACAGATGAGCTGGGAAATGGACAAGCATGAAGGAAGGGAAGAATTGCTGAAATATTCATGCAATATCATATAAGCATGAATTGCTGAAATATCTTCAGCAATTTACAGAGCCAATGTGCTAAAGAATGAAATGTAAGCACAGCTGATTAAATTTCTATGGGATCTGAGCATCCTGTGACAAATCCAACAACTATCCAGTCCTCTGTAACCTAGCTGGGTGCTAAAGAATCTTCAATTAAATACTAAGCTGACCAGATGTAATTAAAAGCATAACTGTTCTTTTGTATCTGCAGATAATACAGGACCATTACTAGGAAAGTGAAACTGTCTATTCGTAGTTATGTTCACCAGTCACTTCTTCCTCCTGTATATTACACAGGGTCTATAATACAGACCCTGTTAACACCATCAGCCTCTCTGCAGACATCAGCTCTGTCCTCTTGCCAGATGAATATAAACCTTACACTGAAATATGTGTAAGGCTTTTTCATGGTGTCCCATGAAAAGTTATCCAAAGAGGAGGTGTTGGAACGGCCTGGTGAAACAAACCAGTTATTTTGAGTCCTGGGGAGGAGAAGCACAAAGCAGTAGAGCTGTATGTCAGCATTTGCTTTTCCCAGGATAATCAGTTGTGATTACAGAGAATAAGGATGTAATATTTAGAACCAACACAGACAGCGACTGTGAGAATGTGGGTCAGTGAATTTCTACCATTAATAAACAATAATTAGGGAGTTATCTATCAACCGTTCCACAAAAAGACAGATGGAGAATGTGTAAGCTAAGTCTTTATAAACATGCCCTTCCCACCAAGTTATCAAGGAAACTACACTATTATGGGTTCAGGGGGCAAAAAAAAAGACAAACAGAAAGAGTAAGAATGATCAATATGAGATGCAACAATGGACTTCCTTAAACTTCTCCAATAAGATTATTCTTATTTAAAATACTTCCTTCTCTAGGGGCCGGAGTATCAACATGCAGGTCAGACTGCTGTCAGGAAGCTGATTGCTTGTCCTGGGTCCTGGTGTGGGATGCTACCAAAGGACCAGCAGTGTCTTTGGATTGTTGCTGACTGTTACTGCATTTTCACTGTTACTGTGTACTTCTTACCCATCTGGACACAAGTGTTTCTACCATAAGAGAACTTGAGCAGATCAAAGGCAACTGCTGTGCTCGCAGCTGTGGTAAAGAGCCAAGGTGGTGTTCCTCTTTGACCCCACCAGTTAAGGACATGGGCTTAATAGGAGAGGGTGTATTATGCAGATCAGAGCCAGTGTAGCTGGTGTCACAGGGACAGCCTTTGGCTTCTATGTCCATGGATTCTTTTCTGGAAGTGAGGGCTGGTGGAAAGTGATGGCACCAGCATAAGAAAGAAAGAAAGGCAAGAGCACCTTTCCCAATAGTCTTATTGTTGAGAAAGGTTTCTAAGCAGGTTCATCAAAGTATGCAGACCAAAGCCTAAAAAGAAGTGGGAAAATAGGTTAAATTTAAGATGCTAAGGGAAGAAAGGAAGGTACATAGCAGAGACCTGAACTTCAGGAGAGTGGATGTCAGCTTGGTCAGGGAATAGGTCGGCAGGAATCACTGGGGAGCCAATAAAGAAAAAAAAAATGAGTTGGTTTTCAAATAAAATCTCCTTGAAGCACTAGAATGGTCCATTGTGATTGCACCAGAAGATGTGGCAGATACAGTGGGAAGGCAAACTGGCTGGTGAGGAAAGCTCTAGCTGAGCTTTGAAATAGATAGGAAGTCACCAGGAAATCTAGCAGCATCACTCAGGCATTCAACAGTCAAATTAGGAAAGCCACACAACTGGGGTCAAAACCACCAAGGAACATAAAGGACAACAAGAAAAGCTGCTACAGATAATCATCCCTGTAAGAAAGGTGAAGAAAAATGTAAACTCACTGCTAAATAGTGCAGGCAAGATGCAAAGGATGAAGTGACAAATTGCATAAAAAAGATTGGAGTACTTAATGCCTTGTTTGCCTTGTTTTTTACTGCCAAGGTCAGGTCTCTGACCCTAGTAGCAAACTGTGATGGCTGAGGCACTACCCATCCTACAGGAGGATCAAATTAGGAATAATTTAAGTATTTATGGACTTAAGACCAGGCAAGATGCATCCACAGAAGTTGAGACAGCTGATGTGTTTGTGAGGCTCCTCTTTGTCATCTTTGAGAGGATATGGCAACTGGGGGAACTCCCCAGTTGCTGGTAAGAGACAAGTATCACATCAATATTTTTAAAAAATCAAGAAGGAATGTCTACAGCATGGTCAGCTTCTGGGAAATTGAAGAAACAAGTCCTCTGCATTTTAGACACGTGAAGGACAGAACAATGACTGGAATCAGCCAGCCGAGATTTATCAAAGTTAAATCATCCTTGGCCAACCTGATTGACTTCTATGATGAAATGGTTGGCTCTGTGGATGAAAGGAGAGTAATAGATGTAGCTTATCTGAAGCAAAACTTTCAACACTGTCTTGTAGTGTACTGGTAGCTAAACTGAGGAAATGTGGACTGGATGAGTAAACTCCAAGGGTAGTGAAAAACTGGCTGGACTGCCAGGATCAGAGAGTAGTGGTTAATAATTCAGTGTGTATTGGGTTTTCGTGGCAAGGTTTTGGTAGCAAAGGGGCTACAGTGTTCTATGGGAACATGCTGGAAACTTCCCCTGTGTCCTACAGAGCAGGCATCAGCAGGCTCCACAACAGAGCCACCACTGGCCAAGAACAAGCCTATCAGCAATGGATGTAACAGGTTTGAGAAGGGGAAAAAGCACTGCAGAAACAGCAGCAGAGAGGGGTCTGAGTTTATGTGAGAGCAACAGTCCTGCAGACACCAAGGTCAGTGAAGAAGGAGGAGGAGGAGGTGCTCCAGGCGCCAGAGCAGAGATTCCCCCACAGCCCCTGGTACAGACCACGGTGAGGCAGGATGTGCCCCAGCAGCCCATGGAGGTCCATGGTTGAACGGATACCCCCACCTGCAGCCTGTGGAGGACCCTATGCCAGGAGGATGCCCAAAGGAGATTGTGGCCCTGTGGTAAGCCTACATTGGAGCAAGCTCCTGACAAGGCCAGTGGTCCCATGGAGAGGAATCCACGCTGCAGCAGGTTTCTGACAGGACCTGTGGTCCTGTGGAGAGGAGTCCATGGTGGAGCAGGAATGCTTGCAGGACTCATTACCCTGTAGCAGACTAGCAGACCCATGCTGGAGCAACCTATTCCTGAAGGACTGCACCCCATGGAAGGGACCCACGCAGCAGCAGTTCATGGTAACTAGTGAGTGAACTCTCTCTGTCCTTTTGTTGACCCAAGAGCCTTTCTTTACATTTTCTCTCCCCTGTCCAGCTGAGGAGGGGAGTGGTAGAGTGGCTTTGGTGGGAACCTGGCATCCAGCCACAGTCAACCCATCATAAAGCCATGTAACACATTTATCATTGAACTGGACAAAGAGCTGGAACACACACTTGTTTGGGTTTTGGGTGATACAAACTGGGCAGGGTGACATGATTGATATGCTGGAGCGTTGAGCTGTTATTCACAGGAATCTCAACAAACAAGAGGATGCAAGAATCATGGAGTTCAAGAGAGGCAAATGCAAACTTCTGTGTAAGCAAGGAAATCAAACATATACTGGGCTATGTTAGACAGTGGCCAGCAGCTCAAGAGAAGTGATTTCCAACAACCCTCCACTCCCTCAGCACTGATGAGGCCACTGTTAATTATACTTCTTATGGAATGAGACAGACTTTAGGATTTTTACTTCTTTTCACCATCAACTCAAACACCCATTCTTCTACTTTATGTATATCGTATTCTTACTTTTTTCCCTGAGAAACCAGTGATTTAACAGCTCGCTCATATAACAAATGTTAAACAAACACAACCAAGAGGAAAAGAAAACCAGAGAAGCTTGCCTCCAATCTTGATTTTAAATTCTCTAAAAGGTCTTTGTAAATTTAAATCTTCATAACACACTTTATTAGTGGAGAAATAAAGATATATCAGAGTTTCAGAACTGGAGTTATTGACATTTTATTACTACAAAATTATCAAAGTGAATTTGGAATCACTGAGAAAAATTCTTTCCCTGGGTAAAACTAATGAAAAACATCCAGTCATATTAAAAAACCTCCTTTGTCGACAATACAGAAATGCTGTGTTTTATTACAAATCAGTACTACTTTTTCAGAAATCTAAGGCAAAAACTGTGGTCTACATCAGATGTAATAAGACACTTATGTTTACTGAGAACAGAAAATTACTTTTCTGATGCCTTGATGACTTGGATGGGTGGGGAATGTGGGCTGCTGTCTCTGTGTCATACTTGGCACTGTGTTGATCCATGAACCCATATGATATTTGCAATAGTAAGTTAGGTTTCATAATATAGCCAATAGACCAGGTTGTAAAGAGTCTAACTCAGATGCTTGGAATTACACTGTGTAACACAGAAAAGAAATGAAGTCCTTATTGAAATGATTTTAATACAGAGCTGTACAGCAAGAAGTATTCTTACTGAGGTATAAAAGATTACTTGTCAACAAATAGCAGTTAATTCTGGTTTCAGTTCTGGGAGTTTCCAAGTCCTGAGTGACACATGGGTGCTTAGTGTCTTCTTGTACTGAGGGCTGGACTGCCCGTGTCTCAGCAGCTGACATTTCAATGGTATTAACAAGGTAGGTTGCTGGTGAAGCCTCATCTTGCCTAAAAGTAAACAACCAAAAGGCTGTTCCAATTGCTAAACAGCACAGGATTAATGTATTATCTTCCTTCTACTTTTGTGTTACTTTCTGCCTCTGCTGTGATTCAGCACTAAGTTAGTGCTGATCTTTGGTCATAGATGGCTAATTTTATGTATCAAACACAGATGGAGCCCAACCTGTCCCATACTGAGATAGTACTGACAAAGCAATTAACCTTTCCATCAGTATTCCCAACAGAAAAAATCCAGAAGCATCAGGAATCACCGTCCCACTACCTTTTGAATACCAGATACATATCATTGGTAAGTGAGAATACTTGAGAGAATAAGTATGACTTAGTTAACATGCAGAGAGGTAAAAATCTAGCTAAGTGAACAACTGGCTGTTGGCATTGTCAATATATTAAAAAAGAAAGCTTATGATGTGATCTACCTTGATAAGAAATCTCCACATGTGCATACTGTGAAATTTTAAAAAGGGGTATTTCCCTTCCTCCTCACTGAGAACAAGAGGTTTTCATGAGTCTGTGACAAAGTAGTAAAACCAAGAGATTTTGTTCAAGGTAAATAATAAGCAACAGACCTAAAACTAGGATTTCCTAATGTCCAGTCACTTGGTTTAGCAAAGATTTTTTTGATAGTCTGAAATAAGACACAGGAATTTTAAGTTAGGACTAAAATAGGAAATGAGGGTGGGAACTAGATTGGACTTCAAGGTCCCTTTCCAGTGCAAATCATTCTGTGATTCTATGAAATCAGCAAAGTGAAAAAGATTTAACAATGGTGAGTGAAAACTAGGACAGTTTTCAGCACACCTCAGTTATTTAGACAAGAAAGAGTTTAAAACCAGTCTAGAATATTTCTAAATATATTCACTGTTACAGAAGGCAAAAATATTTGTAGGTGAAGAGAGCGTGAAAGGAGAATTACATCCCGATAGGAGTGATGTTTTTGCTTCCACAAACTTATAAATTAAAATTGTATCTGGAAAACATTAGGTGCTATCTTATAATATTTCCAGGAAGTTCTCAGATTAATGAATCAGCTTCTTGTGTAATTAATCAAATTAACTCTTCACTGGGAGTAGGCAACAATGAACTATTCAGCTAGATATAAATAGCAGCTTTATGAGTTTCATTTGACTCTTACTCACTGTTGCATGTTAAAAGGTGTACATAATGATTCCCACAATTTGGTTTTGTTTACACACTCAAAAAACAATATCTAGAAAATTAAATTATGTTTTGCTTTCTACTGAAAACTGTTAGAGAAGTGAAGGGAACACAGCAATAGTGATTGCTGATCAGTTGCTAATGAAACAACACTGGAAGAGGTAAAGTTTCACAGATCTCTGTGTTTTGCCAATGATTTAATGGAGTCTGGGTTCTACAGCAGAGGAACCAGGACTGAATAAATGGAATCTTTTGTCCACCCGCCAAGGCCATTTGTAATACACCCATGTATGTATAACTTACATAAATATATACATTATATACTTGCAAACTATCCTTACTGTGTGGAATGCACAGGTGACAGAAAATACTAATTCTATAAAAGTACCATTACATTAATTCCATGTGATGAAAGCAATGAATATCAGTAATCCCAGTTCTAGCAAAATACAGAGGGAAATAGTATTTCATGTTTTATTTCAGGTTACTTATCAGTAATCAAATGCTGGCATGATTTGCCTTTACTAATATGTTCTAACTTTGCAGTAACTCCTGCTTTGAGCTGGGGTGTTGGCCTAGATGTCGGGGAAGAACTCCAGAGGTGCCTTCCAACATAAATTATACACTGATTCTGCTTACAAATCTTCCTCTGCACTACCATTGCACAAAAACATAACTGCCCACAAATATGTAAACCATCTGTTCCATTTATCTTATTTTTTATTAGAATTAATGCATCTTTAATTATAATCTTGTTCTTTACAAGCATCTTCACATTCCATATGTACTCAATAACAGGTATTTTGATTCAGCAGCCATTAGGCAATGACTCACTGTGTGTTGTCTGATGATGACGTTTAAAATGAGGGAATACTGCTCAAGGATCTTTGGAATTGGAAATATGTTTGTTGAGTTCTTCCCCTTCCAATTTAGATGAGTCAATTGTGCCAAGTGATGGTGCAACTTAATGCATTAGATAGCAACGGGGAAAACATTGTCAAAGAGGGAATTCCCTGTTTATTGCATTTATTTTGATGTTACCTTCTGGCAATTATTTTTAATGTTTGGATTTGGATTCTTTATTTGTAGTCATAATAACAGAAAAGCTGGCATTCACTTCTACACTAACTACACTAACTACACCAGCAGGATGTTTAAATAGGAAGGTAATTTAAATAGCAAGTTATCTCACTTTATAACTTAGACTGAGTTTTATTCTCTACCTGGCTTCTTATATCTAGATCCAGCAAAAGACTTGGGCTTTCAGTGGAATTCAGTTTTCAGCCTATGAAGTGGAATCCATGTGCCTGAATCAGGTGCTTATGCTCATTATATTATATACAAGAGAAAAATGCAAAAGTAAATGTTTAATCTGCTTGGTAGTCATCATTAATAATCAACAGAATGCTGATTGTACAATATAGCTGGCCAATGTTATGCATCAAGAACTGTAGCAGTAGGGGTTAAGTAAGACCTCAGGAGGTAAGCACAGGCAGCATCAAGAAGGAGTCACATCCTAACAGTATCACTGATAATAGCTTGCAGACTCCTGCCTGTGAGAAAAAAAATTACCTGGCATTACTTTTAATGATGCTGCTACAATGATCAGTCAATCCTTTCATCCTACAGATCCTACCAAAACTACCCTTTTCTGTGAGCTCTGAGGAGTTCATAGGAGGAAAGGGCAAATACTATCGCTGTGGTTCTCCTTGACTTCCTGCAGGGATATCTGCATGTTCAAAACTTTCTGAAATCTTGTAATGAGGAAAAATCTTTGTAAAAATCTTGCGGAGTTTTTGTCTGTTCAGTCAGGGTTTTCTATTTGTTTGTTTGTTTGTTTGTTTGTTTTTCCAAAGGTGCTGGCATATCACAGCAGCTCCACTGGCCAGTGCATCCTCCTGAGACTGGTTTCAGCAGACTTGTAACAGCATTAAGAGGGTTCCTTGCAGAAACACACAGTAAACGTGCAGTGCTTGCGGGTAGGATGTCTCTGTAATTGTGGGATCGGTTCTGTGCACATCTCCTGCCATTCCAGGCGTGCAAGACAATCATTTCCACCCCATCCACACTAGTTAAAACTGTTTTGAGTGCACAGACAATACTTCTGGAGGAACCTCTCCCACCATCATGCCCAACACATGCAAGGTGAGTGTAGTTGACCATATTCAGGAGTGTAAGGGAACTGATCCCTTCAAAGCAAAAAAGCCCTTGCAATATCACATGTGCTCTGTGCCTTCTTTCCCTGTCCTTGAGCAGGCCATACCAATTACTAAGTTTTCTCCAGGTTTACAGCAGTTTACCTCCTTTGTAAATCAACGTGTCACAGAAAACTTCAGAGAGAAGGCAAGGAAAGCTTCCTTGTGTATGTACCAAATCACAAAAGTGCCACAGCTTAACTTTTTGCTTATAGAGCATTAGCAAAAGAGATATTTTTTTTATTAAGCCTCATGTTTGGAATATCATGCTTTACCAAAAAGAGGTCATCATTATGATCTTATTTAAACTGGGAAAAAAAAATTAAAATGAGCCTTTCAGATTATTCTAATCCTTCAGATGATTAAAAAAATACTAGAGTTCTGTAAATCACGTTGGCTCAAAACTTATTAAAATGCCAGTCTTTGGGTAAACCCCACCGAAAGTCTGTAATAATTGCAGTTAAGTTCCCGAACGCCTGAAGACGCCTTCAGCAGCCGTGGCCACTGCGTGACATCTGGTGGCCGCAAGGCAGCATGGCCAGAACGTGGCACTACTGAAACTGCTGCCCGTGCATCTGCTAAAACCACACCGTATCAGCTTTCATCCCAACGTGCCGAAAAACGCACTCTGAGTTGTTCGCTGCAACTGTACATCTTGCCAGGGAACAACCCAGATTTGACAACCGCTAGTGTGTAGCACAACAGGATACACACCGTCCTTGGGAATTACGATGTTCCCTGCCCAACAGTTGATCACCTCCTGTACTCTCTACAGTTGTAGGACATCGAGATGGGGATTGCAGAGTGACAGAATTGTGGGAGATGTTCTTTGAAGTGCAGAGGTGGAATTCACTGTGAACTTGCACCTACTGAGCGGATAAAAAACAATTTAGAACGATGCTTTGGTATGCAAGAGGTGTTACTGGTGGCAACAGGCATACTCCTCATCCACCTGCGATCATGGTATAAAATCACAAAATTATAGAATACAAAGGATTGGAAGAGATCTTAAATATCATCTAGTCCCAGTCTGCCCTGCCATGGGCAAGGACACCTCCCACTGGACCAGGTTGATCAAGGCCTTATCCAACCTGGCATTGAACGCTGCCAGGCTAGGGCTCCCTGAGCAACTATTCTAGCGCCTCACTACTTCCTCACAGTAAGGAATTTCTCCCTCATACCCTAACTAATGTCCCCTCTTTCAGTTTGTACCCATTCCTCCTTGTCCTATCACTACAGTTCCTGACGCAGAGTGCCTTTCTAGCTTCCCTGTAGGCCCCTTCAGATACTGGAAGGTTGCCATGAGGTCTCCACACAACCTTCTCTTCTCCAGGCTGAACAGCCCCAACTTTCTTTTTTCTTGTCTTCATAGGGGAGGGGCTCCAGTCCCCTCACCAAATTTGCGGCGTCCTCTGGACACGCTCCATCTATTACGGTGGGTAAGATCTACTACAGAAAAGGTCACTGAATATTCTGAGTTGGAAGGGACCCATCGAATTCAACTCCCTGCCCTGCACAGACACCCCATAAAGTCACAGGATGTGCCTGAAAGCACATCTAAATGCTCCTTGAACTCTATAAGGCTTGGTGTTATGATTACTTCCTTCGGGAAATAGGAAAAAGAACAATCGGGTAAGAGAAAACAGAAATATTAAACGCTCAAAATCCTCAAAGGCGCGGTCCATCGGCTAAGCGACCCCCCCGATGGCTCAGGAGCGGGCCCATGGCCGGATCCAGTACAGCTGGAGCCCCCCGACTCTCCACCACAGCACCAACAGCGCTCTCGCAGCGGCTCAGGAGCGACCGCCCGGCCCGGCCCAACCTCTCCCACCGCACCACCGCTTCCGGCTTCTGGCTTCCGACTTCCGGCGCCGGCGCGGGCCGGGCGGAAGCCCCTCGGCGGGAGGCGCGTGCGCGGGGGCGTGGCCGCGGCGGGGGCGCGGCCGCCGCTCAGTTCCTGCCCCGCGCGCGGGCGGGCGGGTGTCGCCGGTCGCGACAGAGGTAACGGCTCGGCCCAGGCCGGCCCCGCGGCCCCTTGGCGGGACTGCCCGGGCGAGCCCGCCCCAGGCCCGGCCGCTGCTCGGGACAGCGCGCCTGACGCTGCCGCCTGCGGCGCTTCCCGGTCCGGCCCCGTGGGGCGGGAGCACCGCTGATTCACCGCGGGCGGCTGCCGGTAGTGAGGGAGGGAGGGAGGTGGATAGCCAGGCAGACGGACAGATAGACAGACCCCGCGAGGCCTGCCCGGGCCCCGGCTGGCCCCGGGTCTCAGCGCGGCGCGGGGCGATGCTGGGGCCCTCCTGCGGCCTCGGTGACCCCCGGCCGGTCCCCGCCCCCCCGCACTGCCCGGCTCGTTTGGGTGTTCCCGCCCGCCCGTCCGCGGACACGGGCTCTGCCCCTGGCACCGGGGCCTCCCGGGGTGCCGGGAACTGCGGGGCGGTAACGGGCTCTGCAGCTGGGGCGTGATTCAGCCTTAGGAAATGCTCACTTGCGGTTCCCTCCTTGCCCACCGTCGTGCGTTTGTAGCTGGGAACTTAGTTCGTCCCGTTCTTTGTACCAAGTGATGCGTTTAATGCCCCAGTGACAGCACTGGTCAGCCTGCAGGACCGTAGCTGTGGGAGAGCCTTTAACAAGATGTATTTTTTTGCAGTCGCTCTGACTTGTTTTATTTTGGGGGGTGTTGGAAATGGGTTACATTTGTAGCTGAAGAAACAAATTGATCTACATGTACCTCGCTGTCCATTGGAAGAATGACAGATGACAAAGATGTACTTCGAGATGTGTGGTTTGGGCGAATACCGACCTGTTTCACTCTGTATCAGGATGAGATAACTGAAAGGGAAGCTGAGCCCTACTATGTGAGTATGACAAAGGGAGTCGCAAATAGTCCAAGGCCGTGGTTATGTTTGTTTACTTCATTCTCATCACGTGTACTACTGCATGTTGTGGGAAAAAAACCCGCTTTTTTTCTTCTTATTCCTGGTAGCTTCTGAAAGTAAAGATATGACCATGCTGTGTGACTTTATCTTTCTTCACAGCAAATGGAAAACTTCAGGCTTGTTTCACTAGGGAGAGAAACTTATCACAAATAATTAAGATCTTTGAAAAAAATTCTTAGAAAGTCAGTGAGTGACTAAGTAAAGGAGGAGGCTGGATGTGAATTTGTATGTTCTTGGATAATGAGCAGTCAAAGGCAGAGGGCTTCCATTAATGCAGAAATAATTTAGTCAGACTTACAAAATCTTAAACATTAGGGTTGATCACCTGTGTAACAAAAACTCATAATGAACACTGGCTCTGTGGATGTCTTCTACTCATTTTCTTTTCTTTAAACTGCAGCAGCCATGAGAGATCTGGCTCAGAAATAAGAAAAGGACTACAATGGCCAAACAGAACGCTGCCTGAATAGGATTTCTAGCTGATGATTAAAAAAAGCATTATGGATGTATTTGAGTTGTAACATGGAAGTACGTTCTGTAATGATCTATTTATTTATAGTGTTCTCATCAGTTTTCATTCTTTCAGCACCTAATAGGCATCAAATTGAAAAAGAGTGTTAGCTGATTCAGTGAAATGCAAATTTGAAATGTAACAAATATATGGGAGGGAAATCTTGAACTTTTTTTTTTTTATGGGATTCTGAAAATCTAGAGTTTTATCGTATCCCATTCCATACTGGATAGAACTTTTTTTCTTGTGTTCAATAGCATCTTTGTGTTATCAGTTTCTCATTTGCATGTGTTGCTTTGAAACCTAATAAACTATTAGTGTTTTTTCTTCAGCACTAATAGTGCTCATCTTTGTCTATTGTAGTTTCATCACTGGTAAACTCTGCTTCATATTTGTTGACCTATTGCCAAATACATCTAACCTATCTAAAAGTCTCAGATTTTAAATTATTATTAATTAATTACACGTGAGTTAAAATATGTTTGTGTACTTTCTTTGAGAGCTACTTGAAAGGTATGAGTTTAAATTTAGAGGCTTACAGCCTTGATCTGTTTAACATTGGCATGGAAACCATGAAACCATGTTATCCTTGTGGTCTGGCCAGCTTTCTAAGTCAGGAAAAAGGTTTTAAGGTTGTAGGATTTCTTTTATTTATTCCATGTAAAGTGTGCACAAAAATTCTCAATGCTTAATTCTATCTTTCTGCAAAATGTGGTTACTCATGGAATGACGTGAAATTCTAAAATTTTAGCTTCTTCGTTTTGCAGTTCACGTTGGAGCTGGTAATGCAGCTTTCTGTCTTTGGAGGGACCAAGGATTTATAATAGAATAAGGCAGAATAGTAATCAAGGTTTTAAGCCATGGTATAGTTCTGATAGTTTCAGAGTGTGTTTGCATTAATGTTTTTGTTCAGTTCTGGAGTGCATTTGAAATAAGTCTTCATCCTTTCCACTTCCTGTGCCCAGGTTGGCATCACAGAGCAGTCAGCCCATGGGCTGAATCATTTTCACGTGAAGCTGAAGCAGCAGATGGGCTTCAGCTGCTAGTGGACATTTGAGCTAAAACAAAATAAAATAACATCAAAACACCTAAAATTATGGGTAAAGTAGAAAAGTATATGTAGTTAACATTTCCAGCCCTTGATACTAGCTCTTCAGCTTTATCTCCTCTTACTTTTTGGTATAGACACAACTTCTGTATTCCAGACTGCCTTTCATAAATGGTGAGATTGCATGGGAACATATCACTGGCATCAGTAAGTTGAGAGAGGATAAAGGATTCTGCTCTGAGGAATTTGCTTTATGAAGATGAAGGATAACAGACTTGGAGGGTGAGGGGTTAGAAAAACAACCCAGAGTCTGTGGGATGGATTTCAGTTTTTGTGAGTGGTGTGACAGGGCAGCCCTGTCTGTCAGATGGGTTAGTGCAGCACAGGAGTTGAAGCATGTGTGGACCACTTTCTGGCACTGCACAAGTAATTTAAAATTAACTTGCCTGCCTTTTGGAAAGAGGGTAACATAAAGACTGGGCAGCTCTGATAAAACATTACCCTGTGTTTTAATATATTCATGTAGGGTGGGTTTCTGCAGTTATGCTAGGAATTGATACATCAACTTTCTTTGGAGTGTTTCATGCAGAGGTTTATATTTTGAGTGGCAGCGTATTTAGGAACAGTTTACTTGAATTACTTTTGTTGCTGAATTACCGGATTTTTCTCTTATTCTAAAATTGTTTTGCATTTTATTTTAAAATTATGTACTGTTTGCCTCTTGGTGCAAGCAACAGTTAGAAAGAAAAGGATAAAAGAAGTATATATGAAGCAGAGGCTCATTGGCTGAAACTTGTCAGATGTATAAAGAACAAAATTACAGCAGGGTACAGTCTTAGAATGATGCTCTGCCCAAGGGACTGGTCTGTAACAGGACCACTCTTTAGCTTGCTGGTGGTCAAAAGTATTATTTTGTTAAGATATCTGTAGGAGAGAACAACGTGAAGCCATTCCATATTATGATGTTTTGTTTCATCTCTCTCAACTCTTTAGTAATCAGACCAGTGCAGTTCTATTTAAAACTGTAATTTTTCTGTTTTAGTTCTTTCTTATAAAAATACTGCATGCTCTGCAACAAAACCTGCGGATATACTTGGAGAGATAATCTTTGCACAAAGTTATATTGCAAGCATTTACTTGGGCATTAGGAGTTCTTTGTATTTCATTTAACCTCCTGGTTAATAAGAAGTCATTCCTGGCTATTGTGAATAAATATTGTAGCAATGCAAAGTATTCAAAAGGAAGGTGTTGCGGTTTGTGTAATTTTTGGGGGTGACATTTAGGGATGACTGTGAGGATTTATTCTGCTTAGTGATGTATTTACTTTTCTTAATTTAATGAAGAGAACTCCTGATCTTGTTATCTTTCAGTGGGTGGGAAAGGGATATTGAAAGGGGTAACAGAGTGAAAATATGTTTAAACTGCTTTTAAAGATCTCAACAGATTTAGTGTACTTATAAATCTCCAAGATAATTAAAGCTAGAAATGTGGTAGAATTAGATCCTTTGATTTTTCCTATGGAAGGGGATAACCACATCAAGGTAAAAGAACTGGGGGGACCAGACAATGAGTTCAATAGGTTTACAAATGCTCAGCATCTCTGAAAAACAGGTAATTCGTGATTAACTGTTGAGTTTTGTACAGTTGTACAGTTTTTGTTGAAGCCTTTTGGGAGTGCTGGCCATGTTCTGTTGAAATCAGTTGAATGTGATTTGGTTATTGTCTATATTCTCTAATTCTGTTGAAGTAGGAACTGGGTTGTTCTTTCACAATATAAACTGAAATAGAATATTTTACAGAGGAAGTTATGCAGTTTAAAGGGTTATGTGAAACACTATTGCAATAAATAATGCTTTAATATATTTATCAGTTCCAGCGTGGCTGTGCTACATGCAGCATACTGAGAATTGGCTTTTCTAAGAGGCCTAGTAAGTCTCATCAGGGTACAACAGCTTTAGTTTAACTGTACATATCATGCAGAAGTAACTTGAAATTATTACCATGATATGTGGGTTTGATTGGTATAGCCTGGACTGTATTGTCTCAAGAGCAATCGGTGAATATATGTGGAATTAGGTAAATAAAGGATAAGCTTATGTTGTCATTCAAGTCATTAAAGTACCAAGCAATTCTTACTTGAATGTGTACATAACTTCATTGAATTTATTGAGTTTGTTTGCCTTTTAAAAATGAAGGTCATATTTTGATTGCATTGCTCCTATGAAACAAGGTAAAAACAATGTGATGATGGTAATAAAAGCAGCAGTTGGAAAAAGAAAGCCATATGGTACATGAAAAATGGAGTGGTAACTGACATGACTGTGATAGTGGTGAGACTTGGCCTTATGTAATTTTAAAAAAACTGTAAAATTTAGCTGTGTCACAGATGTAACCTAATGAGGCATTATCAAAAAGATGAATCTGTTCTTCCAGCAACTTGATGTACTGTCCATACTTCTTTGCAAATTGGTTATTTACAAATTGTAGTATTGTGGCCAAAATACTATCTGATTTATATATCAAAGTGTGGTCTAATTATTGGAGAAATTCTGGAAGAGTGTTGCAGCAGAGATCAAGTTTTCTGTCAGGCAAAATATATTCTTACACAGTTTGAGATGTCTGTACCACATACATTCATTTAGGGTATGGTATTATTCGTATACTGTAAAGAAAATACTTTAAGAAACAACACTGATTATGAGGAACACTGGAAAACAAATATTTCTCTAAACATGTAAAATATAATCTATATATTCCTTAGACCCATCTATTTTATTAATAATTATGAAGCAAAACTTTACAGAATGGATACTATTAATTTAAAATGTCTGGTCTAAAAGTGAATTGATATTTTACAAGTAGGTTAATCTTTACTCGTTGAGATACTGAATAGCATTGTTTGTTAATCCTTATGGATTGGTTTATCTCTTGTAAATGTGCCACACAGTCATCAATCCATTCACTGATTGATACAGAGTGCTTAACCACTCCTGGGCGTAAGACAGTTAGAAAAAGATGGTAGGGAAGATGTTGCAAATAAAAATAGCACAGTGTTCTGAATTGGATAGTATACACTTGAGAAAAGAAGATAGTATATGAAAAATCTGTAAGAATGTGTTCTTGTTTCAGCTAATAAAATATTTACAGTTTTCTTTCTGATTTTAGTTGCTGGGTGAAGGTTAAATAGTGGAAGAATAATAGTCTTGAGTAACATGTTGAACTGGCAAACCCAGTGCAAAGAAAATGGAAAATGCCAGCTATTGGAAGTACAAAACACTTGGAAACCAAATCCTTAAGCATCTAGTTTCACTGGTTTTTGTTTTCCTTGTGTAGGAATTTCCATTTTGAGGTAATGGCTGATACGCAGTTGCTCATTCTTTTCAATTAGAAGTTAGAATCTCTTCTTGTGCTCATATCAAAAAGGTTTAAAACTTCATTATTTAAATAGAGCAAAGCAGAAATTGAAGTCCACTGTTCTACGCCCCACCCCACTGAAAGAATCAATAACTTAATTTTTTACTTTTTTTGGTGTTAATATATTGGATACTGCTATTCTGCATCATCTGAGTAGGTCAATTTATAGCCTTTCATTGACCATTAAAAAGTAAACTGTCTAAAAGACCTCTTACCTTAAAAAGGAGGAGAGTGCTAACTGAATTTTGGTTATGAAAATGCATACTTATTACCAATTTTTACTACTTTAGTGTGTTGTATTTGCACTTAAAGCTTCTATAATTTTTTTCCAGTTGCTTTTGCCAAGGATAAGCTACTTGACACTGGTAACAGACAAAGTGAAGAAACACTTTCAGAAAGTTATGAGACAAGAGGAAGTTAGTGAAATATGGTTTGAATATGAAGGTACACCACTGAAATGGTGAGTTTATTGAACTTTGTACTTTGTGCCATTTATGAACCTGGGAATGTAGAGAGTTCCCAGGTTTAGCAGTGTCAGTAGTTTTCCTAAAGTAATCATTCCTTTGAGTTTCAAAGATGGCAAAAGAGGAGGAGGGTAAGAAATGCGTGTTTGTGGGGAAAGACAAAAGAAGGTTTAATGTTGAACTTATTTTTTTATTATTCTGCTTGAATTTTTACTGTACATGTAAGATAGAGGTGTTGTACTGCACTTACTGGTTTTGTTCTCGTTGTTACCATAATTCAGAATGCTTGTAGTTTTGGTTTTACTGTTGCTTGCAGTACAATTGCCAAATAAATCTTCCTTTAACATATTCCATCTTCCTAAAAGATGTCTAGTAACACAGATAGAAAGTAATAGTTCTGGAGTCTGAATGCAAATAGCTTATAAGTATGACAGTAATAAAACATGAGTAGCCCTCACTGTTCACTGGTGTGATACGTGCTTGCACTGGAAAAATCTAATATTGATCTGCAAGCATTTGTTGAATTCAATTAGCTCAAATGTACTGAACTAATTGCTTTTGATTCTTGTTTTATTTTGTCCTATAGTCTATTAAAACTATATTCTTTTGGGTTTTAGTTTGATGTTTTGATTTTTTTTTTTTTGTGAGCGGTTCAGGACTTGGACTGTTTGACTTAATTAATTTTTATAAAAACTTTTCATCAAGTTTTCTACTTCTTCTGTTGTTAAAGAGTTTTAAAAAAAAGTCTTGAGAGCTGCAGTGTTTACTAGTTCTGTACAGACAGCATCAGCCCTCCAGAAAGTATTTAGTATTTTGAATGATGAAGAGATTTTTATTTCTTGTGTCATCATAGGAAAGAAAAAAAGTGATTTTTTAAATCTTTCTGAACCTGGATTGTCTTGTGATTAGTAAGCATCACATCATGGAGTCCCTGTAGATTTGGTGATGCAGTAGATCTCTACTAGTCTTCTGTTTCTTTGAGACCAACCTAGTGTAAACCTCAAAAATATCTAAATAGAAACCCATAAAAACAATCTCTTTAAACTTTTATTAGAACTGACTGGCGAAATCAGCTTTAGACATCTAAATAAATTATGTGGAATTTAACAAGAAATGGTGTCTTATGTGCCATGGTCATGTTGAGTCAAAGATACTACCTAAATAAACAGCAAAGTACTGCATTTGTCCCAGTGTGTTCATAATCCCAGGAAAGTATTGGGAGAATACAAGTTTTCACTGAAGTTGTAACAAGAAAGGAAAGAGAGGCTTTGTACTTCCACCAAAAATAGATCTGTATTTTCTGTAAGTTTTCTAATACCATGGTGTTTAAGCTAGAATTTAAAAAAACCCCAAACCTGTACAATATAGGTATAGAATAAAAATGTAGCTTGTAATTCTAAAATTACGTGAAGAGTTATTAAATTCACTGAATGTAGAAATGAAAAAAATAGTGTAAATTAGGGCTGTCACCTTTCAGAAAAACTATACCTGTTTTGCCAGGAACAGCTCCACTGATTTCGGTGGAATTGCTTTTCTAAGGAAAGTGGTATTTGTAAATCAGTATTTTAGGAGAATGGTAATCCCATAAAGAGCTGAACCTTATTCTGGGAAAGACCCAAACACAGGAACTGAGAATTAAATGGAGCTAGTAGTTCATTGAGAAAGAATAGTGGGCATTAATGTTTAATCTTTTTAGCTATGGCTTGTGCATTCAGACTCAGATAGAACTTGTTAATGGTATTGTTTATTCTAATTGTTTACCTTGCTCTGTGAGGTCTTATTGTTTACAGTGTGTGCAGTTTCATACCTAATTGGGATGAAGTCTATACCTGTTCAGACGTGGCTCTTCTATTTTCCAGTGAGATTTTGGAGGAAGTCTGAAACATAGTTTCAACTTTAGGCTCTGCAGCACATCGGTCAAGTTCTTAAAGGAGAATTAAGCTCTCTAGGCCTGGAGTTACATGGGCCAAAGTTCTTTGTCCTGCTGAGAGTGTTGGGACAGGGGAAGATGGATTCTTTGCCTGCAGGAGGTGTGTGCTGGGGAAGGGTCTGTGTCACCAAGGTAGGGAGTTTCAGGGAGAGATTATCAGACCGTGCAGCATTAGAGACTTCAAAAGGAAATGGATCAAACCTCAGACCATCCTGCAGCTACAGGAGACTTAATCTACAAGCACACTGAATGAGATACAGACAAATTTGGAAGAGCTGGAAGTTTGACTTCTTGCAACAGGAGGAATGTTCCTTCTACACCTGCATTTCTGTGGGTACAGCATAGATTCAGTGCTCTGGCTGCAGATGAAGGACTGAAAGTGTTGTCCAGTGATGCATCTGATATGGCTGAGCCTGAACTGTGTAGGGGCACCAGGAGGAAATGAAAAATGAAGTCAAAAGTCTGTATTCTGATTACTGTCCTTTCTCCAGGACTTTTAATTCTGCCATTTCAGGGTCACTGCATCTAAAGCTGCCACTAATTATCACAACTCTTTTGTCTTAACAGATAAGTAATAGATTCAGCTTTGGGTTATCTCTGGTTCATCCAGTGTCTGTACCAAGAAATCTTGACTACATGTGTCCCACTGTGTTGCTTTTCCAGCAGATGTGAGAGATTAACAGGAGCCAGGATCTGTGATGTAGACATTTACTGATTTGTTTAAAGAAGACTTCGTCTGTTTTCTCACCTGGATTGCATGATCTGTTGCCCTTACTAGTCCCTCTTCTGTTCCTGAACCACTGGAACCTGACCAACCTGTTGTCTGTCGTATTAAGTTTCATACATCTAAGCTGTTCCCTGACATGGACGGCAACCCTCTGTCCTCATCTGCCCTGCCTGCCTTTACTAAGCAGCTTATGTCTGTCCTTCCACAGCAGTATTCCAGTTGTGCAAGCTGTCTCGCTGTACCTCAGGTAGCCCAACACCCTCCCACTAATGTCATAGCTTGTGCAACTCTAGTTTTTCCTGCTTGTTTCCTGAGCTATGTGCACTTATCTAGATACTTGTGGTGGGCTCTCTTCTACCTTCTTTTATGACTTTCACCACTTGCTGTCCTCTCATGTCCATTCATTTCTATTTTTCTGTGGGTTGTTATTTACGCTTCTGTTGTTTATGGTCTAAAGCTCTCACCAGGCTGGGCAACATGAAGGCAAAGATACTTTTGTCTGACTTAGGTGGATTCCATATTTCCTTAGCAGTCCATTATCCCCAAAGAATATTCCATGTCTGTGAAAGCCAAGTAAGCCTCTGTTGTTGCACCAGCTGCATAACCAACTCCTGACCTGCAGATACCTCTCTGAACCTTTAATAGCAAAATTGTGGAGATGCCTCCTTGGCCCTAGAACTTGTATAGTCACTTTTGATACTCTCAGGTGTTCAGTTGCAGCACTTAAAATTTGTGCCCTTGTAGGTAAACAGCAAGGACTAGTAAGTCAAGCAGGGGACAGCTTTGCCAGTCTGCAACTTTTTAACAAGTGGCAAACCACTGGAGGTTAACAAGTTGGCAGTTGGGGTTCTCTCCCATTTAGGATGCAGTCTCCTAGTGCTATGACTGCTTCTTCTGGCTGTGGATGTGTTGTTCAGACAGCTCTGATGCTTCCTCAGAACTTCCAGCCTCTTGCCTGACCCAGAAGCACTGCCAGTGTTTGGAGAAGGCCTGCCCTCTCTTGGCCAGAGGTTAAGGAAGCTTTTCTGTCAGTCCATCCAGGAGCTGCTCTGGCAGTCACACACTTGGACCACCTGAGCTGGACTGAGGCCCCTTTGCAGCAGGCATCTCCAGGGAGCCGAGGGGTGCCTCGCTTGACTCCCTACACACCCCACACCCACACAGTCAGACAAGGTTTCCTTACCCACTCAACCCTTGGTTTCCCATAGCAGAGCCTCAGGTATCTGGATCCTTAAAAGATCTTGGTCATGGTGTAACAACAGAATAACAGCTTGAACTGGTGCCCCTGAGTGGGGACCAAAAACCAAGGAACCCCATGGCTTTTATAACCTCACCGTCTGTGTTTGATAGTGTGGGGTTTTTCCTCTGTGTCGTTGGCTCCTGCTGTGTCCCTGAGTGTCCAGGCATCTGGCAGGGCCACAGGCTCCCATGCCCTTTCCTGTGCAAAGGGTCAGCACCAGTTTTGGCCTCTTGCTTGGGGCTCCCATCACCCAGAGCTCAACCTGCAGCTCCCTCTGCAGCTGCACACTGAGCTACTGGCACTGAATGGATTCCTCAACACCAGAGTTCACACAGCTCTGGTCCTCCCCATCCTGAGGGTCCCCACTGACCACTCCAATGACTGCTGACACTTTCTCTCCAGATTCTCATCTCATTCTCTGAGATCCTGTTGAAGATGCCATTAATCTCTACATCTTCCCTGATGCTGTGCAGCCCCTTGACTTCCTGCAGCTCCCTAGCTTGCTGACATAGCTCCTCACTAATGTGCACCTCCTCTAGGCAAAGACATTTCCTCTGCTTTCTCCAACCCTCAGGAGAGGTCCCAAACTCCCCTGGCAGCTTGAAACCTGGAGAGTTGCAGCCTTTCTCAGGAGCCCTCCCTGGGTGATGCCACTCTGTGCTGGAATAGTTTCTTCAGCAGATGCTAGGGGATGGCAGCTGCAGCTTGTTTCCATCCTGTCTGAGCACTTGCACATGGCTTTCAGTGGAGTTGTTGTCCCTTTGGTGTGGGTTGTGTTCTAGCCCTGGTATTTGTATAGGTGGCTTTCTGGTACCAACTGGATGGATGCTTTACCCTTCCTGTTCATAATTTAGCAGAAGACAAAAGGTCAGAGCATCATTGGATCAGGCATCTGTTAACTCTGAAAGCACGGGGATTTTACTGAAGAAAATTGATTACATGAACTTCACTTAGGAATCTTAACTGATTAGAAAATATAGATGTAGGCCAAGACTTAATGCAGGAGGTTTTATATGGCTTTTTTTGTGGTGGTTTTCTTTTTCTTGGTTATCTTTTTTTGTTGTATAAATCGAAAGTAACTGGAAGTCATTGTTCATGTTGAAAATTTAAATTCATCTGATTATCAAATCTGGTTTTTGTTACTTAACTCACCCAGAAAACCATTCTTTCATGGAACTCTTGCTGATTCTCTGTTAAGTGTTTAGGACATGATTGGCAGTTAATATTAAAATATCTTAACGGTAAAAACTTGAGCATTAGCCGTGAATCGGGATAAATATGGATATTCATCCTCTTTATTCTCAGGTAAGCTCAGGAATTGTAGTCGTATTTTGGTTTTTATTTTGCTGTTGTGGTGAATTTGTCTTACCTTTGGGGTGGCTCACCCATAGAGGGTGCTAAAGCACTGTTGCGTGAGAGTTTCACCGCTCCGGAAAATGGCTTGGCACAGGTGCTGATAAAGAAACACTCTCGGTTAGTACTCTTGGGACTTTCAAAACTTATCTACGTGCTTGGGTCTGCGACCTGTCATCAGTCACATTTAATTCAGTGAAACTACTGTCTTTACAGTTCAGCATGTGTTTCTCTCTTTGTAGGACGAAAAGCTAGTAAGGCTCTTTGGGCTATGATTTTTTTGAAGGATATGAGAATGGATCTTGGTATGCTGAATGTAAAAAAAACAAACAAACAAAAAAACAACGCAAAAAATCTTGCCAATATCTGTGTTTGAGAAAACGGAACAAAAATGTTTTTTTACAGTGTCTGGAGGTTTTGTGTGTGTGATATATGTTCCAGATTCTGCTTGGGGCTGTAATATTCTGATGAATTTAAAGGAGAGAAAGCTAAGCGACAGAAGAGAATATTTGTCAGAAGCAGGCTTTTTTTGTGTAACTCCTTTAATCTAGACTAGCACTGAAATATAAAACTCCGATTAATTTTTTCCTCTCGTTTCATTCTTCTTGATTTGATAGTAAAGATACAGAGTTGATCTATCATCTTTCAGCCCTTTTACAGATACGTAATTTTTTCACTCTTCTGCTTATTCTCTGCCTTGATGTATCAGACATGTGGGAGAAGGAAAGCATGTTGGGGTCAGTGTGGTATAAACCCGGGACACTCAAGCATCTGAGAGCATGTGTGCTTTTCTGTCAGACCAGCTATTCCTGGTCTGATGCTTTTAAAATAAAAGTACTGTTTTGGAAAGTTCAGCAAAGCAGCTGTAGGCCACTTAAAGCTGTTGCAAAAGTAGCAGTGTTTTGTGGGTGCAGCTTGGAGACCACAGGTTTATATATTGAACATGTACATTCCAGACTTGATTCTGCCTCTCAGATTCTAAACTTTCCTGTATAACTTTTCGAAGTAAGCAGTAAAGAATGCTAATTATGGGAGTCAAACAGCTATTGTGTGTGTGTGTGTGTGTGTGTGTGTGTAAGTGCAGGTATGTTAACTGTGGTATGTAGTATTAAATGCATGGCTTCTATATTAAATTGATATCTTGTAATTTTTAGGCATTATCCAATTGGTTTACTCTTTGATCTCCATGCGTCAAATACAGCCCTTCCTTGGAGCATCACAGTGCACTTCAAGGTAAATTGATATAGAATCTTTTTTTAAGAACAAGTGAGCACCAGATTGCATGACATTTGGAAACTAGGAAAAGGTTGCATAACTATTTTATAAAACATGTGAATGGTGTGATTTGAAAGGGATAACATTAATTGCTCAGGAAGCATTTAAAAGCTGTAAATCTGCAGCTATTTTCCATGAGATGGTGTGTGCTTTTACTGGACTTTCTGTAGGAAATTATTCTATTATAATCTCAAAATCCAAAATTGTTTTTCAAGCTATGAGGCTTATGATAGCAGAACTTCCTATAATCTTTTTAATTTAATTGGCTTAAGTTGATTGAAGATGGGGAAGCTTGAGAAGTGCTTGTCCCTTTAGGCATATATGATCATGGATATGAGATGCTGTAGAAATCTTTGGAGTCAGGGAATGCTGTTTTACTTAATGTTGATCCCTTTTAGAGAACTGCGTGAAATGAATTTGGTCTTGTGATAGCTTAGTCACAGGAGAGACATTATTTTGATTATGCATTGTAAACCCATTAGGTATGACTTAATAGCACTACTGATCTTTGCTCGGAATGGAAGTTGAACGAGGTTAGCTTTAGTGCAGGATTTTTGCATATTCTGAAATGAGACAATAATTCCAGGTGTGTTTTGAAGTCAAAAGCACAGCTACAAATCATGATATTGGACTTAAAAATGTTAATTCTCCATTATAAAAGAAACAACGCAGCAGGAAAACTGATCTGAAGGACAGTGCTACATTAATAGACTTGACTTGAGTGCATGAGAGATTTGAATGCAATGAAAAATGTATTGGGATGCATTTGTGTTGAACATTTTCATTGAAACAATTCTCAATGTTGTGTTAGAAAGGCTTTTTCCAACAGTAATTGATTCTTTTTGGGAGTGTACACTGAAACCATACATTCTTATGCATTTCTACATGTTGAAACTTCTAAAATGACCGACTCAATGGATCTGAATTTGGGGATGTTTCTGAAACCATTATAATTGCTACACTTGCCTGATAAATGTTAGAGATCTGGGATGAGGAAACTTCCAGAATGTCCTGAAAAAAATGTAGGACATCTAGTTTCATAAACCATGGTTTAATTGTTATGTTCTGAGTGCTATGGGATATTAACAGTGGCAATGTGGGGGTGTTGCCCTCTCAAAGTAGAGGTATCTTGAAAATTAAGTTGTAGCACCACAGTGCTTTTTAATCAGCAACATAAATATGATTTTAATGTCTTTGTGTTGCTGATTGCCAAAAGATCAGCTACTTTTAGTTTTTCTCAAAGGTATACATTAAAGATCAGCAGAAATAATTAACTGCTAAGG
The DNA here is from genome assembly GCF_963662255.1 of Cinclus cinclus. NCBI lineage: Eukaryota > Metazoa > Chordata > Aves > Passeriformes > Cinclidae > Cinclus > Cinclus cinclus. Next base: position 43,373,946 of record NC_085048.1, on the reverse strand, counting down.
CAGTTTTATTTTAAAAGTCAATGTAATTTAGTAATATAATACTGCAGAGTTAGCACCTGCATAATCTCTCTTCCCATTTTGATGTAATCTGAAAGTTTATTTAAATGAAACCCCTCTGAATCTGTAACTCAAAACATAACTGAAAGACTTCAAAGTATGTCAAAATATTGAAGAGGTTTTAATGTATTGCAGTTCCTTACAGCTAAATAGTTTAGATGTGGGATTTTTAACTAGAGTGTTCTCATTTCTGTGTAGTTATTCTTCAAAGAGTCATAATTTTTATTTGGCTTAATTAAACAGCGTTAGATTTTATGGGTTTAATTTCTGTTGTAGTGTCTGTGTCCTTTCTTCTGCCAATGCATGAAGTCAACAACAGATATCTCACACATCTGTAAAAAAAATGTTTTTCAACTTCTTTTTAAAAGTCAAACTCCTTCTATCAGGTTTCTTTGTTTGAAGTTAAAAACATGGAAAGGTTTATTTCTGTTCAGCAGAAGTTTTTAAGTTGGTAGATGTCCTCCTGTGTTACGTACACAGACCAAATCATAAACGTGCATTGGTTTTTGCATTGAAGAAACAGTTTGTTAATTTGTACTTCTGGTATGCAATAAAATTGCATGCATTTTATCTTGTAAAGTTGAAAAATAGTTGCATTAAATAGTTGCAGACGGATGAGACTGAAAAACATACTGGGGTCTGAGAATCATGAGAGGCTGTAGGCTGGGAAGTTGCTTTTGTTATCCAGGTGTGGCTTTACAGGAAGGAGCGGAAATTCTCTCCCTTCTTGCTAAAATCATCTCATCTTGCTCTCTGGCCTGTTTAGCACTATCCACATTCTCAGTGTGGTAACCACCTCTCCAGATTTTGGGCAGTAGGTAAGAAGTGGTGAATGGCTCTGGAAATAGTAGCACTGTTGGAGGAGAGGAAATCATGTGTGCCAGAGGAAATGCTGAGGTTCTGCTGAACCCGTTATCTGCTGGTGCCTGCCTCTCCACCTGTGACCTAACGTACAGGAGGAGAGACAGCACCTGTCCTTGTGTGACAGTCATCATCTTTGTGTTTTTTTTTTTTGGTGCAGGTTGGGTCAGGTGGAATGGAAAGGAAGTACTTTTCCTCGTAGCATATGGATAAATTGTGGAACTGGTAGGAGATATTGTGCAATCTAGAAGTATAAATGGGTTTGTTTTTTTAATTAGTCTACTTAAAGAAAAGACTGCTGATGGTAGCTAAACACAAATGCATAGATGTACCCCCTGCCACTGGATACATTCCTTATGGTTTTTAATGCCTTATTTTCTGTAAGCATAGTCTAATGCAAGTAGACTGCCACAGGATAAACAGATGTTTTGTGAACTAGAACTGAGAGATAAATATAGGTGGAATGGAGTAATGAAACCAGACTGTTGAAATTGCCTGTCATGTTTTTGGTACAGTTTTATGTGAGAGGTCATTTAGTGCTCTTGTTTGTACAGATGATACCTATTTCTTTGTGACCAGTTCATACTGCAAGGATCTATTGGTATGTGAAAATAAAAAAACAGAACTCCTTGAGGTTTCTGAGAAAATCAGGGTCAACCCTTAGTAACTGTTCTTTCAAGGTTGTAGGACATGGTGGGAGTTATGCACCGCCCGTAAGAGTACTTGAATTAAAGCTACTTATGTCATCTATTAATACTTCTTGCAAATCTTCTAGTTATATGGTCAGGACAGGCTACCAGTTTCTTTACAATTGTCCCTTTCTTCAGGGAACTGAATAAAGTTATTTTTGATTGATCTGTATTTCTTCAGGTAGAAAGAAGGCAAGTAGATTTTTGTTTTTAAATACAAGCACACATGATTTACATTTAAGTATAAAACTTATTGTGTGCCCTGATTGATAAATCAGTGGGGATACCATGTTTTCTGTTGGTAGTCTCATGTAGGTGAAACTGTTCCATATGCTTCTTGCAGATGTGCAGTGTTTTTTTCTAAGTTGTCACTTTCATGTTTAAGTTTTTCGGCTTCTACTCACAGTACTGCATAGAAATGTGCCAATGCTTTCCTACTAAAGAAAAGAGTACACAGCACTGAGATTCAGGAGTGTTTTCCAGTCTTTCACAGTGTTGCTCCTTAGAAGCTGGGAAAATTAATCATGTCACACCTAGTACTACTCTGTCTAGATTCTTTACACTAGCTTAAATAGCTTTGACCAAATTTAAATAGATCCTTGCTGTTCTGCAGACTACACTTTGTATGATTTCTGGAACTCATCCCCAGGGAGTGACATTATCTGCAACTTGAAATTAATTGGAAGAAAGTTAGCAGGAAGATGTCTACCTGTAGAAAGAGAAGTATGTCCAAAAAGAGATATATTTGTCTTTTTCAGTTCAATATTTAGACATATGTGTAGCGAAACAGTTGTAACAAAACTGTTGTTTTCATAAACTTAGCTGAAACATCAGCTTTTAACTATGAAAGTCAATTTCGAGGTTCTTGTGTTCTTGGCATTAGGTATATACCACTGTTTTCTTCTTTTGTTTTGAGGGATGCCAGTGTCTCACTTTGAATTCTTGCACGTAAAGAACTTTTTTGATCTTTAAGTATGCTATTTCTGTCTATTCGTTTCTTCTGGATTGGTTACAAGAGTTTGCATTTTTATTTGAGCAAGTAAATTGAACTTCTGAAAGTATTTTACAGGCCTATGCAGATGTCAATTGGCAAGTAACAATCCCAGTAATGTTTTCCTAGTAATCTTGGGCCCAATTATGCTGAGACACTCAGCTTTGTAGGGTAGAACAGGAGCGAGGTCTGCCCCAGAAGAGCTTTCCTTATTGTTCTGCCTTCTTTAATGTCTTTATACTTGGCCATTCTCATATAAGAAACTAGGTTTACCTCTGTCCTTAGATTTCTAGTCAGCTTTACATACACCAACCCTAACAACAGGCACTCCCTTTTGCAAGTTCAATACCAAACCATGTAAACTTTAGTGGAAAAGATATCAGCAGTCTTTTCTTTATGCCCCTGTTTTTGGAAAATACTCATCCTTTTGATCCACAGTTTCCAGAGTTTGGGTTCTCACTGTCATAAGGAGGAAACACTATATGAAATTTCATTATTTAATTTCCAATTCTTCTCAATAACCTAATGAGGAGGGAACTGTCACTGTTATCCTCAGAATTTATTTCAGGTAAGGCAATCCCCAGCTCCCTTGTTGATATTTTGGGTTTCTGTTTTTTGAAGCAGTCTTCACTATTTTTCTTGGGGTTATGTGGTGAGTAAAGATAGGGTTTTTTCCAGCATTAGATTGCTCCTACTTCAAATGTTAACTGAGTTGTAAAAGCCTTTGAAAAATATCCCATTATATGTTCTTGTATTTCCAAAAAGGTTTTGACAGTCTCTCACAAAAGGTTTTTAAAGTGCCAGTTTGTAATGGGTTAAGAGGAAATGGCCACTGGAGTAGCATGAGAATTCAAGTATAAAAATGTGGCAAGCCCTTGATAGGAAGAGGAGTACTGATGATGTCTCCACTCTGGTTTGGCTCTGAGGTTTGCTCCAGTCAGCATGGTCATAAGCAACTGTGGAAACAGAATTAATAAGGAGGGAATAAAAGTGGGTTTTAAAACTGAAAACTAAAGGCACTGGATTTATAGTAATGGATGCTTGTGTTGTTATTAAATGGCAAGTGATAGTAAGTGTTGATAAAAGAAAAACTGGAGGAAGGAAAACCGCAACTTCTACAGTGCTGGACTTCTGATCATTTAATTTCAAAATTAATCTTTTTTTTTGTATTTGAATGAGATATACTGCTATAACTCCTTAATAAATTCAGTAGGAGAGGTCATTGTCATTTACTGAAGGGTTAAGAGTTACCTGAGGAGTGGTAGTTTTGCAACTGCAACGCTGAATGCTGTGTGCCAGTGTAACCAAATAAAAGGGATACAGAATCAAGTCACACAGGCTAGCAGTAGTCATTTCCAGTATCTCTGAGCAAAAATGTTTCTAATTGGAAGATATGCTGTAGTTCATATATGTGGGTGATTCTGCTTGGTTTTCAAGGAACTGCATAGCTGCATGGTTGATAAAATATCATAGAGAGCTAATATAAATTAGGTGCTTGTCACTTGCTTCTCATAATTTTCTCCTCTTTACTATCTGAGATTGAATATCTGCTTGAAAACTTGTTAAAATTCTGGTTTTACAGAAAGTTGTTGAGCTTTTGTTTTTCCTGAAACATTTTCACTGCAACCTGTTTCTTGTCAGCAGCGTGAGAGAATGGTTGTTAAATTCTTCCATAAGTAGAACCCGTGTGCTTCTTCTGCATAAATATATGTCTGTTTAAAATTATTGTTTATTCTTCATCATACGAGGTATGTGATGCATTTATTTTTCCTGATCTGTCATTTCTCTTTGTAGAATTTTCCAGAAAAGGATCTTCTACATTGCCATTCAAAGGATGTGATTGAAGCTCATTTTATGGCTTGTATAAAAGAAGCAGATGCTTTAAAACACAAAAGTCAAGTCATCAATGAAATGCAAAAAAAGGATCATAAGCAATTGTGGATGGGATTGCAGAATGGTAAATAGAACACATCAAGTATTAATTATATTCAGGTCGAACAAGCTAATAATTTCTTAAAATTTCAGTTATTGCATGAGAGATAAAATGTCAATTGTTCTGCAGAATTTTTGTCTAATGTTATGGAAAGCACTGATGGTTTGGATTTTTTAAATTGAAATCATCATTTTGGTGGTAATTCACATGTGCCTTGAGTTATTCAAGGAATTAGATTGGGTCATGACTCTGTTTTAACAAACCAAAACTAGCAACAAATCAAAATAGATAAATATTGTCTAGTGTACTTTTGTGCAAATTACAGTTTTTATTTGGGAGACACTTGGGGTATAAGTATTCAGTATTAGCTATCTTGGACTGTACATAGGAGATTGTCTCCTCTAGTTAGTGCTAATGGGTTGTCACTGGTAAACAATACAGGCAAACTGTAAAAAAAAGTCCAGTAGACTTAATAATTTTTCTTTTCTCTTTGCCATTTTTTAAAAATTTCTTTGTGGCTTTCACAAGTAAGTATTGACTTGAAGAAGTCAGCAAAATTATTCAGAACGAGATCTTTAATTAGTGTTCTTACTTTGCACAGATGGTATGAATCAATATTACAGTATAAAATAAAACTTTTGTTTGTAGTGTCTTCCATATTAAGGTTTGTGGAGCCCTGTAAGTTGAAAAGCTTTTTTAAGTATTTCATAAACTGCTCTCTGGAATGGGTAATCATGCCACTTTCATTGCATTTTTCTCTGAAGCTGTCATTTATATTATCTCTAGTAAATTTATTTTACGAAAGCATTTTACTATAAGCATGAAGATGTTTATTCTGTGTTGAGAGACAAAATACTGAACAAATAGAATTAACATCTTCCTATATATTAAAATTAAATTAAAAAGAAGAACATTAGAATGCAAGCAGACTTGAATCATGCTTTTGGTTTAGACAAGAAGGTTCCAAGCTAGTTTTGGTTTAATGTGCATATTTAGTGAGTGTGCGACATTTTTTTACGTTGTCGTTTAGTGGTACTGCCTTCCATGTTAAAGGTACTCCAGTGATATTTTGGAGATGAATGGTTATTAGAAACTCTGCTTTCTTTTTTTTTTTTTTATTTAATTGGAGGACAGTTAGAAATTGAGGCATTATTTTAAATGATTATCTGAGTGGTAAGATCTTGAGGAAGGTTGTGCATGCCTGCAAAATGAAACAGTACAAGGTAAAGTTCTTTTAACGAGAAGTTACAGAATCTCAATATTTAAGATAACAGGAGAGATAAACAGCATGGTTTTTTCATGATCATCTTAGGCTTTGTCTTTCAGTTGATTATTTATCTAAGAATATCTTCAGTTCTATAGAAGGCAGAATTTTTCTGTTTTTCTCTGTAATGTTAAGAACAGAGGTTGCCTGGCAAAGTTGATTTCAAGGTTTCACTGTACTTAATGAGAAATTGCACCTGTGGAATCTGACACCTGAATGAGAAGTTTAAGCAATCTTTTGAATACTTTCAAATGCTAATATTAATTTCTCAACTCTTCATAAAAGAGAAACAAGAAAAGCTTGTGAAACCAAGAAAACTCTTTTTAAGCATGGTGTATCTTTCAATATGTTTTTATAGGGCTTTCGTTTGAGATGTAATAATTTTAAACCACTTTGTGAAACAGAATGAATGACCACAAAAAAGAAAAGAAAGTAGCATTTGTGATAACTGCTTTGTAAGTAAAGATACATCTGTAGACTGTTTTTTTCTGTGCAACGTCAAACAATTTTCTTCAGGCCTTAATTATAAGGAAGTGTTATTTTTTTAACAAGTGATAGCATTGCTTAGAAGACATGTCCTGATTTTACGTTTTTGAAAAAAAAAAAAACCTATCCAGTTTTGTTTGGAGAAATACAGCTGTCAAATAATTTATAATTTGTATAAATGTTTCTGCTGAGAATCAGCTCCTTGAACAGGTAACCTGTGAAACTTACCAGTTGCTTGTAGATGGCGTTTAAGAGAAAAGCTGTAATAGTGAATTTGTGGGAAAATATTGTACTGGTAACAGCTGGTGGTTATTCATATCAACCTTTACATCCCCCCTCCAATCATTTCTGGTTTTATGTTAATCTGATACCAAATCAGGAAAGAAAACATATTCTTCTATTTTGTGCTGTGGTTTTTCTTGTTCTTCACAGTCAATTTTTGATTCATAAACCAGATATTTCTGAGTTAGAACTTTTCTTTGAGACAGGTACATTTTTGACCAGCCACAAATGACAGCCATGTCTGTGGTAGAGAAGTGATAAAAGCAGACTATGCAGTTATACCTTTGTTCCTTCATATGAATTGTTAAAATTCTTTGGTCAGAATTCATGGAAAATGTTACTACTGTTTTTGCTTTAATAGTTTTATGGCCATTTTTATCATGGATGAAAAAGATTTTCAAGTGGGTGGGGTTTTTCTCTTCTTGCCTTTTGTGTGGAAAAATAAAAGGCTTTCAGCTTTGAAACTCTTAGGACTCTATGGGCCTACTGATGATTCAGGATCAAACAAATGAAATCCCAACTGTTTCCAGGGAGAGAGCTGTATTTTTTGCATGGTTCAAAGAATTAATATCTGTAACTTCAGTATATAATGGTTCTGATAAATGAGGGGATTTAGGTTCAGCACATCTGCTTTTTATCAGTTGTGAACTAACAGAAGCAACTGTACCCTGAAATTTTCACAGGCATCATTTATAACCAAAGAAGACTAGAGTTGGTATTTCTGATACATGAGTGGGAGAAATAAACAGTAAAAACTCATAACTATTTTAAGGTTTCTTTTATATATTATAAAATATAATGAAGTCATTATTTTCCTGAAAATAGTATGGAAAAAGAATGCAATGCTCATTCATGCTTTAGGGCTTACTAAAAGTTAAGTGTCCATATTGAATTGTTCTTAACTGAGGAGAAAAATCCTGCAAGCATTCAGAATATACAATATTTTGTATTTTAGTGCATATGATCTCTTTCATGCCTTACTGACAGAATCAGGCCTGTGTTGTCTTGCATTTAGTTACAAAATTCATCTAAACGATTCTGGGTTTTTGAGAGGCAGAAGTTGTGCTTGTTCTCAGTTATCACATTTCTGTTTAGAAATGTTCAAATTGCAAAAAGGGGAGTGTCTTACAGCTTTTCTTGTGCTGTGTACACTTGACCCACTCAGGTTTGATGGGAGTACTTCCCCTCTTCATAGAGAACTGTTAGAAGCAATGCTGTCCTTTACCTCATGGTGAGCATGCTTTAGCAGCTGAACAAAATCTCTGTGATCTCAACTCATCGTTTGAAATTTGCTTAGAAAAATCTTCCAGAGTTTCTCAGGACAATGAATAAAAAAGCTTCTAGTTTTTAAATCACAAAGCTATGTTGTTTACTTCTCCCCATATGGCTACCAAAATGGAGAGTGCTTTCCATGTTCAATCTGTAGAGATTTGGTTAACTGTGAAGAAAAATAAAATAATTCATTTCAACTTTGAAAATGAGTGTATTGGTTAAAAGTTATTTTAAAACCCAGTTGTTACTTTCCTGGGCTTCCTTTGTTAAAAATTTCCCAAAATTCATCAAATTGCCTTATAATTAGCATCAGTACCTGCTTATTCTGGAGTTAAGGTAGTGTGGCACACACCAAACATTGCTGATACCATGGAACTGAGGGTATGCATTTTAAACCAGTTCAGATAGCCCTGCACAAAGTCTCCCACTGCTGATTTAGTGTTGAGCAGGGTCTAGCTTTGAGCAGGCTAGACCTACAGAATGAATCATCTGCATCAGAGCAGGCCTTTCTGGGGGTGTTTTTGGGGTTTTTTTCCATAGCAGTGAGTCTTGTTTGGGGTTTGGTTAGTTGTGGTGGTTTTTCTGGTTATGGATTGTGACCTAGACCTCACTGTTAGTTCTGCAGTGTTTATGGGATTGTTACCCTTTCTGCACAAATGACTAAGCTAATGCTCCACTGATATGGATACACTATTGTGAGTCTAAACTACCATCCCCTGAAACGGCTTTTGGCTTTGTTACTCCTCTGTGCTGGCCTGGTGTCTACTTGAATAGCTGCCCTTTGCTGTGGCACAAAGTTGGGGAATGGATGGCAGCCTGCATTCACCCATTGGCTTTCTCTTCTCTGCTCTCAAACAGGAGGGCAGAGGAGGTCTGGTCTGTCTGAGGCCAATGAGAACCAGTGGGTCTCAAAGGAAGGCAAGAACTATATGAAAGCAGAGAAGGAAGGAAAGCAAAAGGTAACACAATCCTGCTCAAGTCTCTGCCACGAGAGGAGGTTGCTTAGAAATGAGATAGAGACAGTGCTTCTAGCATTTTCACCCTCTTGTGTTAGATGGCCATGTGCCTAATAAAAACCTTTAGACTCTGAAGGAGCAAACTTCAAGGTCTCTTTTTGCTGCTTTCTGCTTTTTTTCATCCCCTTGCTCTCAATATAAGTCATTTCCTGAAAAATGTGTATGGTCTAACTAAAATTTAGAGTAAACTGTCTAAAAAATGGACTTCACTTTTATATTTAACTTTCTTTAGTTGAGGTTTTCTTGTTTTGCAATTTGAAATCCTTCTAAGTTAGTTTCTGCTTGTAAATTCCTTGTAAATTCTAAATTCTGCTTGTAAATGCATCTATTAATATAAAATTTCAAGAAAAGCTTTAATTTAGGAAAAACACAGTACAGGGAAAGCAAAGTGAATTAAAAAGCTAACATGGTGTTATGCTGCTCTGTTTTCATGTATATAGGGAGCATAATTAGACATGAAGAAATCAAAATTCCAAAGCTCTCCTAGACATGGAGCAGAGATCTGGAGGATGGATAAAAGTGTCAGGAGTCCTTTTCCCTTTGACTTACTCAGGAAAGTCTGCAACAAGCTCTGCTGCTTAATTCCTATACAACCTGTGGGTTGTGTATTTCAGAAATGGATTATACTTCTTTGTCATCAGAGCTTTCTTTTTAATTTAACTGACAGTACTTCTGAGATCACCTGCTTTTTTATTATAGAGAAAGGACACATTTTGTAGGATGCATGCATTTTCTTATTTGGATGAAAGAAAGGAAATAGTCATCCATCTTGATGACTGCCTAAACCTTTTCCAGATTAAGCTGGTAACCTAGAAATGAAGGGAGATGATGTTAAGGAAACAGTGTACTTAAAGTGAAACTTCTGCTTTGTGAGTATCTTAGTAAGTGAAAAGAATGTTGGTAAGGTACGGCTTCTGTGTATAGACTGCAAGAAAACAGGCGGAAAATGCCTTTTTGATCTGATAAATTATCTGAAGAGTGACATGCTGCTTTCTTGTACAGTCTTCAAAATGTCCTCTTATGTTGAATGTTGTTAGCTTGCTATCTGTGACATGAAGAATATTTTCACATATTTCTGTGGCTTCTTCTACATTATGTCAAAACTGTTCTAAAGTCCTGTCTCCATATCGGATAGTGACACATATGAATATAGTCTGAAAAGTTCAGTAAACTTGTGTTCCCTTTTCAGGGGTGGATTTGTATTATATACTGTGGTCTTTCAAAATGCCCAAGTAAGCTAGGTGTTTAAGAGCAAGAATGCTTTAACTGTGGCAATGTGTAAAATGGAAGAGAAAAATAAATATCTTAATGATGCCATAGCAGTACTTCAAGCTGTGTTCTCAAAAAGGCTGTCACTGACTGAAGTAGTCATTGAGAGTCAGATATGTACCAAAGTCTTCCTGAAGTCCTTGACAGTTGTAATTATGAGTGTTTTTATAAAACAAGAATATGAATGGTGAATTTAGGTAAATTATAGTAATCAGCTGTAAATAATATTTCTGAATAGCACAGAAATTGGTTTTAAAGTGGTACTAAAGTTTTAATGTTTATTTCATCAACAAAAGCTCCTTCATGCTTGAGGCATACCACACAGGAACTTAAATTTTATAAAATTGGTTAGAGATAACCAGCGAGCAGAATTATGTATGCATGCAGAGTCTTAGTGTTCCTGAGAATAATAGGGAAGTTGTATTTATACTAAATTTTGAGAAGACTTGTTTTTGGCTACATCAGTTAAAAGTAATGCTTGTTAAAACATGAGTCAGTAGAAAATAAGCTTGCTTTAAGGTTAAGGAAATACACTTTGTATCCTTGACTTTCAGCTGCAACTCTCTGTACCCTGCAGTTTGATTATATGTATGTGACAGATTAACCCTTAGTGAGTTTATCTGTGACTGAAAGGAAAAGTTGGTGGGAGCAGTTGATGGAGTGGAGGGCAGATCTGCCATTCAGAGGAGCGATGATGGACTGGAGCCTCCCAGAGCTGACCTGCAAGTCCTGCACCAGAGACAGGAAAAAAGCTCATGTGTTGTGGCAGTCTAGGAACTGCTTCTGGAAAAGCAGCTTTCTGAAACTGGGTAATGGTGAGCAAGAAATGAGTTGAAAGCGTGTTGTGTGGTGTTGCATAAATAAAGATTAACCCGGGGAGCTGCTCAAGGCCTCGTGCCCCCTGGTTGGCTCAGCACTTGTAAAGCTGTACTGGGAGTGCCGTGTTCTCTTGGGACCCCAGGACCAAAGAAATATGGGCAAACAGAAAAGAATCCAGCAGAGTGCTGGTAAAATTCTTAGGGTCTGGAGCATATGCTGTATTAGAGAGTGAGGAAACTGCCTTGTTCAGGCTGAAGATGAGGAAGCTGAAGGGTGGATTTAATGCCAGCTTTATCTGAAAGGAAGACCCCTAGAGCAGATGGAGTCAGACTCCTCTCACTCTTGTCTCCACTGGCAGTGGAGATGGGCAATTACCAAATGAAAAACAGATACTAGTTGCAGCAGTAGGAAATCTGATGGTGCCTAGGGAAGGGAGGGTGGAGTGGGCTGAAGGAGTGAAAGTAGTTGTGTGGAAACCCACGCAGACAGTCAAACTTCACTGGGCAAGGCCTTGAGCAAACCCGTTTAACTTTGTGTAGGCAGCTCTTTTGGGGCAAGATGAGGAACTGTTATTCCAAAGCTTGACTTCCAAAGGCACTTCCAAACTAAAGTTTTTCTGTTGTTCTTGTACATCTTGTACATCAGTCTTTGGTCTCTTACTGCTAGGTATGGTTCTATCCAAGTAATTCCATGGTTCATATGGTGGTTAGACAGTGGTGAACCTCTGAGAATGGACAAGTTTTGTGTTTTTTAAACTTCAGCATGGAACATAGTTGTGTGCAAGCTGCGAGTTGGTATTGCTTGCATAGAGCTATTTAATTTCAAGTATTCTGTTTAATTTATTCCAATAAATGATTTCAAGAAGAAACTATGAATAGTCCAGACAAAAATGTGCATATGTCCTACCCCAAGGGCTACACCAGTTTGTTCACTTTGACTTTCTAAAAAGATGCTGAACTGCAAAAACCATGAATTAGTATTTCCTTTCTGAATTTCAAGTGTTTCCTTATTTCTGTATTAATTCTTTCTGTTTTATGAATCCTCTGAACAGCCTTCTTGAAATATGTCCAGTCCTAGTCTGATAATCTCTGATAGCAGTTGTATCAAATACAGAAACAAATTAATTCCTTACTATTATGATATTTTTGTTGATAAGGTTAAAGATTATGGTGGGGGTTTTTAGTTCTTTTGCCTACTCACTGCAGTGGGGGCTTCATTTTAACTGTCTCTATGCTCTTAGCAGAGTTTTTCATTGAAAGGTATTTGTAGATGTGTTTTTCCATTCTGTGATAATTGCCTAGATTGTTTGTGTCTGCAGATTTAAAGCTGTGCTGCAGTGAAATGCACATGTTGGTGGTGAGCACTTGAGTAGTGCCTTTTACCCTCTCTGTGATCCATTCTGTTGTAGCCTCATGTGATTGAAGGGGGCGTGACTTACTTAAACATCCATATGAAATTTTAAGTTGTTTGAAGTGTGACAGCACTTGAGTTTCAGAAAATGACTGAAAGAGGCTGGTATGAGTGAAACTAATTTTTCGGGTTGCCTGAAAAACGTTTCGGGCTGAGACCCAGGGGCAAAAGGGACCTCAGCCTTTTAGCCCTCAGCTTGGACTAAGCCTTAGTTAACACTGCTCAATAGTAAGAGGTTCAGGAGTTGCTGTCCATTAACAATAAAGTATGAAGGGATTACCAAGATTTTTTTAACATAACAAGGTATATAAATTTGGATTAATTTCAATGACTGCTAAAGTATCTCCATTGGCTGCTAAACCAGATCTCCAGTCTGGATTAATGGAGGAAACAACAATTCTCAGTGTTTCCCTGTGTCAGTAATTTTTTCAGCATTTTTAATGGATACTTTAAAGGCATGAATAATTTTACTGATAGGCTTCCGAACCCTACATGCATAATGTGGCATACTGTATTTGTAAATTTATGTTTGAGTTTACTTCATTGCTTAATTAATTAGTGCACTGAGATCATATATTGTCATGGGTGACATTAAGTCTTTGTAGTTTTGCCAACTCATGCTTTTTCTAAATATGTAAATAGATTATTTTCAAAGCTCTCCTTAAATTCTGTGCATCTTTGTAGTACTGAAGGGTAATGTCTGGCTGGCTTTTGGGCATTCAATGATTGCATTTCTAAGCAATGAATAGTTATAAATGTTAGTGACTTGGCTGATAAATTTCTCAATTACTGGTTATTAACTTTGTGATCTTTGACATAAAATACATGGAGAAGTTTTTATATTTCATTTTATGCAAATTTATGTAGCAATCACAATTTCTTAGTGATTAGTAGAGTCATATGAAACTTTTATACTGTCACTAATCTCACTTCTGTTCAGATCCTATTGTTATTACTTTAAATATTGTTATTCAGATAGGGACATGTGCCTTTTGCAAGTACTGTTTTTTGCTAATATAGAAACTAACACTTCAAGCAAGCACTTTCTTAAAAACAGATGGACTGTGAAAAACAAAAGGAATCAGATTTGACTGTTATGGTGGTTTAGATGTCATGCAGACTGCATAAGCTTTTTACGAGGGAGGGAGACAAGTGTGTAAAGTGCTTTTGCTGATAGGTAGAGAACTCTTCCTTATTTACTGGCTTGACGAAAACTCAGTTTTGTTTTGATTGTTAAATTTCCAGCCAGCACCTTCTGTCTTCGTCCTGTCTAGCCAATAAACTAATTAGTTCTTATAGCTCATTGTAGCACTAATAGCTTCCTTGAGATTTTGCAAAAATAGGGGGTACTGATACATTAAAAATGAGAGAAGGAAGAATCTTTTCACTACGGTTTTTAAGGAGATTGGGTGGATATTTGTCAGTGGTTTTATTTGTTTATTTTAAGCTTTGACTCATAAGGATTCTGTCACTTTTGAATTTTGTACTTTTGGAGCTTTAGGATTCTGGCACTCAGACAATGCTCTGCTAATTAAAGCTCTTGCCAGGTCATATATATCAGTATGAAAACTGGATAGCTTTTTTTCTCCTGCTTGCTTTAAAAATTTGTCTTAGTTTTCTTACACCCACCTCAGTTTCCTGTGGTGAAAATACTGTATCCCTGGAAGGATATTTGGAGGACAGCAATATAAGATTGTGAGGAGGAATTTGTTCAGAGGTCTTCAGACAATGCTGTACACAGTGGAGATCTTAAGATATCTGACTCCGTTATGTCTAGCTAAAATTCCTGGGAAATCAGGCAGATTGACAGAACATGCTTGATTACACAGTGTAACAAGTTCATAATTCAGCTGTTGCAGATTTATTGCTGTTATATTTAGAAACTACAGAAACTATTAGAACTTTGAACAATAGAGTATCTTTAGCACTGCCTAAGTGTTCAGAGAATAATCTGAGAGATATAATATTTTAAAATTTAACTGCCTTAAATAAGATTACCTGGTTTCCTGGATGTTTTGTGGCAGGTGAGGAAGCAGGAATGAAGAGCAGAAGTGAGCTAACTGCACATTATCACTGTTTAAACTTTTCTTGTCAAGCAGAGCCTTCCTTGTTTGTCATATTTGTAGGCCACCAGGGTCAATATGCTTAATCTTCTGATAGAAGTCTCTTACTTGTTCATAATTTCTTTTTCTTCTGGTCCATAAGATGTCTTTCTCATTTCTGGTGAATTTTGAGAACAGTAAACTGTTCACCCAATTTTTCCTAATTACTGTAATGTGAGCATTAAACAAGTAAATCAAGTTAATGTTTGTTTTATTTCTATTTCAAGTAGGATGTGTCCAAATATGGAGATTTCTTATTTAAGTCTGCTGAAGCTCACTAGCTTAAGTAGGACTGGATCGTTTTGTTTTGTGTATCACTGTAATAGTTTTCTCAAGTGAGTTAAAAGTGGTAATTGAAGTATAAATCTATCAGTGCCTACTGTGGAATGACTGTTCACTCCTCTGTAGTGAAAGCTGCAAGCCATTCTGAGTGCTGCCTCCAAGGATAAAGGAAGCATGCTAAATCTTCACCTTCCCTCTGAAAGAGTTCCTGAGGAGGAGGCAGTCATCCTTTGTGTTGGACATTTTAACACTAAACCTCTGACTCTGTAGACTGGGGCTCCCAAATGTGGGATTGTTTGATTACAGTCTGCTCCCGGGCTGTCACTGTCACTCCCAGCCCAGTGAATGATGGGGTAACATCCTGAATCCAGGCAGCTACTCCTGCCAGGCAGGTGCCTGCCTGGTGGTGCTGATTGTAGCTCAGGTAAGTGCCTGTCAAGAGGCACTTGCTGCTAATCAGGAAACAAGGGTGTGGAAGTACGTTCTGAGATAAGTATCCTGCAGCATTCCTGGCAGGAGTTTGTTCACAGTTTCTTGGAAATTCCTGCCTTGTGTTGCATCCAGTCAGGAAAATCAATGTATTATAAATATGAACCCTGCAATATATACTAGCCTGTACCTTTTAGTGCACTGACCGGTATCTGTGCTGTATGGGGGAGTGCAGCAAATCTCAGACTCATTTTCTGCAATTACTTTAAGTGTAATCAGCACTTTTGAAAGCAGAAAGAAGCTTTATCCTGTGAATACATTTCTGAATTTTACCTTACTTCACTGGTGCTGAATTCTGTAATGGGTATATTCTGTAAGAGCCCAGCTTTTTGAGACTTGGCTGAATATTGTGCCAAGGAGGGAAAATTTGAGACTGTGTGTTGCCTTCTGTGGAAACATCTGCTGTGTTTGGTGTATTGGAGAGTTAGGGCCTATAAGGAAATTGATCCCTTGCTCTTCTGCTTTCTCCAGTAAGGCTAGCAGCAGCTCTATTAATCTTACCTCTTTGTATTCCTTTCTATCACTTCTGGTGTTAGTTATTTGCTTAATTTGAATAATTGATTTGCATGTATAAAATGCAAAGATCTGTGCTGTCATTAGTACATTTTAAGTGTAATAAACTATTCAGTTCCTGTAATGCCTGAACAGCATGAAATGGTGTGCCAGGCTATTTGCCCTACTTACTTGGATAATAACAAAAATGTGTTTCAAGCGTAAGCTTTTATTTTCAGGTTGTATCATGAATCTGGCAATGACTTTTCTGACCCTATCATGCGTTGTTGCGGATTAATTTAAGATCTACATAGCCAAATGTAAACCATTCAAGAAATGTTTCTCCTGCTTTAGTTTCTCTGTACTTTACACCCTTTGTTCATTAATGGCTGAGAACAATTAAATGTTTTTACTAGACTGTGATACTGTGAGTATGGACCAGTACCAGCAGGGAGAGTGGAGAAACAGGCTCTGTTAGTTGAGGTAATGAAGTCTGTAATTTATAGCCCAATATTTCCTTAACAATGGGAGATAAGATATGAGTTAAAGTTGCTTTCTCTTTCAGTTCAATGAATCACCACCTCAGTGTTTTCATAGGAGAATGCAGATGACCTACCTTTGGCTTTGGGCTAAATAGGGAAGAGAAATGTGGGAAAAATAAATTTGTACAAAATCAATTCTGTAAGAAAAGTTTGTGTGTTGTTCCAGTTGTGTCTCATCTACCTCTTTAGGCTGAAAAAATGTTATTGATATTGACAAAGTCTAATTTTACCTTCACAGATAAATTTGAGCAGTTTTGGGCAATAAATCGAAAACTCATGGAGTATCCTCCAGAAGATAATGGATTTCGATACATCCCATTTAGAATTTATCAGGTAGGAGATAAGATAAAATCAAACCCTTCCCCTGAGGTGTCATATATTGTAATCTGTTTTCAGAATTATATGTTTTCTTGCATTATGGCAAAACTTTGCATGCTCATCTTTGCTGGACCCTTGAGTTGTATGGATTAGCAGACAAAATAGACTGTGTTTATTCTAATAGGTAATTAACATTTATTATGTTGTAAGTGTGCAATACTTGAGAATTTGCCATGGCTGGTGTAGATGATGTTTTTTTCTTTTTTAAAGAAACAGTCCAACAACATAATTATGTTACTAAAAATAGGTACTAAATATGAAGAATGCTTTAGAAGCAAAATGCCCTTTGAAAGGTCTAAGCCAAACACTTTAGGAGCAATACTTTTCCCTCAACCACTGTATGGGCTTCTTTTCTTGTAGGCATTTTATGGTAGAAGTAATGGTCTTCCATCTAGTTCTTACCTTTGTCTTCTAGTTGTATACCTACATCCCAAAACTAGCTTTGAATGTGGGGCTTTTTCCTGTTTTAATGCACCAGCACTTTATTTTTCTCAGCATTTTGTTTGGAGACATATTCTTTGGAATCATCATGATTTTTCTTACCCTAAGGGCATCTTAGTTTTTACAGCATTAAAGTCACAATGAAGTTTGCAATTATGTATGGTTAAAAAGCTTATACAAAAATTTGTGTAGCCTCTCTGCAAATTAAACAGTTGTGCTCTGTTGGAATGTTTTGAGCTGTTCATATTTAAGTTTTGCACCAATAACTATGAAAAGAAAGTCCTTTATTCATAGTACTGAATGTTCTGATACTACTTTGTAACAGGTTATAATGACCATAGAAGCCTGTACAGTCTTGCAGTGGGACTGGAGTAGCTTTTAATATTAGATTGTCATAATGAAACCTTAGATTGAGAACGGAAGTCAGTTATTTTGTCAGAGATCACAGCAGATGGCAAGGTTTGTATAAGAATCAAAAAGCATGTATCAGAAAAGTAGTACTCACAGCACTTGTTTGATTGGTGACTAAGTTATTTGCTTGTTCTCTGGTAGGTGTGGGGTTTTAAAAAGTCTTTTCATAGAAATCACGTAAATGGGTTTGCAAAACAGAGGTTTTGCTCTCTGAATAGGTTGCAGATCTTTAAGGCATGAGGGAAGATGTCTATGATATTACATTATTTCAAGCTAATAAAGCTTTTTAAAAATAAATAAGCCAATAAAATATATCACTTGAACCAGTAGTGCTTATCTTGATTCCCATTACCTTTTTGATTGAAAACCCTTACTTGCTGTAGTTTAAACCCAAAATGTCTCACTAAGAATTGAAAACCAAACACAGATAAAGATGATGCTGAGACAACCTTTGAGAAGGTTGAGATATAATATTTTCAGTAATGCTGCTCTTATTGTTTCTAAATATTCCCAGTCTTTTTTAAAATGTGAGTGCAGATGTCTCTAGCTTTATGGTTTGATTTGTTAGTGTGTGTACTGATTACTGCTGTTTATGTTTAAAGGAATGTTTAAAGGAATTTTCAGAAAGCCTTTGGAAGGGTGAAATTTTAATTTTAATTCCAAATAAGGAGTTAGTGACAAACTTGCATGTGGAAAAATAACTGATTCTAAAGTGTTGTTCAGATGTATTTAACCCCCACCCTGAGTGCATTTCATTTCCATTAGTGCTGGTAGAAGTCAGCTTGGCATTCTAACTGGTTCCTTCTATATCCCTCTGTAAACACCTGATTTAAGCTAAGTGTGTGTTGCAGTGGATATTTATTCCCTGTGTGTCTTCACACAGTGTTCTTGTAGACACTTAAGGATACACAAGTGGATGACAGGAAATGATGAGGCATTGCCTTCAATGGGAAGAGTTCCTCCTTGTATTTTCCATACCTTCTATTGCACCAAATTATTAGAAGGAAATTCTGTGAAGGGAACTTTCTACATTGTTTTTTGGCAGTATGAGGTGGATGAAGTTGTTTTCCTTCAAAAAATTCTATTAGATTATGATACCAAGTAAGAAAAAACAGTCTTAGTTGCAATTAAATGTGAATTGGCAAAGTAGCTGCAGGACAAATGCATTCAATAAAGTGATTAGATGGATTTTTTTCACTGAAGAATTCATTATTTTAAAAACTCAAAAACTCTTTCAGTTGTAAAGTTTATGTATTAAAATACATTTCTAAAGAGTAATATGAATCATACCTCCTGTGGTGACCAAATCTGATGGAGTGTGTGGGAGAAAGAAATGGCAAAAATATGAACATCATACTTGGGTAAGTCAGAACTAAACTAACCGCAGGTAATTTTAAAAACCTTTGTCCACCTCTTCTTTTAAGTATAGTAGCTAAGATTGGACCAGAATCCTGGCATCTGCAGTAGATGATGTAAAAAAAGGTTGAGAATCACTAAGGATCAACTTGTTTGCAATTTTAAAATTTAGCTAAGATATCTTGGAGATTTTATTGCTAGCTGTCTGTCATATTCTGTTAATTGTTGTATGGAACTTGAACCAGATAAACCTTTGACATAGGTGGAAACTTTTTCTACCAGAGACAGTTTAAAAATACCATTATATTTTTGTGATACTTTTAATTCAATGTGTCAAAAAAGAAGTTCCCCACTTCATCACTTCAGAGGTTTAAGCTGCTTTGTCTTCAACTGACAGGTGCACAAAACCTTTTTTGCCTTTTTATCTCAGTACTGTAGAATTTGAATGGCAAGAAAAAAAATCATAGTAATGTTTTGAGTATATTTTCAATTCAAGTGTTGCTTTTCATGTCCAGTACTAGAGCAAGTTCGCTTGTGGAATTTCCCGCTGTGTTTATAAGACCAGCTGATGTTTCACAGTTTAATTGAACAAACTGGCTGATAGATGGCAGGAAGTTTTCATCAGTCTTTGGCTCCAGGCACTGTGACAGGGCATATTAGTCAGGAGAGGAGTCTCTGTGTGCTGATAGAGACTGCTCTGATGAACAGCTGCCTGCTCTGGGAGCATTCTGAGTCTCACTTGTGCACTTAATTTGTACTCATTTCCTAGTTTGTTTCTTGCTCTCTCCCCACGTCATGCTCACCCACTTCTTCATACTCTTCTCTGGAGTCTGCTCTCTGAGTGTATGGGACTTAAAGGTGCATATTTGTATTTCATTCTTGAGATTAAATTTACAAAAATATTGGAAAGAAAGTGGATGAAAACGCTTCATGCCAAATTCGCTCAAGATTTTTTTAGAGTTGCAACTGCTTGAGGCAGGCTGGCTGTTTTGTGTTTGCTGTCCCAAAAAGGGATGATCTGGGCTTGTTTGCACTTTCCTTTATTTGGTACTGAACAAGCATTTCCTTTGCTTCCATTTTCTAAGGGTTCTGATTAACTTACTAATTTCATTGCTTATAATTGCATAGTAGGCCTTAACTTTAAACAGGTTTTCTTATCATAAGTCCCTTATGATGTTGAGATTAAGCTGTACAGTCACAAATTGTCAGGATGTTTGTCTTCCTTTGTAACATGAGTGAAATTCTCCACACTTAATAATATATCAATTAAATGCAATACTTTACTATTTATGTCAAAGCTGCAGTATTGAGATGTCTAAGTAGACATAAATGTTTATCATGACCTGTCCTCTAAAAGTGGGAGTGGGAAATGAAATATTTTAAGACATTATTAATATTTGTCTCAATAAATGAATCAGAAGCTTAAGCATGGGCATTTCCAAGCAATTGAAGACTGTTTCATCCATATTTCCACATTAATTGGCAGAGCTTGGGTAAGCAATTGCAGAAGCCATTGCAAGTATGCAAATCAACAGCACAATTCAAACCATGTTGTGACAACTATTTTAAAAACTGATCAAAATAGATTGCTTGGAAAGATACTGGATCTAGCTGTAGAGTTTTTAAGTAATAATAAATCTACTTCTTTATGCTGTTAGATTATTAACTTCTTGTTGTTGTTGAAAAGTCTCCATTGCATTTCAAGTCTGAATTTTCCTGACTTCAGTTTCTAGATTCTGTTTTGCCTTACCCCACTTGAAACTCATGTGACTTTCTGACCTCCCATATTTACTTATGGATTGGTATCTGGAGCTTTCTTTGGTAAACTGAATCAATTGAGCTTTTTAAGCCTCTTGTCATGAGACTTTCTTATCAGCACTGTTGTTGGTTTTTAGTCATCTTTTCAAATGCTAGCTGGTAGTTTGATAATCCTCAAGATTAATATTGAGGTTAGGGAGATGTAAAGGGCAAAAGTAAAGTTTGTTTATAGGATATTAAGCCAAAAATGCTTCAAGCACTGGTGGAGTACAGGTGAAGTTAGCTGCTACTTGAAACTTCAGATCTGAAAAGTGTTATGAAAGAAGTTGGTTCCTCTCCTCGATGAGTTATTGCATTGCAAAAAATATGTTGTTGACCTGAAGAGGGCAACACAACACAGCAAGTTTCAGCATTTAGTGGGCTAGTATATAATGCTCTTGAACGGGCCTATATGCAATACTTTATTTTTTTTTCTTACTTATTGAAAATGATGCTTTCATAAAGAACCTGCTGAAAATAGACAATTTGTTTCTTAAAAACTTCCTTTTACAAGGAAGAAGTATAGAAGGAAGAAGTATCAAGGGAGATCATAGGAAATGGTGATTTGTGTAACAGAGCTGGGCTCAGCTGAATTTCTGTGCTGAAGAGAAACAAATGGACTCTGAGTTATTAGAATAACTGATGGTTCAGTACTAAAGAAGCAGTAGCACACTTTCACTAGTTTTAAACTACTTCAAAATCAAAGCTTTATTAATAGGAAGGTTTAAAAACTTTGTTAGGTAAATATTTTTCCCTAGTGCCTCATGACTGGGGGGAAAAAAAGAAACACTTCTATCAAGTATTGCATGGGGGCAGCGTGATCCTTAAATACTTGTTTTCTGAACTGGGTTGTCTTGTTCTGTGCTGAAAGTAATAGCAATTTGACTAGTTCTCACCTTGAGTTGAAGGTCACTGTCACCACAGGTTTCACCAGAGGCTCCATAATTGCATAAGCTTTTCTTATGCATCTCAGTGCACAGTGAAATGAGCTGGCTCAAACCAGTGCTGCTAAAGATGACTTTTTAAACATACTCTATATTAAGGAGTGCTCATGCAGCTCTCTTGAAAGACTTCAGGAACCCATGTGCAGGATCAGCCTTGTGCCTTTAACAATCTTGGTATAGGATGGGAGCTGTCAATCAGAGTTTTGAAGAAAAATTCTGAGATGATAAATTGTGTTTGTCATCAAAATGTGACTAAAGTTTCCTTAAATATGCCCAAGTTGTGTGTAAAACTGTCAATCTGCCTAGTTCAAAGCTATTGTGAAAGTAACACAGTGCCCAGGGAAGGAGGTGCAGAGGAGATGGAGCTGTAAAACCTCGATTTGGATTGTTGGTTCTCTGCTGTGGTTGAGCTGTTACCAAGCTGGATGGTTTTAAGCTAGTTCAGGCCTGTCACTAGGAGCTGCAGTAATTTTTCTGGTTTGAGTATAGATGTAGTTTGTATACAATGAGTGAAGTAGTTTTGCTTGTATGAGAAACAGTTTGTTGAGATTCTTAGTTATGTTATACCTGGTTGAAAAAAAATTTAGGGTTATACTGGATTCTGTGTATTGGGGGAAAAATGGGTAGTATCTTTTTTAAATCCTTTTTTTTATCTTGCAATACTTAAGTTACTCGTAAATCTCTGAAGAATCTAAGTATATGAAAAAACAGTAGAATCCTACCAATTACTTAGTTAACTTCATGTAACAGTTTTATGGATTTTTTTTAAGTCCAAGTACATCTTGAATTACAATGAAATAATGAACACTTTGTGTGGGGAAAAAAAAATAGTCCATTGCCAATTTGAAAATACCTTAATCTCGCCTCTTATGCACCCCCCCAATTACAAATTGGTAGTAACTTTTTAACCAGTTGGTACTGTATAAATTTCCTCAATTGTTGTTTTTTCTTTGAATTGTCTTATGACAATGGAGTTGAGTATAAATAAGTTTGGGTAAATGTTCCTGCTACAAGTTTGAATTTAAGCAATAAGATTTGAATTCTTGTGGCTCTCTAAACTGTTTTGTTAAGATGGTAACCTTGTAGATTTATATATCATCCTAAAATTGTTAGGAAAGCTAATGTACGTATGCAATTAAAAATAATTTTAAAATGTGCACTTTTTACCTCAACCTTGAATCTTTATTCTTAAAAACATCAATAGAATGAGAGAGGCTGTGATGAAGACAATGAATGAAGCAGTAATTCAGTTGAGTTGGGTCTGTGTACAGTTACTCACAGATCTTATAATTTAAATGCAGTGCTCTTTAGCATATTGCTGCCTTTCCTCTGATCATTAAAGCATCACTTTACTTTTCCATTTCACTTGCTTTAATCAACACAAACTGATTTGCCACTTTCATCACATACTCTGTAGTGTGGGCGGGTTCTTAATGTTGTGGCAATAGGAATTTTGCCTACCTGAAGCTTACCTGGAGCTGTGTTCCACAGAGATGGGTTCTTGTACTTTGATGTAGTAGCAAAACTTAAAAAAAAAATAGTTGGTGAGCTACTTTCCTCAGGAAAAGGGGAAAAAGTGATACAAAACTTTTTCTTCAGAGAAATGAGGAATGTTATCTTCAAGGGTTATTTCTGTGTCTGTGCAGCATAAGCAATGCCTATAGAACTAAGGCTAGCTAGCCCATGATGCTGATGCAAAATGCTGCAGGGACAAAAGCCACAACCAATATCTGTTTTGACTTATCAGCATAAGCATTTCACCTTTACTTATTTTAAAATAAAATAGGTGAATAAAGCAGGTTAACTTTCGCACAGGAATGAGGATTAGAAAATATTGAAAGTGTTCTGGTTTTTTGGAAAGGACCAAGACTTCTATTTGGTCTTTCCAGAGACTGAAAGCAAATTCTCTACAGGTAAATGTGGAATGGAACAAACCTATGAGGAAGTGGGATATGACACCATACTACAGAAATACAATATGCATTAGCAAACAAATTTTTGAAATTTTGCTGCCCTTGATTATAGGAGCCCCTTCTAGTTAATCATTATTGTAGAAAGCTATGGAGAATTATTGGATTTAATGGTTTGAAGTAGCTTGAAAGTGATTTATGAAGTATTGTATTCTTCACTGCTCTTAAGCAAACAGTGAAGTGTTTGCTTTTGTGGATGTAAATCCATTTCTAAAGTTGTTTGCTTGATAGGTAGTCAGTACTCAATTGCTCAGTTGTTAAGAGAGGGTTAGGTCTGCATGTGCACATAACATGCTGCAGCTGTGAAGAGCACTGTTGATTTTTGTTGTTGCTGACTCTTCAGATATCTTGATATTTTACCAGTTACAAATACAAATTCTTTCCTGGGAAGGAAATTTAATGCTTTGAGGCCATGCCTTTATTGTAGGTATGTTTGTCTTCTCAAGGGCCAGCAAAGCTGCCTCTTGAAGCTGTTTTTTGTATTTATTCTCTGTGTCTGGCTGTGTGACGGTTGTCTGCTGTCTGCTCTGTGTGCCTCAAGTGTTGACTTTCTTCTGCTTATAGGATCTGTCCAGATCATCTGACATTAAATAATGCAGATCCAGTTGTTCAGAGTATACAGTGCTACTTTCCCTGCACAAGAAAATTTGATAGGTAATTTGAAAGACCAGGCAAAAGCCAGAATGTAGTTCATGCATGCTTGTTAGACATTTCGAGTGGTACTTCTGCAACTTCTTGTATGGAATTGTAACTTTTGGCAATACACACTCTTGTTAAAAATGATCCACAAGGTGTAAGAGGACCTTAGCAGTGGGACCTATGACAGGGAAAGTAAATTGTATCCTGGGCTGCTGTAGGATTAGAGTTAGCAGCAGCTTGAGGGAAATGGTCCCTCCAGTCGACCTGACACTGGTGAGACTGCACCTGGAATCCACTTTTGGGCTCTCCCATTCAAGAGAGACATGGAGCCAAGGGTATGAGAGCACAGCAAAGGACCACTGAAATGGTCGAGGAACTAGTGAATCTAACATGAGAGGAGAAAAAAGCCTGCAGGAGCAAGAACTATTCAGCCTAGAGAAGAGTAGATTTGGGGGAGGGGAGATCTCATCAATGTGTATAAAGATCTGTCTCTGAATATCAGAAAATACTTTGAGTGCAAATTCAGTGTGGACAACATGATGCATCTTTACATTTACAGAAACTGAAGCAATGGCTTCTATCCTGAAGTATCACAATGTACTCAGCCCATTAAATTTTTAATCAGTTTATTAAGGGATGCTTTCTAACTGCACGTTTCTTTTTCAGATAAGTAGAACATGTGGTAGAACTTTAACTTTCAAATGTTTTACATGGTTCTAATTACTAATTTTGTTGCTATTATGTAAAGTTTTTTCTAAAAGATTGTGAGGAAGCATTCTCTGCCAGTTTAAATAACACGGAGAAGGGTGATATTTTAAATGGTTCTTTAATCTTTTTAAGGATGAGCAAGTAATTACCCTCAACAATGTAAGGGAGAATTAACTGAAATAGTTGCCATATTTGTTAGTTATGTACAAAGTTAGGATAGAACTGCATTTGCTTCATAAGTGTGCTCTGTTCAATGAAAGGCATCAAGGAAGAGGCAAGTTGTTGTCCATGAATGATTAGGAGAATAGTCCTTAACCATTCGTGATCAAAAATGGTTCAATATTATTGTCTAGACATAACTGTAATAAGCCCTACTACATAAAATTTTAACCTTATTCCAGATGTGTTTATAATTCTAGTTGTGGCTTTAATTTGACTACAGTCTTGGCTAAGATACTAGATAATTTTGGCTTTATTACTTGCATCAATTCTTGACATAATACTTGCCACATGTTATGGGGGCTGTTGTTAAGGTCTGTTAAAGCATCCACCAAGAAAACGCATCATATGATTTATCTTGCTTTTAAACCAGTGATCATTAATGTTCAACACCACCTAAAGGATTTTCAGTTTGTGTAATACAAAAAATTATGTAATAATGTTAGGAGTGCTTTCAAGAATAACAGAGTTCTCACTTTACTTGATGTTGTGATTCCTTGACGTGTGTGATTGATATGATGGTTATCTCCACATCCAAGGAGTTCTATAGGGTTATCATCATAGAGGTACACATTTAGCATGACCATATTAAAACATATGTGCATGCTTTCATAATACTTTCTTCAGCTTCAATCTAGTGATAAACTTCTGCACCACTAACTTAGGTGACTGGAGTTAATGTAATTAAATGTATGAAGTGTAGCCTGTTTGTTGAATCTTTTTTTTTTTTC
Source organism: Cinclus cinclus (assembly GCF_963662255.1). Taxonomy (NCBI): domain Eukaryota; kingdom Metazoa; phylum Chordata; class Aves; order Passeriformes; family Cinclidae; genus Cinclus; species Cinclus cinclus. The sequence continues at coordinate 43,348,096 of NC_085048.1, read as the reverse complement.
TTTCATTGTTGTTTCAAGCCTCTTAAAAATATTAGGGAGTGTAAAATTCCTGTACATCATGATTAAGACCTTCAATTTTTTGAAGAAACAAAGGGGTCCTTTTTACAACATAACTGCAGAAATTCTGATACAAACTCAAAAGTAAGGGAAAGGATTAATTTTTTCCATATGTTAAATTCAGGTATGTATGTTGTAATTTTTACAACAACTGAAAATATCTAATTAATTAGAGAAATTTAAAATGCAGTTTGGGAAAAACAAGTAATTTAATAATAATAATAGTAGTAATTTATAATGATAAAAATAAAAAACACATTTGTTGATCTTATGAGTCCTGCAACCCACAGCACATCCTGTCAGTGACTCAATTTTTGTGGTAATTCTGGGTAGGTGTGTTGAAAATGTGTATTGTTCTTTTTGTATTATGGGTTTTAGTTACATGTCAGACATACAGAAACATTACTTCTTTTATTAAAAAAAAAATCTGTTTTATATTGAGTTGTACGTTTTTCTCTGAACAGTGATGTGATTTTGCAGGGTAAGCAGTTGAGAATTTTGAATGCTAATAAAAGCAGTGCCAGCCTTATTCAAAGCATGCAAAATCATAACTAGAGCATCTACTTGATGGACTTCAGAGACTAAAGAAATACTAGAAATAGTTTTTTTGGTTTTTTTTGGTTTTTTTTTTTTTGGAATGTTGTTTCGGTCCTAACATCTTAGAGTTAGAAATAAAAAAAATGTCAAAGGTATAGAATGAAGCAGTGGGTTGTGTGGGAGAAGCCCTCTCTTGCTTGGAAGATTGGAAGAAGAGGAGAGGAGCAATGCTTACAGGATAAATGCATGTCACATATTCAAAAAATTTTACTAAAGTTTGAAAGGTGACAGATTTCAAATAGATAAAACAAAATCATTTTCTTGTGTACTTTAGCTTGTTGAGCTGAAAATCACCTTTATGAAAGAGATGGAAGTTTTTTTAAAAAGAAAGAAACAAAACAACAAAAACCCATCAACTCCCACCAAGAAACATTGTACCTTCTCCACAATTAAATATTCAATGAATCTTGTCTAATATTAAGCAAAAAGAAGTCAAAGATACCCATCCTGAAATTCCAGCAAAACCCCAGCATTTCAGCACCAGTGAAAGAAGAGTATTTCAGATGGGGATTTGCAGTGTTTTGCTTTTGGACAGGCATGGTGTTGTGATGGTTCTGTGACTACAGCAACTCATCAGCTTTTCAGTTAGTCACTTTTACAATTGTGCATTGAGATCCTTAATTGAAAACATTTCTATGAAGTAGAAGGCATCTAAAATGTATGGAAAAATATTTTTGAGGAAATATTTGCATAATTTTATTTTCAGGGACTGATTTTCCTGTACTTTCTTTTTTATATAAAATAACCTCCATCATTGTGCAAACTCTTGTTACTTCTAAAGCTTCTTGGTTGAATTAAATGAGTTTAAACAAAATGTTTCTATGAAATTAAGGGAATTTTTTTTAATGTAAAGTTGTTCGTTACAATGCAGCACAGACTAAGAATTTGACAAATTACTGAAAATATGTGGAACACGTGGGGAAGTCTCAAGTTTTGTTGTTTTAGTTTGCCAGCTTATACATGTGTGGGGATTTTGAGAAATTTTTTTGGTGGGTTCAGTATGTATGGTAACTTTTATTTGTTTGAATATTGAGGAGCAGCTGAGTGTTTAGGCAGAAAATCCAAATACCTTCCTCTTGATGAAAATACTGGTAACTGTGATTTTTCCAGATTAAAACCCCGTGGTTTGTAAGTTATGTTTTTCATTTTAAGATGCATCCTGTATAAAATATCTGACAAATTAAATTGTGGATTTCATGCGGTGTTTTATGTTGTGTTGATTCTGAAAAGGACCAGGCAAGCTGACAAGTTTTTTTTTCTTATTTTTATTGGGTTTTTTTGTTTTGCTAGGATGATAGGGAAGAAAGAGTTACGTTTGTTAGCATAGTATGTAACTATATAGCTTGTCTGTGATCCTGTGAGGCTTTGCACTGCCTTCAAGGGCGTCTTAGAACTTGACCTCACCTATAACTGCTCTCAATGCTAGTGTGCCTGAATAGGTAACTCACTCACTGTGGTGGAATTTGTTTTCACCCTCACTCTCCTATCACTGTCAGGGTTTAAACTTTCTTTTAAAAAGAGTAAAGTCTTCATTTGTCCTTCTAATCATGAGATTTATGGTGCTATGTAGTGATAGAGAGGAATGAGAAATTGCAGTTGCAGTTAAGTCCAACTTTCTAGAAAGTCTGTTAATTCAGAGATGAAGATTGGCTTTCATATAAATTCAGTAATTTGATACTAAATTGTGGATATGATCAGTGTAAAATGCCTTCCAATTTTTAGGCCAAGTGATTATCTTCATATGCTCATATACTTGAAGGCATTTTCTCTGTAGAGGTTGGCAATTACTGATTGTCTTTCACCTGTTGTATCCTGCAAATTCATCCAGAATCTTGAACAGATCACAGCTACATGGAGGCTACACTGCAAAATAAAATAATTTAAAAAGCGCTACATTCTGTTGAAGCTACTATTTTTATTGGCAATATTATAGATATTGTATGAATATTTATATTGGTTATTTAAAATCATTATCAGTTATGTAGTGGTATCTTTATGGGTTAGTTTGCAGGTAGTACTTTTTTCATGATAGATTAAGCAAATATTTTACAAAACACATTATATAAGCAGTTATTCATGGTGGGTGTTCCTTCACATCTTGTTGTAACAAATAGAATCACAGATTACAATAGTTTGAGTTGGAAAGGATCTTTCAAAGGCCATTGAGTCCGACCCACCTGCCATGGGCAGGGATATCTTGCACTAAAGCATGTTGCTCAAAGCTCCATCCAGCCTGGGCAGGACACTTGAAATACTAGAGTGGAGAGTTGTAGTCAAGTTTGTCTTGTGTTGCTACACTTGAAAAAGGGTCATGGCAAGGTTTTTGTAAAGCTATGCTCCTTTATGACTAAGATACTTTGAAAAGTTATCCTATAAATATTGTGGAATGTAGGATGGGACTTTTTTTTTTTATTCTTTTAATACATAAAGCATCTGCTGCATGTGAGGGAAGAAGTCTGTACGCATCTTGGGGTAATATTCTGCCTGTAGGATTAGATTTTTGAACAAGTCTTTATAAACAACATGCAGTTACTTTTATCATTTTAACATTGATGAAGACCAGTGATTTTTATTTACTTTACCACATCTGTGTTACTTAACACTTAAAATGCAAAATTGAATTCATTTTCTATAATGTTTCATGATAGGAGCTAAGGATATTGTTTGCAGCAGTCAGCAACTATGTTGGAGACTTGAGAAAATACAACTTTGGCTTTTCTCTCTTGGCATTAAATTGTTATAACTAGGGAAAATTTGATCTTAATTTATTAAGAAATAATGAGAAACTTCAGTGCAAACTTGGGGCATTATCTTAAAAGTCTGTTGATGATAACAGCCTTTGCCTGCATACTTCTGTTTATTTCCACTTCTGCTACTTCAGACTTAAGCACATATCCAATTATTTTAAAAACTAAACTTGGTACAAAATTGTTTTAACTAAAACAGTGTTTTAGGGGATTTTTCCTTTTTTTGTGTTTATGTTTTGCATGTATGTTTCTTCAACACAATGTGCCAGAGTTCACTTCTCAAGTGTGGGTCTGTCTGAGGTGGATGGATCCTGCTGGCTGTGTGCTTCCCATAATTTTTTAAATGTTCAGTCATATTTCATTAGCACTGATGGTATCCCCATATTGCTACCCTGAGGGCATTGAGAATTGACTAGAGCAGCTAGGAAACTACCTCTGATAAGTCTTCATAAGAAAAACTGGGAAAAGACTACTTTTCCATATTTGAAGACTATTAGCAAGAAGCAACAAGTAGCTGTGTGTCAACAGTTCTTCACTGTGCTGCCCTGGAATTACTTCCGAGCTAGGGTACCACTCTTAGGCAAAGGCTCCCTTACCTGTGTGTGAGTGACAGTTGCATTGTTGGTCTTAATTTGTTTGTTGGAGTGATTAGCTTTTCCCCATAAAGCCCCACTGAAAGATGACATGCCTCTTGATATTGAGTTGTTTCTATTTTTTAATTATCTTAGTAGGATGGGAGACACTTTCTGAGAGGTAAGAAACTAAATTTGAAAGGGGCAATGGCTTGTATTGCTTGTTCCAATTAGGATAATATATGCTGAAAGTCTCATTTGCTGGAGCAGAGTCACCCGCAATGCAGGGCACATCAGCTGCTTTTGGGAGTTAGCTGCTAGCAGAAAATTGTCAGCAGCATTATGGGAGCTAGATTATAGTGTTTGGGTTGGTTGAATACGAGATTTTTAACTTCTCTGGCTCAGGTGCTGAGTTTGGGTGGAGATGCCAGGTTATCAGGAAAAAAACCTTTGCCTGTTTTTGTAATGTCAGACTTGCTGACCCTGGAGCTGCTTTTACAGATACCCAAAGAAGAGATGTACCTGAACATAAGCACAGGTCTTAAATAAGTGTGAAAGATCTGATAGAATTAAATCTGACCAGGGACATTAAGGGCAACAAGAGAAGCTTCTAGGAATGTCAGAGATAAAGGAAGACTAGAAAGATTGTGAGCCCTCTCCCTAAGAAATGGGAGATCCGTTTACCCAGAATGTGGAGTTATTCAGTGTCTTTTTTTGCCTCAGTCTTCACCAGCAGATATTCCAGCCAGACAGCCCAAATCCAAAAAGGGAAGAGGCAGGGACTGGGAGAATAATGAACTGTCCGCTCTAGAAGATCAAGTCTAAGAACACCTAAGGAACATGAAGGTGCAGAAGTCTATGGGGCTGGATGAGAGACATCCCCACAGATCTTGAGGAAGGTGGCACATGAAGTGACTAAACCACCATCCATCATATTTAAGAAGCTGTGGCAGTCCAGTGAAGTTCCTACTGAAATGTAACCCTGTTTTTTTTAAAAGGAAAATAAGGAAGACCTGGAGAACTAGAGACCAGTCAGTCTTACCTTGGTGCCCAACAAAGGTCATAGAGCAAATTGTCCTGGAAACTATTCTAATGCATATGGGGGAAAAGGAATTCTGCTTGATCAGTCTGGAGAAGAGAATGCTCCAAAGACACCTTCCAGTACCTAAATGTGGCCTACAAGAGAGCTGGAGAGGGATGTTTTACAAGGGCATATGTTTATAGGACAAGGCTTTAAACTGAAAGATGCATAGTTGAAATTGTTCTGAATTCCTTTGCATATCTGCAACAGAAGTGGGCCATATATGTTCTTTACATACGACCGATTCCTTAAGTAGGTAGAAGATTCTAGGTTTCCTGTCAAAGCAGAACATGTTTTTTTCTAAGTTGGTGGTGGTTCTTGCAGCTGAAATAGCTTGAAATTTTTGATATAAAATCTAAAGAGAAAAAAAATCACCTGTTGAGCTGTAAGGATTGCTTTGGCTTGGCAAAATACATAGGAATATGTTGAACTCCTAAGTTTGTGCTCACTGCTTGTTTTTTTTTTTTTAATGAAGTATATACTAAAATGTTTTTTATTAAAGCAGGTTGTATTCCCGTAATAGAAGACTTGGGGCTTTAAAAAAAATAATACTCTTGTATCCCTGACACTGTTTATAAATTATCTTTACAGTTTTTCTGGAGTGACAATTCACTTGTAATTATTAATAAACACTTCCCTGCATGTCATGATATGAATGAAATGCAAAGCGTGAGGCAGGGGGAATGTGGAAATACCAGATGTTTCTTCTGCTGCAACCTTTAGTTCTGTCTTATTGTATACCTGTCTCAAGTGCTAATACTACATATTTGCATGGTCCTTAAATTGTTTGGCTTGATTTTTTTATGTTTTGGTTTTTTTTTTTTTTTTTTAATTTAAACAGGCAACAACAGAGAGACCTTTTATACAGAAACTATTTCGACCAATTGCTTCAGGTGGACAGTTGCATACTTTGGGAGACCTGCTAAAAGATGTGTGTCCTAGTGCTATCACCCCTGAAGGTACTGCAGAAATATCTTCTTGTCCAATAAGATAATTCTTTTTCTATTGATTTTTAATATGGGTACTTTGGAGGTAGAACTAAATGTCAGTACCAGAGTTTCAGATTTCATTCATTCCTGGCTCTTTAGTGTGCCCTGCATCACCTGCATGGTTTCAAGAGGGTAAGATTGAGTCCTTAGTCACACCTGAAAAATTCTAGACGTTTTATTCTAAAATTCCTGTACTCTTTTGCCCTTATGATGGTCATAGTAAAGATATTCACATATTATTTTCTGCACTTTAAAAAAAAAATTCTGAAAGTGTCAGCAGATTTTAAGTTGCCTTTAATTTTGTATTCCAAAAATTTCTTATATGTAAAACTCCAAAACTGATAAAACTGAAGATGTTTCCAGAATTTTTTCTGTTTTTGAAGTCCAGCCTTTAAAAATGTACCAGGAAGAGATTTTTACAAGTCTATAATAGTTTATGTATGATTATGAATTATTGTGTGACCAATTAATGTAGCATATTATTTCATACAATAGCCTTTGTTGATCTGCACTTACTCAGGAAATAGGCTTTTTTGGATGTAATTTTAGCCTTGCAAGTATCGGAACTGTGATACATGTTTTAGGGGAGATAAATAGAACAGGTATGTAGTCTGCAAATGGAGAGCAAAATTATTTAGTGCAACAGGTTTTTAATTTGTTCTTGCTGTTGTCTTACCAGTACCTGTAAATGAGGAACTTATGGGAAATGTGTGATATTCTAGAGAAGATCTTGGTACACAATTTACTGGTGTAGTATCAGCATCTTTTGACAGCAAAGCAGTGAAATGGAAATCAGTATAAAATTCTGTAAGATTTTGTTGTACACAGAAGTTTCTTGATTCAAAATTAAACAGCTGTCATGGATTTTTTCCCAGTATCAGGATCCTAGAAATTCACTGACATACCAAAGTACTTTTTTTACCCTTGTTTAATACTTGTTAGCACATGAGAACAATTTCCAAAAATAACAAAAGGTAAGAAAAATATGGAATATTGCTAACCATGTGTCTGTTTTTCATAAAGCTTTTTTAAGTTTTGGAGCATCAGTTTAAGTAGTGCTTTCCATTAGCTATCCAGAAGATTAAGGGAGATACCAATAGATACATGAATATTAGCACCAGCAAGTTTAACCATCTTTAAGTACTTAATAGTCAGTATCATACAGGCCCTGTTGAAAAGGTAGAGGGAATTTTAAAAAAATCAATGAGTAGGATGGATACATTTTAACTTGAAAGGCAGTTGAGCACAAATTAAATGAAAGAAACTCAAAAGCATTTATGCACAATTATTCCAGGATTTAAGGGATGACAATTTTTATGTAGATTTGCCAAAGCTGTAGATGGTGAATGTGCTAGTTGACTGCACTTATTGAAAGTGTGAATGTAATAAAATTCTATTTGAATACTAGTGATTATATTACCCATCTGTAGGCCATCTTTTCACATGTTGACAAAAGGACCATCCTTTGACAGCAGAACAGAAAAAAGGTGTGCTAATTGCTTGCTTCGTTTTTGTAAAAAGCTGATAAAACTTACATTTTACTCAACTTGGGCAAAAAAAAAAAATTGGAAGAAGAGAAACTAAAGTAGGTACTATTCTTACACATATGAGGAGGGATGTGAAACTTGGTTTTGGAGTGTTGGAATCTGCTCGTCTGTTCCTGTATCCATCTGCTTAAATTTGGCCCAGTTTTTACTGAGCAACTTGCAGACTTAAAGAGTTTAATAGATCTGGTCCCTCACATGGGTGTGAGCTATCCAGAACTTGGCACATTTTCTGCTGTAGCACAGCTTTGTGTTGTAGTGTCATTGTTGTTCCTTTTGTATTGTGAGTGTTCTCCCCTTCTGGTATGCTTGAAAGCCAGGGAAGCTGTCTGAGCTGAATGTAGAAAATAGTGTGGGCTCCTGAGGAGATGTGGGGGTAGACTGATACACAGAACCAATGGAGGGGGGGTAAGAGTCTGACTGAACAAGTAATTTGGAAGAAAATGACAGATCTGGGAATCATTAAACGTGATGGGGAGGGTGACTATAAACAATGTGGCAAAATGAAAGAGAATGGGGCAAATGCCAAAACATGACATAATAAATGTGAACACCTGGACAGAGTAAGTGGGGTAGGAGATGATAAAAGGATGAGGAAGAAAAAGAAGTGTATAGCTTGTGGACAATGCACAGAGATTGTGCAAGGCATCTGTGAAAGAATGGTGAGTAGATATCCTGCTGGCCAAGTGATTGGGAGAAGGGATTTGGAGAAGCAAATTGAATCAGAAGTTGAAAAGAAGGGTAGTTTGTGCTGTCAGAATGACAAGCTGCAGGTGAAGAGGTGGTCAGGTGGAGCTGGGGTTTGTCAGATAAGGGATTGAAGAAAACCTGTTCCATGGTTTGTTGTACTGCAGACTGGAACATAAAGCAGAAATATAGGTGTGGCAACATGGAAAGAAAAAAAGAAGGAAGAGGCAGAAATAAAACAAAACAGAGGGATGATAGAGAAAGGTTCTTCAGGCATAAAGGAAACTGACCTGAAAAGATGGATGCCCATGACAGCAGTGATTCTTGCTGCTAAGGATCATGGACAGGAAAGTTCACTGCTGGTTTGGGCTTGACTGCTAGAGGTCATCATACTCTATTCAATGATTATTCAATTTAGCCAATAAGTGAATTTGATTATTCTTTTGCTTGACTAAATCCACTCATTCATTATTCAAATGTAATGTGCACTATATTAAGTACTCATGCTCTAATACAGCTTTCAGCTATTAAAAAGCCAAGTAACTCACCAGGCTATTTAGTGCCACTTTTGAGTTTTGCCTGTAGAAGTGTTAGCAGCCATAATGAGGAAAAGTGTTTAGTCTACTTGATGGCAAAGTCTACTTTTCCATCAAGTAGACTAAACTCCTGAGATTACAGAACCACAGACATCTGTGCTACTGAAGTATCCATGAAACCCATTCAATAAAATAATTTTCTCTCTTGATGCTGGATGACTGAAAATTTAACAAGCTTCCTCTGTCAACAGATTTTCTGTCAGCTCCAAATACAGAGGAGATACGGGCACAGGAGAATTTAATTTGCAAGCATGTTTTGGAAACCTGGGATACTACACCTGAAAGTTTTACTTCTAAAGCAGTTGTCTCCATGTGAAGTGGAATACTTGGAGTATGGAAGGTGTCAGAGCTGTAGACTGGCTGTACAATCATCATTTCCTTAGACACTTACCATTCAACTTATAATCACTCCCTGTCTCTCATCTCTTTGTCTTCTGTGAGACTACTGTCTTTCTGCCCAGGCTGTGCGTGTTTTAGTGTCAGGTGTGTGTAGTGAAAATTCACAGTCCTGATTCTTGATAAATCAAGAATGAATATGATTCACAAAGTATTATAATTTAGACAGCTGAATACTGCCTTTGGGAACAGAATTTAATTACTTTTTCCCTGGATGATTCATTCATGTGTGATCGTGGGCAAGCTGAGTGTTATAAATCCACCAATTTTACAGAGAGGAGCATCAGAAAAATCCAGTGGATCAGTGTGAGTGTTCTGCTGAACAGTTTGCTTGCTTGTACTTGGAATCAGTGAGAACTCTGGGCAAAACCCAGACACTTTCTGAATTAAAGTTTAGGCCTCTCATAATTATTCTTCTGTCCTGGTATCCAAAAAATTAATGTTTCTGGCTATAAGATTGCTTTGACTTCAATTTGTTGTCTCTAAAATGATGATAGTTTAGGAAACTCTTGTTAAAATGGTTTCTGAAGGAAAAATAGATTGTAGTCAGACATTAAAAATTGTCCTCTTTGGGCCTTTGTATCGTCCAATATTTTCTTTGTGAACTTGTATGTTTTATCTTAATTTACACTTTATTCTGGTGGAAGCTTTAAAATATTGTAACAAAACAGAATACATTATCAAACGGTTATTAGAAAATAATTAAAAACTTCACATCTGGATTTTCAGACTATTCAGTTATCAAAGTTTAGATTTACTTAATTTTTCTGAACAAAGGAGATAAAATTAGTATCTCATCAAAGATATGCTTAAAGGTATGATAGATATTGGAGAAGCAGGTTTTTTTAAATCTTTTTACTCTTCTTTTCAAAGCCATTTAGATATTTTTCCAAGCTGTATTTAACCTCTCTCTTTAGTGAATTAATTCACTGGTGGCATTAGCTGCATCTTTTCCTCAGTGCAACACAGTATATATGAGTTTCTGTTTTTCTCCATCTGTTGACTTTTTTTCCCCCCCCTTTTCCTCTATGGTTTTCTTTTTTCCAATGACTTCTCGTTCAGCTGGAAGCTTCACGGTAATTGTGGTGGTTACTTGTCTGTGGTGACATCCGTAGCTGAGCTTTGTGCCGTGGGAACACAGAGAATATATGGTTTTCAGACTCAGCATTTGTAGCTGTATATTGAGCTGTTCCTGCTGCCAGATTCTTAGGGACCACCACCAGAAGAGGGAGGGAAGGCTTTCAAGAACCACCCACAGTGTCTATATGCCTTTGCTTTATGAAGCATGGATATAATTAAGTCTTCCTTTTAACTGAGCTGAGAAAAATGTTTCAATGCAAAAATGTATTTATATATATATATATATATATATATATATATGTATATGTGGATTGAATATATGCATTGATTACCAACTGTTGAAAACACGGTGTGTTTTCACAAAGAGCACTGTCAAAAGAGCAGGTTGAATAATGACATTAAAAGATTGATAGTGAAAATGGTCTTTGTAAAATGCTGTGTCAATATTATTTTGGACTGTTATAGACTGCGGGTAACTGTTTAGAATACTGTGTTTTATTTAAATTAGTTTATGAAACTGTTTATTCAAGGCTTTTGTTGTTCGTTGAAGTGCTGTAAAAAATGAAAACTTTGAACTGTTATTATCCCAACCAATACTTTTCTGTCTCTCCTCAAACTGGTCCTTTATTCAGTTATATATACATATAAATATATATTTTTTAAATATAATGTAAATTTTTTTTTTCTGCTTAATGAATTCTGTACAGTGCTCACCTTTCTTGGTTGCTGAATAGTTTCATCTGCTTAAGCTGTTAATCAGAGAAAAACTGGTGGACAAAAGACTTTTTGTTACAGGCATTATACCAAAAGCAAGGAGTGGCTTCTGTTTAGAGTCCATCCTCTAACTCTTCAGATTACAAGGAGTGTTGGCTTTATCTTCTCTTGTCCTCAATCACTGCACTGGAGTTGGAACAGAGTGCACAGCAGTTGGGAACCCATTTGTCAAAATGTGAATCAGTCATTTCATACATTAGTAGTAAAGCATTTCATGCATTAGTAGTAATGGTCAGAAAGTATTAAGAAAAGCAGTGGAATTAGAACAAGCACTAAGAAGCCAGTGTAGTTCTTAAAACTATTGACAATTACATTAATTATCTTGACTGTAAAGGATACTCTGTTTTTCCAAAGCAACAATGAGAATGGCTGTCTTTGTTAGTAGCAAACACAGAATTATAAAATTTTTGTTTTGTGTTGGAAGGGATCTTAAAGTTCATCTAGTTCCAGCCTGGATGCCATGGGCAGGGGCACCTTCCACTATCCCAGGTTGCTCAAAGCCTCATCCAACCTGGCTTTGAACACTTCTAGGGATGGGACAACCCACAACTTCTCTGCACAACCTATGCTGCTGTCTCACCACCTCCTGAGTAAAGAATTTATTCCTAATATCGAATTTAAACCTGTCCTCTTTGAATTTAAAGCCATTTCCCTTTTTCCCTATCATTTCATGCCTTGTAAAAAGCCCCTCTCCAGCTCTCTTGTAGGCCTGCTTTAGTTACTGGAAACATCTTTAAGAATAATGTAGTGTTCAGAGAACCTTCAAGGAAGATGCACTTATTTCACCTTGTATTATTCTTCTTGAAGTGCTGTGCAGTACTTTCTTCTAGAAGGCTAGATTAGAGCTGATCTAATATAACCCTCTAATTTTGTGTCTGAATAAGTATTTAAATCATCTGTTAAATCATCTGTTTTCTCATTAGCTGAATAGCTTTTCTTTTTACATGGTTCCTATTTAGCTGCTTCATAGGCAGTGGTTGTGGTTATGTGGCAACTGAAACAGTAAGACCAGGTCACCAACTTTCCACTGAGCATTGATACATTTCAGTTGTTTCAGTTATTTTCTTTGTTCTGGTCTTCTTATGTTGACATAAAGTTTGAGAAGCAGTGAAGTCCTTCTTGTCATGTTTAATAAATATTAAAATCAGTATTTTCAAACTAATCCAATAATCACTTCCTCTGTATTGAAGCTGAAGTCTTTCTTTAAACATGTTATATTTTTGTGTTTAGTTACTGAACTGTATTTTATCAGTTACACAGCAGTTTATAAATTAGTCACCTCAGTCTGAACTATGGATAAACCTATATTGTATATTAGTATATTTTTTTATGTACTGTATTTCCATAATTATTGTTTAATTCAGTTTAGCTAAAGGCTGCATACAGTTGAAATCAAATTTGGGAGTTGTGTAGTTATACAGACATACTTATCTTGCTATTCATGGGCTACTGTTCCTGACTGTCTTGAGTTTTTGGAAATCCTTCCTGGAAGATGGGAAATTTCAATTCAGTTTTCAGTATTGTAAGGTAAAACACTGCAAGTTCTGTGCTTTGAATGTAGTAAACTGTGTTTACTTCTCAGTTGTGATCATCCTCTGTTGAAGGAGAGTGTGTGTGTATTTGCTTTTTATGTTTGCTTCTTCCTAGTTGTTCATACTTAAATCTGAGGCAAGCAGGTCAGTTGTTTTTGGAAAGTGTCTCATATTTGATCCTGAGGGCAGCATCAGGAAAGAGGGGAACTTACTTTTCAGTTCTCTTTTCAATTTACGTTGACCTATCTTATTTTCTGTCATGTCAATGTCTCTTTCCTGCTCATGTTCCTTCATCATCGGTTCTAGTTATAGCTCTTGTGGTCCTTTTTTACTCTTTTAGTATCTGCTTTTGCTTCCTCTAAAACTAACTGTCCTTTGACTAAGCTCACCATAATTTATATAACTAATTTTGCAGATTTTCAGACCATAGCTGATTTCCTAACAGGAATAGATCTAGTTCTCTGGGATAGGAATTAGTCAATTGTCACTTCAGTGTTAGTTTTTTCTTTTAGCTTTCTATCTTTTTGTCCTGTGGTGTTCTATTATCTAGACTTCAGTTCCCTACTGTTTACCAGGAAATTTTTGTATCACTGGATTTGAAAATTTAAAATATTTTGACACCTAGGGACTGTGCCTCTCCATCAGAATTCTTCCATTTCCCAGTTTCTCTTGCTTTTCATTTGTCCTCCAAGATGGCCAATGTCCTGGTTAGTTACTCAGGGAAGTCAGAATGAATTTGTCCGGCATCACCCTTCTCATTCACTGTTTTGCACTCTTGATATTGTGCATATATCCTTTCCAGCCAACAGCCCAAAATCCTATAGTCTGTGCATCATGTAGTTCTGAATCTAAGCTCATGACAGATGGCTTTTTTATTTTAATATGAAACACCCATTCATGAGTGTTTAGAATCAGGGTTAGAATCAAATTTTTCAAATTATTCATGCCACAGCCTGTAAACTCATTGTCTGCTCTTTTTTTCCTATTCTTGTGGATGCCACTTGCACAGACAAAAGTTGATTCTTTAATTGAACAGTTCTTGTGTGGTAAAATGTAATTGTCTGCAGTAGTTCCAGAAAGTTAGGCAGTCATTTAAAAAACTTCAGAGTTATTACTATTTGTGGGAAGATTTAGTGGATTATGCAGGAACAGGCTAAGATAAAGCTTGATATTGCTTATGGTTTCTTAGACTGCGTTGTTGTAGTTTCCATGCAGGTAGGAAAGAGAGGATGTTAAGACCATGTTGTTGCCTGCAACTATAGCATAAGGTCACATACCTGATATGATAGAACATGCTACTTATGGGTATTCTTCCTCAAACTGAATAACAAAATTGTCCATCCCTGAAGGAGATAATACCGTGGCTACTCTCCCCCACTGTCTAAAGTTCTCTGTTTTATTCAGATTAGGTGGATTAGGCCACCTGCTTACAGAAACACTGTTGTTTATGACAGAAAATAAAATTAAGAATTATCTATCTGTTGCTTCAAGGAAGTCATGCTGTGTTTCCCCATGATTTTCTGTGTCTGGTGATAGTGTTCATATTGCCAGTTAAGGGGTCTTTGTTTCCAAAAGTAGTATCAGTTCCGAATGTCAGCATTTATCAAATTGGAAAAAAGTGAATAATTCACAATTATTGAAAAAAATGTTTTGTTTAGTACACATTTATGAAGTTCCTGTAAATGAACATCCTAATACTGTAAACAGTTCATTTAGAAATAGTGACTCATCTTTGTAGGAGAAAGGGAGGAACATAATATGATTTTACACAACTACAAAGCAACAACTGCAAGGGGAAACTGTGTTGAGTTCAACAGAATGCTTTGAAGAGGCAAAGGGTTAAAATGATAGAAAACAGAGTTCTGGGAAGGGAAAGACTTTTCCATACCAGAAATTTAAGACATTGGGCATAATGCAAAGATAAAAACTGTGTAATGCAGAAGAAAGCAGTTTTCTTGCACTGCTATCATGTCTAAACAATTCTGGATACAATTTTAATTTACTAGTGTTGTTGAAGTCTTCATAAAACTTGTTTTGATTTTTGTCTCATGCTTCCTTGAAGACTCAAATGGTAAACATTTGGACATAATGACGCAAACAGTAGGCTATCAATCATTCCCAGTTTTCACAGCATTGTTGCTCATTCAGAAAAGCTGCGTGAACTGACCTCTTTCTAAAGCAGTGTCATTAGTTCTTTCAGAAATAAAACAAGGATCAAAAAGACTTTCAGGATTTTTCTCTTAAGACTTGCTGTACTGAATGATTTTGTAAAATTAGGGATCAACTGTTTTCAATTAGCTCCCAGCTTTTTTTCATATATAATGTATGAGAGACTACATATTAATTGTTTTTGTTCTCCCTCAGTTTTTTAAGCATTGACTTCCAGTAAATTAGTTAAATGGAAAATTGAATTTAGATTAGATTTGCCATGTAGACTCCTAATTTTGATACAAATGAGAAATTGTGCAACAGAAGGAGGTAAATTTATGCAGTGTGAATGTCTTTGGGTAGACATGAAATATGACTGGGCTTGCTCTGCCTGAGGTCAGAATTAGCTCGACTTGGGGCTTACTGTGGGAATTGGAGCAGCACAGCACTATCCCATTCCTTGCTGCTCCTGTAGTGAGAAAACTGAGGAAGTCTTTGCACCCCATGTCTAGCTATTAAGTCTGATTGCATTTGCTCTCTGCAGACTGGTCTCTGCTTTTCAGTGCTGTGGAGGTACAGTGTTGAAATACTTTCCCAGGCCACCTAAATTTAAAAATATAACAAGCCCTGAGCAGTTTTAGGCACTTTATTAGCCACACTTTTATCCCATGTGACTATGAGAGTATTGTGAAGGATTGGAGGTCTTGTAGAGTGTGGGTGTACTAAGAGATGGTTAAAAGCACACCTAGTGATGTGAATTCTAGTCCACTGTCTCCTCTGCTGTGGGAGTCATCTTGCAGGCAAAAACTGACCTTCAGACCATTGCTTAAGCTATCCACCCTCCTTACATCCTTGACTAAGTGGTGCTTTCCACACTGGAGGAGGTCATCCTGTACTTCTCCTTTCTGGTGTGAGTCATTATTTGTGCCTGTTATCTTCTCCTAACTAGGCCATCTGCTTGTATTACCCTTCTGCATCTGAATTTCATCTTACTGCTGACTTTTTGATTTTTGTTTTTTTTTTTTTTTTTTAAATACACACAAACACCTACCTGCCCCAGTTGCTTTTTTCTAAGTTGAAGTGGAAACTTTTTTTTTTCTGTGTTAAAATTGTATACCTTTTGATTTAGTAGTCCTGTTTGCTCAAAGGGGGTAGAAGTCCAGAGGTTGGCTTGAGATTATAGCATTAATATGACTACAGAATTAATGAATATAGAATTAATTTGTCATGACCACATGGAAAGGTGAAAATAATCTGAGAATAATGTGGCAGCTGTGCTTCTTGTTAGCCATCTTCATTTCTCAACAAACTCTTTACATAATCAGAGAGGGCTTCTGTTGTGTGCAGAATGTTCTGGCTCACTTGCTCCTCGAAGGAGGCACAGTGGGTATGTGAGGCTGCTTGTGATCTTTCTGCATACAGTTTCTTGGGAAACACTGAACATAGCTTGGTTTTAAGGGTTTCTCTAACTTTACCTCAATTGACTCTACAAGGATTATCCATTTGGTAGCTTGAGTGCTTTGCTCCTTTCCTGTTGACAAATGGGATGAAATCCAGTAAGTCCAAATGCCAAGATTCTGTACCTAGGACAGAGTAGCGCAGAGCACAGATATAAACTGGGACAGGAGTGGCTGTTGAGCAGGCCTGCAGAAAAGGGTCTGGGGGTACTGGCCAGTGGCAGATTCAGTATGAGGAAGCTGTGTTTCCTGGCAGCCAAGAGAGTCAACCACATCTGGGGGTGCATCGAGCACAGCAGAGTCAGTCAGTAGAGGTGATTATCCCACTGTATTCAGCATCAGTGCAGCCTCACCTGGAGTGCCATGTGCAGTTCTGGGTCCCACAATGTAAGGGTGTTAAGGTACTCAAGTGCCTCCCTAGGAGAGCAGCAAAGCTGGTGATGGGGCAGAAAGGCATGTCCTGTGAGGAGCAGCTTCTTGAGAAAAGGGGGAGTGACGTGCTAAGTTCTTCCCCGAGTATCAGTTGATAGGACATGTGGGAGCTCAAAGCTGCCCTTGGGAGGTTTAGATTGGACCTTATGAAGCATTTCTTTAACATGAGTGTGGTCAAACACTAGAACAGTTTTCTAGAGAGGTGGTCGGTGCTCCAAGGAGGCCTGTCAGTATTTAAGAGGCATTTGCACAATGCCCTTAATAAAATATGCTCTAAATATTGGCCAGTCCTACATTTCTGAGGCAGTTGGATGAGATGATCATTGTAGGTCCCTTCCAACTGTAATAGTCTATTCTAGCTTACTCTTTCCTCTCGCATCCAGCAACTTTGCTAACATCACAAGAGTAATGTGCTGTTTCTTTGTGACTTAGAAGTGGTTTCTAGGCATGCACAGGCACGCACATTCAGAATGGTAGACTGTACGAAGAGGTACAGCAAATAGGGAAATAATCCTGTTTCTCAGACAAGCCTTTGGAAATTTGTTCAGCTTCAGCTAAATTTGTTCTGCCGGCCACCCAATAAGTTTTATTAGTATCAGACTCCAGACTATTCTCTTTAAATTAGTCAAAAGGCCAATGACTTTATTCAGACACAACGAAGTTTTTTAAGTCTATCATTAACAGTAGTAGTATAAAATGGAGAAAGTAAAATCCTCCAAAGAGCAAAAGAACTTCTTCAAAATTTAGCTTATTCTGTTTGACAATCACAAGCTATCATTTCTGAAATTCTCTCCAGAAGAGAGGTGAGGTTTTTCATCCTAGAATAGTCTGGTCTTCCTGGGAACATCAGTGTCCTACCACTTTTTTCCTGACTGAGTGCTATATAGATTTGGAAATCTAAGCAATCAAGAAAAGATTGTGGAAAATTACTGACAGAAAACCTGCCTGATTTCTAGTCATCTGCTATGTATGTGAGTTTTAGAACTGTTGGGATCAAACCATCTTGACAGAGTGTCTTGGTTGTGTTGAATTTTTAGTTTTAAAATGAGGTTTTTTAGTATTTTAGAAGGAGACCTCAGGTTCCTTATGCACTGTACTTGTTGCAGTGTATTCCCACAGAATTTATCACCTAGATAACAGATGAGTGAAGAGAGGCAAAAAAGGAGAAATTAAGAGGCACAAAGGGGTGTGATGTGGTTTGTACCTGGTCACTCTGAGGTTGGTAGCAGAGTTAAGAATTGGATTTTTTTGAGTCGTGATCTAAGTCAGTCTGTCTTACTTCAGAGGCCACAGAGGTCACTCAGTATGGGTGAGCCATCAAAAACTTCACAGAAAGAAACACAAATCAATTCTTGTTTCTCATATTTCCCTGCTTGCAGAAATAAGCATGTCAGCAACAGTTGAAGTGCACTAAGTACATAGATTTACAGGATATTTCTCATGCTTAGTTTCACAAAAAATGTGACAATGCCTTTAATGCTGAACTTGGTGCAAGAGTAACTGGAAATTTGGGTATACCAAAGCTTTCAGGAGACAGCAGTAACTCTCTGTGAAGATCCACAATTTCAAGGTCTCAATTATGACACTACAGCACACAAACAGATTTAAATTATGTGGTCTTAGTGTTTTTATTCATGCTAGTAAACAAAAGTGGGCTATAACATGTGTTGTTTTTGCTGTATGACTATTTGCAGTTCTCAGGCATAATTTTGGTCAAGGTTTATTAATATTCTTTCAGAAAATTTGAGCAGGGTGCATGGATTAACAGTCTGGGGTCTATTCTCAATAGGCAGTAGAAAGGGGCAGATAATTTAGCTGAATAGGGATGAGCTCTTCTCTGACATTTTCCCTGAAGTGCAAAGAGTGGGTTCTGGCCCATTTTTTAAATTGCATCTGTACCTTTAAGTTAGGTACATGTGCTGTGTCTTTGGGGGTTGGCTGAGTAAAATCATTCCCACCTTCCTTGCATCTCTCTTGTGATCTGATTCTGTTTTGCCTTGATACATATTAGGTATTACCTGATTTTTCCAGGAGATGAACTTCTTACAGGGCTGCAAAACTAAAGGACCTACAGAAATAAATAATTAGGAGAAATATAGCAGTTTTACCAGTAATGTAAAGGAGAATAATTCACTATGTATCCTGCTCTCTTCTCTAAGGATTCAGCAGCACTTGTTAACAGTGGTTGTCCCTTGCTTGAATACTTTATTTTAATCAGAGATTTTAATAACATCACAATCACTGGATAAACAGTGGACAACTTCATATTTTACTTTGCACTCGTAGTCATTTGGAGAATATCTGTTGAAAAACAGAGGTAAAACTTTTCCTTTTGTTGAAGCCAAAGTCTCATGCAGTGGTTTGGCTTGTGCACAGAGGTGCTACAGTCAATGAAGATTTTAATGCACTTGTGCTCCTTGTCCTTTTTCCAGATGGTACCATCACCACATTTACAATGGCAAAATGCAGCAGGTCTCTATGTTTTGGCAAACTTTACTAGGTAGTGAAGTAGTGAATTCACTAGATAGTAAATTTTTGTGCAAGCTGTCCCCAGCCATTTCAGCCAATATGCCAGCAGTATGAACCGATAGACAAACACTTGTGTGTGATGATGTTGGGCATCAATGTCCTCAGATGGAGAGATGGTTGCATAGCCAGTTTTCTTTAGTGCTTGCTGGCTGCAAGCTAATGCAGTCAAATTTGTGGTAATTATTTTCAGACCTGTATATGTTTGTCTACATGGCTAATGATTCCCAGTAATCTTACTAACTAATTAATGATACTAATGTAGCAAATTTTGTTTGTACATACTGTATGTTTATGTTGTAAGCTTTATAGATCTGTTTTTCTACTATAAAGCAGAAAAATACTTTCTGAACTCTAAATTTGAAATATTTGGGTTATGAGTCAAACTCTCATTAAAAATGAAGATTGTATTGTAGTCTATCAGCTTTGCACCTAACTGTCTTAATATATTTTGGAATGGATAAGCTAAGAAGAACTTTTGATGAAAACTTACTTACAATTTTACTCTGACCAGGTAGCTATTTGGAGAAGGGGTTGTTATTTTTTTTAGTGTTCAGTGTAGAGTCCTGCAGGTATTCCATTACTCGTTTCACCACTCCTTCCGGGATTTTTCAGTGCTAGATTCTTTAATTTTACTGTGGTAGAGATCTCTAAATACTTTATTCTACTAACTGCTCAAAGGAACCTGCAGTACATGTACAAAAAAAGGTATTTCACGTGTGCAAACTCCACAGCCTGCTCATTACAGAATTTATTTTTCGATGAGTTAGGGCCCGGAAGAAGCTAATGTAAGTATTTTAGCCAGGGTTTGTATTTCTCTGATAAACAGCACTCCCCTTCTGTTTGTGATCACAGGATGAAAGCTCTCTAAGCTTGTATATGTACATTTTTACTGCTACATCATGTAGTGTGCTCTTAAGATTGAGATCTCATTCCCCAGGAAGCATTTCTGTCTAAGATTAATTGCCCTTTTAAAATCAGTGTTTGATGTATTCCTTTGGCTATATCCTGACTCACTTTAACCCTCTTTGACCTGACCCCACTGACTATTACTGCCATGGCTAGAGCAGAAATCCTTCAGCCTGATGTATATGCAGTACAGACTTGAGCCTGTGGTTTTTCACATCAATGGATTCAATTAGCTAAGTTTTTACTGATCAGCTTAGCAGAGGTTGAAGAATTTGTCAGACACAGAACAAAACTGTCCATACTTTGAATATAATTGAACAGCTCATCTCAATTTTCACATGTAGTTTGTTTGTGAAGTTGTTTATTTTGTTAAATAACAATAATATTCCTGGAAGTTGCATTTTTTAAAAGCAAAACCCAGTTTATTTTTCTCTAGTTAAAGAGGGGAAGGCACAAAACATGAAATAACACCCATTAAGCCTTCAATCTGTATGTGTCACTTATCGCTCTTCAGCCAAATGGTTTTAAATGGTAATTATGTCCCAATGTCCACTTTTGAATTTGATGTATTAAACTGGGCAGTTAAACTAGCAATTAGCATTATGGCTTGAAAACAAGTGAATGTGCTGGTCTCTTCTGTATTGAGAGTGATTTTTCAGAAACAGTACTCCTTCTTTGCTTTGCTAGGAATAGGTCATCATTTGATTAGCTGAAAAGTTCTTTATAAAAGATGGACGGCCATTAGGATCACAGAATATTTGCAGGCATGATGTGAGTTATAGTAACTTGAAAATGAAGTAAACTTGAGGTTGAAAGTTCAAGAATGCCATTAAAAACTATTAAAAGTGTATGAATGTGCCTATGCTTAGGGGATATATAATACGATTGCATGGAGAATTTGTTATTTAATTGTTTAGCATGATAGAATTTTGAAAACAATGACATTGTTAAAGTTCTCATGAACTTCTGGTAACAAAGTCTTTTACAGCAAATTGATTTGCTTTAAATCAAACTTTGTAGAGATAAATCTTTATCAAATGTGATTTTTTTGGGGGGTGGTTTTTTTTTGGGTGGTTTTTTTGGTTTGTTTTTTTGTTTTGTGATTTTTTTTTTTTTTTTTGTCCAGGAACCACATTGATCACGTTTAGCTCCCTAGCTGTATAGAGAGAGAGTCCTAATTTCTGAAGGTCAGTTGTACACTGTTTGGAGGGAAGCGTAACCTCAAATCTAATTAAGGGCATAGTGCATAAAAGGGTTAGCTTATTGTAAGTCAAGATGCCTGCTGTTCAAAAAAGCTACATAACTCCTAAAAGTGATTTAGCTCTCCTTCAACAATTGAAAACATATCATGGATGAGTTGGCCTCAATTTGTCACACATTCAAGTGTTTTTATCTTTTAATGCACACCCTCCCTGTTCCTCATGTATCTAAATGTGTTGTGTGCTTGCTTGTTGCATGGAACAGCGGCACGATTTACATTGAACTTTGTCACTTTATTCACGTGTGAATGGCTAAACTTAATGCATTGAAGAAAACAGTTTTATAAGCCTCAGCTGCTAACCTCAGTCCTCTATAAACTGCCACAGGTTCAGTGCTAGTTCAGCAGCTGATGCTAAGGAAGAAGGGTTATAAGAATATTCCTTGGGAGTTTAGTCTTACCTTTTTTTTTTATTCTGCCTGAAGCTAGATAGGAAGCTAATTTGATGGGAAGTATCTTTGGCCTTGCAAGGTCTTCTAAAGTCCTTTAAAGACTAAGATGTCAGATTTTTAAGAAAAGTATTTTAGGGTTCTGTCATAAATTAGTTTGGGACTTATTCCAGGAACCCCATTTTAAAAACTTCTGTGAAATATACAAGAATAAAATACTTAAAAAGCAACAACAGCAAAGTTTAGGTAAGTAAAGCTTAACCCATTTCCACCCTCTATCTGCTTTTCCATTGAGTTGCATGAACTGTTTTACAAAAGGAAAAGTTCCCTTGTCTTACATGGTGTTACTGTCAGTGTTAACTGTTTTGGGGAATTGTTAAAAATAGTCTGCTCAGGCTTAGTCTGCTTAGTGGTGTTTCAGGCCAAATTCACTTTCTCTAAGACCTTTTTGAGTGGACTGGAAAAAAGGTTTTCTAGTTCATTTACGTGCTTTCTGGCTTCTATGAGATTAGAAATGTAAGCCAAGTTCTCATACACTGCTCCAAAGCATCATAAACTTTTACTTGTGGTGTTACTTTAATCTGCTTTTTTTGCTATGTTTCAGAAATGTGGCTATCTAACCTGAGGATAGACTTGAGATAAAAGATGACAGGAAATAACAAGAGAGAAAAATTGCATGGCGAAGAAAGTTATGAATGGGCGATGCCAAATATTTGATTTCATCTCAGTATTCAAAATTTCAATCATCTTTAGTGATATTTAATGTAGATGATGGTATTATTGTATATGATAATATTGCACTTCTGTTTTGGGGATAGAGAAGGCTGGACTGTGTTTGGGGTAGTTCAAGGAATGTAATCATACAAGAACTGTGACAAAGAAAGTTTTGCCCTCTGTTAAGTCACAGATGTCTAGATTCAAGTTGAGATGTTTATACCACAAGAAGATCACAAAGATACCAGCCTACTGGCCTGTGTCAAAACCATGTAGAGAAGTAGAGCAACAATTAAAGCTACATTAATAGATACGGATGTAATGTCGGCCCATATATATATATATATATATATATCTTACCTGGAGCTGGGCTTTTGTAGTCACGTACTCTGCAAGAATAGAGTTCACTGAAGTTGATACAGGTCTAGTTCTATCACAGCATTTTGGACAAGTAGTTCTTATGATGTGCTCTGGTAAGATGACATGAGGGCACTGTAAAGGTTAAATTGAGACATGTAATATGAGTGACAAAACACTCTAGGATTGAGAGACTGATGTTTCTAACTCTTTATTTTGGAGAAGAATTTAAAAAAATCAACTTAATGAATCAGAAAACATAAGTTGAACACTCTTGTTCTGTTATTTGTAGGTTGTTCAGTGAGGTATAAAAATTAAGAATAATTTTTAAAGATATTTTAAAATAAAATACAAAGTTGTTGCTTTTATTAACTATACCCCAAACTGAAAACAGACATTTAGGAAAACTATGACCTTCAGCTGGAGCAATTTAACTCATGTTACTACCAAAGGTTAAAATGAGTGATATTGTCTTGTTGCTGACAGTTAACTAAATCTATGTCATGGTTTATTTCTATTCATGTCGGGCAGCGAGAGTCTATCCAGGATCTGTAATTCTTATTCTCCAAACCACATCTTGTGTTTGGAACATTTCTTATTTCAGACACAGAATCATTTTGAGAAAGAAATTTGTACTGAATAATGAATGCACTGACCTTGTATTGCTGTGTGTGAGTTCTTTACCTGAAGTCAGCTTCAGTGGCTTTCCCCAGTGCTGTTGAGATATGTAGGCAGGAAGGAAAAGTCAGTCCCGTGCTTTCATGTCACATATCAGCATCTAAAATTTTTGAGGTCAGAGAAACCTTTTGTTGTGGCTAGGCTATTGTAGAGTTGGCTTTGCAGAACTCTTTATGTGTTCTTGCTCTTGGTCGGAGGATACTGAACAGCATACCTGCTGACACGATCCAGTGTATCATCTGTGTGTGTCCTTAAACTGGAGATCATCATTCCAACTTGGGTGAGGAAGAGAATAAGGATTTTGGTAGTTTGTGTGGTTGAAGTGAGGTTAAAAGCATATTAAGATTGCTATAGAAAATGAGTCACTTCTAGCAATAGAGCCTACTGCTGGGACAAGCAAGGTCATTTTTGCACAAGATGGAATTCACAGAAAAGTAAGGACAGCCTGGGATATGCTGGCTGAACTAGGCTAGTGTGAAGCTTCTGAAAACTCAGAAGATTTTAGTTTAAAAATTCTGAATTCTAACTAAAAGGACCCTGTTCATGTAGTGAACTTAAACCTTGAAGCTGTAGTTTCTTAAGTATGAAATACTTGGTTTTAGTAAAGAGAACATGCTTGCTCTCCAATGTATTTGTGCTGGGTTCATTTGAAGAGCAGAATATCATTTGACCATGAGATTTGACCAAATCAACTTTTTATGCACTTCCCATGAAATGGTATAGGTATTGAGCTCTTGTTAATACTCAGCTGATTAAGTAAAATTTATTCAGTGTACAAATTTATTTTTCTGTTTGGTCCCTTTGTATTGAGGCTGTCATTACTGTGGAATCAGAACACCTCACTATATTTCTGTTCCTTGCTAGCTGTTACACATACACATGCCAGAAACTGATTGCAGATGTTCCAGTTAGATTAGAGTTTATGAATGGAAAAGCCTGTAATAATATGTGTCAGTTTCTAATACTTTTTTTAAAAGGTACTGAAGAAAAGTAAAGCATGAATATTTAATTTATACATAGATTTAATTAATTCTGTAGCTATGGTTGCCCACTGAGCAAAGAAATATTTTGCCATGAATTAAAAAATATATGGTGTCTGCCTATAGTAAGTACTACAAAAGTGATGTGAAAATGTTCATAAATGCTCCTTAGCCTGTTTTTTTTGTTTTGTTTTGTTTTTGGTTTTGTTTTTGGGGTTTTTTTTTGCATTTTATGAACATGGGGTTTTTTTAGCACACACAGTGAAAATAATTGTGAAGCTTGTTTTGTTGTAAATGGTATCCTGTCTTTGTCAATTTTAATATTGGACACTGGAGCTGTTGTAACAGCTCCAGTGAGTAACCAGGTTACTGTTAAACAAGGTAGATGCTCTTTGTCAAGTTTCAGGGCTAACAAATTAAACCATTGCTGACCTTATTGAGGTTTGAGGGCTTTTAGAGATGCTACCTACTTAAAAGTATGAAAAAGTGAAGTACATTCATCTTTTCTGCTACCAGTGCTAAAGTCACTGGCAGAGAATTTCTTCAGACTATGAGGTGTGTTTGGGGCTGTCTCGTCTCTGTATGTCCTGTAATATCCAACCTGAGGTGCCTAGAGAGGGGAAGAATAAATTCAGCCACTGTCCAGTGCTTTCTTACCACGTGTGGTTACAAATTGGAACAGTCTTTGAGTTTGCTTGCTAATATAGAATAGTCTCTTGTAAATAAGTGCAGAGTTTCATGTGTGATCACTGGTGCTAGACCAGAAGCCTAGCTTCTAAGAAGGAAATTTTCACTTTTGCTTACTAAAGATTTAGCCTTCCCCAGCCTTGGCTTTAGGCTTTCAAAACTGGGTCAGCAATATCTTTCATTAACAAACTTAGTGCTTGCACACTATTACTCACACGAAGCACATTACTGAAAGCTATGTTTCTGTAAGTAATTTCCTAAGAGATCCTACAGAGGTAGATTAAAGTCATTCCAGCAAAGGTGTTGGTGTGTCTCTTCAGATTCAGAGATGTCCAAGGAACCAGGTGCTGAGCACACACTGTTCTCCTGCCAGATAATCTGAGGAGCTGAAGAAATGGGGAGGAAAGCATCCACACCACAGTCACAAAAAGAAAATTCTGCTCCTTATAATGCTGTCCCAAGATGAGTTTTCCTACAATATGGTATAGCCTATTGTCAGGAATACCTTTAGTATCATCTTCTCCAGAGTATATGATATTTTCTGAGGCTAAGCAACCAAATGTCTGTGGCCCACTTCACAGCTGGAAAAGCTGGCATCCAGGTATGTTGCACTATTAAAATGATGCTACTGCATGGAGCCTTGGTTGTGTTTATGCCGTACACATTTTAGTGTCCTTGTCAGTCATTCTGTGGCCTTGTACCATAAAGAAATGCATTGTTTCCGCTAATTTGAAGTACCGGGTTCTATTTGCCTTTTTAGAGTTGTAAAGCCAGTTTTATAAGTGGTGCTGCCCCTGACTACAGGCAGATTCTAGGACTTGCTATGCAGAGAACTTGCATACTGAGGATTCTAATTGAGTACTCCAGGGGCACTTTTGCTAAAGCCTGTATATCTTGTATTGTCTATGGTTAAGGGATTTAAGCCTGCTAAATTGCCCTGACTGGTGATTGCTTGAGGCCACAAATCAGAAGGGAGGTATTTCATCCCACTGAAGAATTTTAAGTGGTACATCACAGATGTAGTCTGGCTAGAGGAGCTGATCTTGTGTAGGTGAAAGGGAGTATGTCACTGCAGCAGTGGTGAGCATTGAGGTGCTAATCTGGGTAAAAACCAGTTGAAATAAGTACCTGTGACAAAAGCAGTGCATTCTCAGTGTTCTGCTCTCAGGCACTTGAATCCATCTGAAAACTAAACCAGTCTTTTATCTCCATCTTCAGTTCTTTCTTTTAAATAATAGTGTAGCTCAGTAGAAAAATTTATTTAGGTGCATCAGTGGTTATGTGCCACAATCTGAATGTATGCTGAATAAGCTGTTTTTCCTAATACTGAGTAGTTTACTTTGCAAGCAACAACTTATATAGCTGAAGGAAAGAGAAGAACTTACTGTGTGATACCATGACACCTTCTCTGATATCTACAGATTTCCTTGTTTGTTCTTCCGCTGTGTCTCGCTGACTCCTGGATATTGACAGGTTTTCATGGAAGCTGGGATTAGCAGTACTGAATATCGTAGTTAGGGCATTCCCCTTAAAGGAGAGAGAGTGGACTCAAGCTGCCTCAGGTCGAGGAGGGCTTTGAGCCACTCTCTCAAGGACTCACTTGAGATGCAACAGGCCACTCTCTCTTGCTTCCTTCCAGCAGATGCCTATCTGCAAAAGAGAGTGCCAGTATTTTCTTGTAGTGGTTCCCTCATCAGGAACATGGAGCCACCTTATAGGTGACAGAAAAGCAGATGTCTTCTTAAGCTCTTCACTTCAGAGGTTCTTGTTTCTCTCAATTTTCTGAACAGAGCTGGAAAACTCTTCTGATTTTACATGATATGATCAGTTAGCCTGGGTCTGGTCAACACGTTGTGTTGCACCCTTGAGTTACCATCTAAGTTAAGTGAGCTGAATGTCTCAGAAATGTCTTAGTACATAGCATGTAAGCATA
Organism: Cinclus cinclus; assembly: GCF_963662255.1. Classification (NCBI taxonomy): domain Eukaryota; kingdom Metazoa; phylum Chordata; class Aves; order Passeriformes; family Cinclidae; genus Cinclus; species Cinclus cinclus. The sequence continues at coordinate 43,320,976 of NC_085048.1, read as the reverse complement.
GTTATCTGCCTTTTGGAGATAGAATGTTAAGTTTTACCAAAAAGCTTTATGTAAGCTGTGCTTAGAGCTTGCTTCTAGTAATTTGGCAGGGCTGTAGTACCACCTTCTCTATTGATACAGCTCCACAAGGAAAGTGGAAATAATCATTTAATCTTGGGACGACCACGCAGATAGATTACTTAATTAGTTTTCAGGGGTTTTTTTTGGTTTTGGTTTTTTGGTTTTTTTTTTTTTTGCAAATGCCAAAACAGTGTTTGTTATTTGTCATCACTTCAGTAATATAGAAGTACTCTGATTTTAAGTAGCACTGTGAAAACTTACAAAACATATATTGCTATGCTTTTATTTTTCTGGTACTTCCACTTCATCTTACTCTCAACAGTAATTTGCAGCAAAGCAAAAAAAAATCTTGAGTCATATGATAAGTAACATGTAACTCAGTTCTGACAGGATTTTAAGAGGACAAAAAAGGTTGGTGCGGTTACTGGAAAACTTAGTGGTTTTGAGGAAATCCTCTGGTTTTTTTCACTACATTACTGAACATTGTAGAATGGGTATTGACAGCAATGATACAACCAGGTCTGGACCTTGTGCACTGCAGATGAGCAGAGTTATTCTCCCTAATTTTCACAGGCATTATCCAATGCTATAGTGTGGCATTACTCTTTGTAATTAGATCGTTTAAATTTTTTACCCCTAATTTAAATATATATTGTGGTTAGCAACTTGTACACTTTGTAGATGCATTTTATCAGTTTAAAAAGGCTTCTTGTGATCACAGAATGTGGAGTGGGGAAAAAGAGGACAGCGCTTGGTGTGTCAAGATGCATCTAAAGTCATAGAAAGAAAGTTATTTTATAGATCTGTTAATCTATCGTATCTCTAAGATGGATGAAGTTTTCATGATAGTTACCAAATCATTCAGGACTCAGATCACAGTGGAAATGGATAAGAATTAGTTAGGCAGCTGTTGACAAAAAAAGAATACTTTTCAGTATTTTTTTCAGTGTATTTGCTTTTCAAAACTTTTTGCTACAAAAAGTAGGGAAGAGTCTATGAGAGAGACTGTTTTGTAATCGGATGTGTCATGGAAAACATGAAAGTTGAGGAAAGTTTGGGTAAATGCACCTTAAGTGAGAGTTTATGGTTCCTAGTAACAAAAGGAGAGAAGAATGTTGAAGTAAAAACAATGGATTTTGTAAAAGAAGGCAGCAGTAAATACAGAATTGAGAGATAAGATCTCTTCAGTCAAGCCTCCAGGGGAAAAGGAATTAGGAAGAAGTGATGCTTTGTCAGAGATAATACTAAAGCACAAACAATGCTAATGCAGAGATTAGATTTTAATTAAACTGTAAATTCTTCATTGACCTCTGAGGCTTTCTCAGTTTGCCAAGGAACAGAATAAAAGACTTGTATGAGAAAGGGACAAAGCTGGGTAAGGAATGGATACACCAAGATTACCTGCGCTTCATTTTTAAGCAAGAGTAGGCACATGCACACACGTACAAAGTATTACATTGCACAGTAATGGAAGAGCCAAAGAAAATGTTTATCATTTATAAGGCTTTCCTCCAACTGAAAAAAAAAATTATACTGAGTTGTAATCTTAATCTTATTTTTGCAAGTTTTGGCTAAAAACAGTCAGATGCGTTCTGTCATCTGGTTTTATGCAAGTTAGTTGTTTCTGAAAACTAAATAATACTATGAAACGTTTTAAAAAGTCACTAAGTCATACCAATTTAAGGAATAACATAGGTAGGTTTTCATTTTAAAGTGTTAATTTGGAGGTTACTTAAAAACATTTAGATACTCCCTAACTTCTAAGAAGGAAAAATCTTGAAATGAATGAATGCACCACAACAACTGGGTCTCTGAAATATTTTCTTTTGGAGTTTATTCTCTTGACAGTCTGACTGGGAGTGTTTCAGCCCAATAGATACCTTTTTTAGCTTGAAATGCCAGAAGTTGGTTTTTAAATTATGTGCTTTGTTCTTCAGACTTGTCTTCAATAAAGCCAGAAACACAACAAGTGCTTAGATGCTTAATTTAGTGTGATAATGTGCGTATTACGCCATTTAGAGAATCAAGACTTTGTACAGAATATACCATATGTAGGTAATAAGTAACAAAAGTATAATGCTTTATTTTAAGCAAACATAACTCTCTGCTCTTGCAGGAAGAATTATTACTAGCATAAAGTCAACTGCATGTTTAAGGATTATTTTTTTACCAATATAATTTAGCTGTGTGGGCATAGAGAACTGGTTATACAGATTTCTTCAGGCAGCTGTCAAATAATTTTGGCTACCAAACAAACATGATTTTATCTGTTTTATAAAATAGAAATTACACTACAGCTGGGGCTACTGAATGAAAGAACGAGTAATGGTACCTACACTTCTAGATTTTGCTCTTCCATGCAGCTCTTGGTGAGGATGGTGGTTTGTTCTGTCATAAATTCACTAGAGGGGGACATAAAATGCCAATTAGTGAACACAGTAATACTTTTGAGTACTGAATGTGGATTTTACTGTGGTAGGTCCATGTGAGAATGCCATAGTATAGAATAAAGTAAGTGAAAGGTCACTGCCTACTTTTTCCCTCCTAACCATTATTTGAAGCATATTTCATATGCTCTTCTAATCCCTTGTCTCTGAAATAAATTTTCATTTTTTGCTGTTTGAGTTCATGTCATGACTGTTATGTCAGTTGTTTTAGCTGGTTCCCATCATTTGAATCAAAGGATCAAAGTACTTGCATCCTCCGGGACAAGTATAAATAAAAAGAATTGAAATATTCTTAGAAAATATACTCTTGTTATACTGGGAACCATTTGCTAGCTTAGCTTTTCCAAGAGATGAAACTAAGTGAGAAAAAGTCAGTGCCAACTTTGCATTCAGAGTAACTCTGAAATATAGTTAGTGATTTATGTAAATTATTCTTAGCAAAACAAAACTACTTCAGGAATAATACATGTATTCTGTTACACACAGTCCAGCTCTTTCAGGAGATCAGTATTAAGAGTACAACTTACCAGTATGTTTTAGGAAGCTCAACATTTTAAGCATGATCTGTGTAAAATTCATATGCCTTACATATGCCTCACCATACAGGGTGAGATGGATGTGCCTTAACTGGGTTGACAACAAGCCGGGATCACTGTAGGATTAAAAAAACCCCTCTTGCAACTAATAATGAAGAGTAGCACTTTCATTAAGTTTCACATAATTCCAGTTTTTTCTTGGAATTAATTTTAACTCAAAGTTTCTGTTTTAGATGATACAAGTCTCAGCTTTCTCCACACTGATATTTCCTTTTCCTACTTTTCATTCTGTTAAATGTTAAAACTCCGTAACACCAATTTAATCTACTGTAAATTAAGTATGAGTAAATGTTTAATCTTTCTGTGAATTTTGAATGGTATACTAGTGGTTTCTCTTTTTCTTTGAATTAGATGGAGAGCAGAAGACTCAAGTGATGATTCATGGAATTGAGCCAATGCTGGAAACACCCATTCAGTGGCTAAGCGAACATATGAGCTATCCAGATAATTTCCTCCACATTAGTATCATTCCCCGACCTACTGATTGAAACTCAGCTATATTCCTATGAGGATCATTCTCAAGCTGGAATTCCAAGGGCATGTCAACTTCTTGCTTCTGTCAGTCTTGACAGAGGCAGCCTGACCAGAAAAAAAGAAACCAACGAAAAGCTGAAACAAAACAAGAAGTCCTCACTGCTGTAATCGAAACAGGAAGAGAGATCCTATCATCAGATAAGGGCAATTGGGCTGATCTTATTTTGCATCACTGCTGCGTTTGTTCACTGCTGTAATTAAATCAGTTGCGATATGAAAGAATTTACAGGACTTCTGCGAGTCTGCTGTTTTCTTGTAAAATATAATGAAGCTGAAACTGTCAGCCGAAGAGCAAATGGAAATATGCCACTTGATTGTATTTCTGATTAACAAATAAACAGGGCTGTTTCCTAAAGAGGTAGTGTTTCAGCTTTGAGGGTGGAAACATTGGTTTAATTTTCTAGAAAGTTAGGCACTGAGAGATTTGGTTACCAATGGCTTTTTGTAAAAGATCAAATTACTGTAAATCCATCTTTCCTTAATGAGAAGTTCATGTTTACAGTATATGTATTGGTGTGCAAATGATGTTTTAACTTTGATAACAAGCAGTGAGAGATTTTAAAGTAAGCCCGTGAGCATGTTTTATCAGTTAAAAACATGCACAACTTAATAATTACAAATACTTTTGTATGCTGTCACTGAATACTGCAGTGTGTTTATTATTCAAACCAGTTCATAGACTAGCAATGATGTAGGATAATTTGTCTCAGGATTCATCATGGCATTTCTTTGTGCTCATCTAATTTTTTTTTCCTTTAAGAATACATTTTCTTAATTTACTTTTAAAAAGTTTGTTTTTTTAAAAAAAATAAGCTACATGGATGCTGCAAACAGGATTGTATCCCGCTGTTTATTCCCATCGACTAGGAAACAGTTAAATCATAGAATGATGAACAGATTGATGATAATGATTTTGAATTTTGGAAAGCTGAGGCTTTTCCCAGCTAGTAGTTTCTTACATCTGCGGTCCCTAAGCAATCAGTCCACAATTTTGGAAACTTCTAATCTCATTGCACAGATTTTTTTCTTAATGTAGCAGACGTATTTTTAGGTTATTGGATCATTTTGGTATCTAGATGTTTGTTACCATTGCAAATGCTACTTGAACTCTACCAGTTCTTTTTTTGTGTGTGTGTGTCACACTAAATTCATCAAACTCTATGCTCTGTTGTTTTGTCTGCAGTTTGTGGCTGTTTGTGGCACAAAATTATGTTTATAGTAGACATATTATCCAATCTGTCAAATATTATCCGATATAAAGAAAGCATGACATTTTTCTTTCAGAAATAGTGGCTGTCAAAGCTCCTATCCACAGTCTTGGCTTGTAAATGTTCCGGTAATTCCCAGTGCTGTTCCCATTCGTTTCCATGCTCCCTTTATGGTAGGATACTTACCTGTATCTGAAAAAGAAGAAAATGAAAATCAATCAAATGAACAAAAACCTCTTTCTGAAGAGAGAGGGGAAGGATCTCCATGGGTGAGGATAGGGTTGAGGCTAAGAAGAGCCCTGAGGGCAGAAAAAATCAGTAGACAGATTCGATACTGTTTTAAATGTTAATGAGGAAATAGCATTAAGGAAATAGAAGGGTAAAGGTACTAATGAAACAAACCTATGCTGTATTCTGCAGGACATGAAGAATTTTTAAAACAAAACAAACCATGCTGGTCTGTGTTTATGCAGAATTGAAATATAATATTCTTATGGTGGGATGATTTAGTTGAGTTATTCTAATTTCCAGTTCTGTTTGGAATTTTTGTTTCAGTGTTGGATTGGCATTTATAAACTTCCTTAGGCACACATATCTAAATATTTTGGAGATTTTCAAAGTCCTGCCAATGGATAAAGCAAATATTTTGTAGAGTCTTCATATTTAAAAAAAAAATATCTTTTGTAGAGATAATTTTTCCATTAATCAGGATAAGAGGCAATACATTTCAAAAACTGTAGAGATTGTGTTTCCTTTGTTTTAAGGTAATCTGGAGTGAGTCACTGAATACTTTAATATATTCTACACCAGCATTTTAAGTATACAGCTCTTCTCGTGGCCTGTATTTGCCGGTAAATCCGACTTTAAGGCCTAGCATGGAACAAAGAAATAGCTTGGCTTTAAAACGTACTCTTTCCTCATACTTTAACTATTTAAACTTTATTAAAAAATGAAACAAAGTTTGAGTCTGTCTTTATTTCTAGCTAAATAAGGATCTCTGTCATGGAATGACAAGAGTGTTTAACTAATACTTAATAAGTAGGAACTTCTTAGAAGAGGTTCTTAGAATATCATCACGTATAGAATGGGTTCTGAATTAAAGCCTGTAGGTATCTATTCCGTCTTAAAATATCTGGTTTTGAGATAGGCATAGTGACATTTCGAAATGTCACATTAAACCTGAGTAATATCTCTTGAGAGAGAGGTAAAAAGACATTCAGAACGAGATTTCAGATTTCTGTACTTTCAAGTTACACCATCAAATTAGCTTGCTGATGAGTTTAAAATAGGAGAGATGTTTTCACTCCTTCTCTTGCCTTTCATGTCTCTTCGATTCAAGTAATTCAGTTCCTTTAACTGTGAAACGAAACACCAGTTTCTCTGAACAATAGATTGAAGAACACAAAGGAATACAAACCAGTTAGGCAAACAGCTACATGAAGAATTTGGTGTATGTCAGGTTTTTATATGTATAAAATAACTAGCATTATATGGAGTTTAAAGGTGTGGGTTTGGTAGCATTTTTATGTGTAAAAAAACCACTTAGGGCAGAAAGAGGCAGTCAAACAGTATGTTAGGGTTGGAGGATCTTGTCTGCAATTGAAACTGCCAAAATGTGTCCAATTTTAAAACAGCACTTTCCACTGAAGATGTTCAAAGCCATAATCCTTGCATCATTTCACTGAGTCAGTAATGGAATTAATATGTTGTGGAAACAAATCTGTGATCTAGCTACTAATACTCATTATGCACTGAGCTCTCACCATAACTGAGTATATATAACATGTTGGAAAGGGTAAAGCCTATTTGCAGTGTAGTTTGCTTGCATCTGTTGGAATCTGGAGGATCTTTTGTGAAGTGTGTTTTGTCAAGTGTGTTTTGCAAGTTCACAAGCACTTAGAAACCTCTAGAAGCTTGGTTCATTTTCAAAGAAAATCAGCAATCAATAGTGCTGTTCACTAAACCTGTCTCTTCAGTGGCTGCCTTACAGTGAAAGACACGTGGAGAGTGCACGAGTGAGAGTTGGTGATGCCTTATTTTGTACAGATAGGTATATAATTTCTCCTTGTGTATATTGTTACTTAGTGTCCCAGCTGACATAACAAACCAGACAATTTGTTTTTCTCTCAGCTAGACAGAGGCACTCAATTATTTTTATTACTACAGAATTAAAGATCAGAATGGAAACTGTCTGGCTGAAACTTGCACCTTACATGCTTTTCTGACTATAATTAAAATAATCTGCACTTCAGAGGTTTGATTTCCATCAGTTATATGTACACACACCCTCACTGGATTTTTTTCCACAGCTCAAAATTAGCAAAATAGGCTGGTTTTCCTTCATTTTAAAGTTTATCTGAGTGTACAAGGCAAACAGGAGGAGGGGATCAGGCCATGGGTGAACCTAAAGCCCTGAAATCGTGGCATGACACAGGAAGTCATATGGTTTCTTCACCATTTCCACAGCGACCATTTGATCATATGAATCCTGGCCCTTGCAGCTTCTTTAATTTGCAGCTTCTCTTTATTTAGCTGATGCTTGAGCTCAGCTGAGTAGTGATGAGGCTGTGCCTGCCCCTGGCTCTGCAGCTCCCGTCTCTCCTGTGCAGGATTACCATCGGTGCCTTGTGGGTGACCTAAATATCCATCTCTGGGACCCTCCCTGACACTTCTTGCACAGCTCCTCCTTCACCATCAGAGGATGAGTTCATTTCTGCTGGCTTTTACCACAAACTGGGTGGCCCTGTAGGAGAGAAGGGTGCAGAGGAGGAGAGAGGGAAACGAGAGGAATTAAAAAACAGTGAAGATGGGACTTGAGAGAAAATACTTTGTGGGGAGTGAAATGACAGATCTGGATTCTTGATCTCACCCAGGTTTGTCATTCACTCATCACCTTACAGCTCCCACCACCTGCTTTTTATCCTTTCCATGAATACAGTGCAATGGCTTTTGCCTGTGGGACAAAGCGTCTGGCACCTCTGGTGTTGCCTGGAGTGAGCAGTCCATGAGTGTGTATTTAACTTTGATGGTTTAGCACATTTCTGAAGGAGGCCTTTATTTACAGGAATTGTTTCAGAGCTTCCTCCTCTGCAGCAGGTCCTCGCCTGGGCTTCCTTCATGTGAGGAGTCAGAATGGGGAGGTCCTGCTGCAGAAAACATCCTGCACAGGCACCACAGGTCACTGTTGCAGTACGCTGTATGTTGGAAAACTGAGTCATGGGGATGGATGGATGGATGGATGGATGGATGGATGGATGGATGGATGGATGGATGGATCACTAGAGGACCTTTCTTTCATGGAAATTACTGTTTCATTTCTCTGAAGGTTTCCTTTATGCAGTTCTGAACGTTTCATATAGAACAGCAGAATACATTTTCAATGTGGGTAATGAATACCAAACCCAGTTTTGGTCACAAGCTTTTTCTGTTTAATTTTCCAGTCAGAATAAAATTCCATTGTATGGGGTTTAGTTGTAGAACAAGATGTTAATACTTGTAATGAGTCTGTATAGGCAGTAGAAAGAGGATGTGTCCATTGTAACCATCAACATTTCTGCACTGTACATCTCAACACCTTTCAATATGAAGATACACAAGGACCTTTGCTGAGCCATGATTTTGCTGAGCCACCCAGGCAGTTTCTGTGCCAGTTTGGGAGGTCTGCTCCCCTATGGAAACTCCAGTTTTGGTTTATTGTATATAAATTTATACTTGATGAGAAAATTTATACTGTTGAGAAAATGACTGGAAGAATAGCCTTAATGGCAATGGAAAAAAAAAAAGGAAAATAAACCCACTTAATTTGTTGCTGGAATGGAAATGTCCTTCAGTAAGAAATCATGATGTCAGTTTTCAGTGAAATTAGTGATGCCCTACTAATGGTTGTGCATTCAGTTATTTCAATGGTAAGAGGGAACAATCCTAATGGGTCAGCTTACAATTGCCTTGAAATATATATAGTGTGTTTTTAATTAATATGCAAATAACAGGAATTTCTTGGTTTTTATTCTTTCTCTTACTGAAACTTGAATGCATTCAAGGGTTCTGCTGCAGCTGGCTTCCTCAGGGAAATGCAGCATGAATTGAGTCCCTTCTGGCCTCCATAGATCACACTGGGATCAGCGTCTTTTGGAGGTACAGGGGAAAATATTTCTCTGCAGCTTACCTACTTGTACTCTTCCCTCCATCCTTCCCTAAACTAGAAGCCACAATTTTCCACCATGCAACCCTTTGTTGTTGTTGTTGTTGTTGTAGTTGCATGCATTCGACAACAAACCAGCTGAACTATAGCTACTGAGCATGATGATAATGATCCCCAGCTGTCATTTTAGAGGTCTCTGAAATTTAGGTCTTTCAAGTTTCTGAGCCACACCTCTAACAGAGGCTTGTTCTGGGGTAGCCACACAAGCTTCCAACAAGATAATACAAGGTGTCAATTATATTATCTTTAAAAATTGGCACTCGTGTGCATGGAATTATCCCCAGGCTTCATTCAGGCCGCTTTTGCTGTTTCTGTGTAATCAGCTTTCTGAACACTTTCAAAAAACAAACCTCACCGAGATCATGTGCAGGGAATGGACGATGCCTATTGCACAACTCACTTGCCCACACCCAGCTCAGCCCTTGCTTGTGTCACTGCAGGCAATTAACAGTGCTCAAAACCACAGTGGCTCCTAGTCCAAGATGCCATTTGATGGTATCAGGACACCTGAGCATTCAGGAAAAAAAAATGTTTCTGTTTTAAAGGGAGATTATTCTTCAGCATTAGAAAATGCTGAAGTAATAAAAGGCATTGAGTGTGCAGCATCAACAAGATCTTTGCTGCAAGTTATGATCTGGATGGGATAAAAGTGCTTCCTTAGTATAATACATGCTTGAAATGAATTGTAATATATTTATGTGTTCTGCTTTCATCCTAATGTGTTGTGGGGAGCTATGCTGAAATTAATGTGGATAACATCAATAAAGGAGAAGATCCTTAACACCTTAACGTATGGGCATGTGCCACAGTTGCCACATCACAAACAAGGGCATAAGCTTTTCAGAACTGCCCCAAGAGAGGGAACTTTTTACCTCCTCTTGTCCTGGAGTAAACAGGTTGCTAGTGTCTCTGAGAGCAGTGGAGTGCTTTCTATGGCACTGGCCAGGGAGGGATGAATAATTACTGTGGATTTCCTAGATGTGCTGTAGGCACAAGTGTGCATCTTGATCCAGTAGGAATGAAACTGAGTATTTGTCTTTACCTGCAGGATTTATGTTATTTTGTTATTTATGTCAAAGAGAGCTTCAGGGATTTGAAGTAACCTTAGGCATGGGATCATTTTGTTGACTTGCCTTGCTGCTAATTATTTGAAACAAATAAGACACTAACATTTTTATGAAGTTTCACTGTGGAGTGAGATAAGTGTCAATGGTGTGGCTGGAAACTTCTTGAGAAATATTTAGGTTTGTTTTGCAGTCTCACATAGGATCACAGGAAAAAGAGAACACTCCTGCCTATGCTGTCTCTCTTCTGAGGGTTTTGGTGGGTCGCTGTTTGCCTGAAGTGGTGAAGTATCCCTCTGCCATTCAGATCATGTGGTAAGGCTGTTGTTCTGGTGGAAAAATCTTGCCCAAGATATGGGCTGAACTAAACCTGAGTCTGGTTCTTCTGAGTTCTGACTATACTAATTTCACCAAGCACAAGCCACGTTGTTGCTGCTCAGCAAGTTCGCAGTTTTTTTCTGGATTTCTTTCCTTGCAGAGATAAAGCCTGCTGTTTGTTCTGAAAAACTCCTAGCTTAACAACTGAAGAACACCTTAAAAGTTTTTCAAACTAGTGGGAGAAGCTAGAGCTAGGAGGAGCTAGCAGCAACCTCCCATGATGTACCAGAAAGTGGGAAAACTCAAATCCCGTACTTTTCATCACTTCACAAGCTTCTTGATGCAGCATAAGTGAAAGGTTTCTCAATAAGTTGTCTGGGGTTCACATAGGGAAGATGCTTATGTTGATGTCAGTACTTTTTACTTTGCAAGTAGACCTTATCAGTCTCTGCTGTGAATCTGCTGTCCTTCCTCTGCACGGATGTGGAAATTCATCTTCTAGGAGAATTGCCATTTCAGTTTCACTGGGGGAATGAATTGGTAGAAGCTTGGGAATCAATGATGATGTCTAGAAGGTTACTTATGGCAGAGGATCCTTCTCAGAGCCATGTTTAATCTTGCTGTGGATCACGTGCTGGTCAGAACTGGGGTTGTGTTGAACCATCTGCTGATGTATCAAACAAGTCTGTCAGTAATACCTGTGTGATGGCTCAGGCATCAGAAAGCACAGATGATATCATGCTTTGCTGTGCAAACTTTCAATAGTGTGTGATCCTGAATTTGCAAGATGGCAGGGTTTGGTAAATGATGCACAGCCTGTATGGTTTTCTTATGGAACAACTCTTTCATGGCATGGTACATCATTAACATGAGGAGCATTGTTTTATTATCTCAGCTGATGTTCCTCTGAAACCACTTGGTGGGTAATTTTAATGAATGTGTGTCATGGTTTAGGAATGGTATTCCACAATTTAATGTTCCCACTGAAACCATTCCAAATCCATGGGATGGAGAGAAGAATGGGAGGCAGAAAAGGGGAAATATCACGGGTGTAGGTGAGAACAGTTCCCTGGAAACAGCAATGAGATGAGGAAATGAACAGCAGGAGCAGCAATATTAATGGCAGAGGGCGCAAGAAAGAGGCAAATGATACACACAGACCCCTGACAACACCCAGCTGCTCCCTCCACCACACTAGGCTGATCCAGAAAGGAGCAGGTACAGAATAACCTCCAGGTCCTGGCCATACCCCCTCCTGGCTATGGCAAAAATTAACCCTGTCCTGGCCAGAACAAGGCCGGTGTGGAATGGCAATCACTGCACTGGCAGGTACAATAGCCGCTCACCTTATTTGCTTACAAATGCCCCAAGCAATCACATGTGACACCTTCCTGCAAATGAGGCAAATCCCACTTGGCACTCAAGCGGCTGAGGAAGAAAACTTTTATATTGTAACATTAAAGGCAGACACTTTGTTTTAATCACTTGCCAAAACAGCTGAAAACAATTATTAATTAATAGGAAACATTAACTTTTAACTTTGCAAGCTCTCCAAAGAAGTGTCTGTGACAACTTGCATCTGGATTTATGGGTAATTTTTGGATACAGTGAAAATGGGCATCGTACTGCAAAGGTCGACTGCTTTAAATTCATTTTAAGTGTACACATAGTGCTCTTAAAATTAATGTGTTTATAAACCTAAATTGGTTCAGTTGGATGCCTTTTGTTCTTTGTGGCTTCATTTGAAGCAACAAGAAAAAGCTGTGCTTGTTTGTGTGTTTAACCAAAATGTTAAATGCACCAAAAGCCTACAAATATTTTCTGAATAATAGAGGCGCCTCTTTCACAGTGTTTTAGGTATTTAGCACTATGGTTTGGCGAGTAGAAGGCAGCTTCTTCACATCTCATAAATAAAATCTTAAAAATCTTTTGCTTGGCTTGTTTAATTTGAACCAACACAGTGCAGCACCCTCATTTTTTTCTTCTCTGCTTTGATAAGGCTGAGGTTAGTATGTATGGTTGGTGGGAGGTGGCATTTTAGATTATCTAGATACATCTAGATAATTAGAATTTAGAATACTAGATACAGCTAGTATTTTAGATTCTGGATCCTGCTTTCCCTTCTGAAAAATATTGTGTCTGACAAATACAGCTCCCAGGAAAAGGAGGGATGAATACAGCAGTCTGAGACAGAGGTCCTGTTCAATCTGACTAGGGGTGTGATTATTTGGGGATTCATCATGCAGATCTATTGCTTTTGCCTCTTTTGTCCAAAAAAAGAAAAAATTCCTTGGACTGGCAGAAACACAGTGTCCAAAATATTTCAGCAAGATCAGACCACAAGAGTTAGTTTGTTGTCTTAACTGAAGATCTTGAGATATCCCAATTATTTTAACAATGGGAGAGTAATTCCTTGGCCTGTTTGCTTCTAGCCAGTCCACTTCCCAGTTATTGAACAATTCATGGGGAATCATAGGATGACTTTAGGAACTGCATATTCTTCATCAATTAAAATATCGTTTCTAGCAAATGTGAGAATTTTGCTTCTGACATTTGCTCCTAAGACTCTTCTCTTTAAAAAAGTGTGGTTCCATCCTTTATTTAAAATTCTGCCAGTCCTGCCAAAACAGCAACTTGCTCTTTGCCAGGTAACTCGATCTGAGCTCATCTTCTGTACATGGGACTGAGTCTTAATGCCAAGGGTTGTCTGGTCTCAGTTGTGTATAATGACTGGGAATCACCTTAGTTATCCTTGTTTTGGTCAAGGCACAACACATGTGGCCACTCACCAACCTGTGGAAGGCAGATGGACCTATGTAGTCCTGTATTTATGGTTAAGAAGAAAACAGTTATGCAGTTCAAAGGTTAAGTTGTGCCTTCAGATAATAATGCTTTGCTTTTCCTGGAATGTTTTGCACAAGTCTCATAAAGAAATAGAACTTGTCCTCATTTTATTAAATAGTTCAGACTTTAATGGCTACTGAAATGATACCTACTGCTCATTTCCCTTTCCCTTCTCCTCCCCACACAGCACAGTGCTCTTGTTAGAAAGGAGGGGTTGCAGTGGTGCAGACATGTGGATGCAGCAGCTTGAGTCACATGTATAGGGATGAAAGGCAGTGCTGCTTCATCAACAGAGTGATATCTCTGCTCTGGTTGATAGTGGTCAATAATCTCAAAAATATTGATCTTAATAAATACCTGAGGATTTTATGGGCTGAACTATGGCAACTGCTCTGCTTCAATTTATGTTTGTACCTGCTGAAGTCTTACACATTTATCCTGAAATTACTTTTTATTACAAACAGTGGCTGTTTGCACAAAGAACTTCATAATCTCAAAGCAGTTATCTTTCTTCAAATAGATAATTTGGCCATTACTTGCCTTTTCTCTGAAGAAGGGGAAAAACTGACTAGTCTAATACATCTCAAAGGCACACTGAAAGGAAAAAAAAAAGGTGATTTTTGCAATGGGTTGGGCATTTTCTATACTTCTGGTCTCTACCAGTTGTTGCTTTATGCACTGCTCAGTCTGGAGACTTGAACTAAACATTCACCCTATCAAGCGTAGGCCAACAGTGAACTGCACTTGTGGCATCACCACAGTACTGTGACCAATCACGAATGAAAGCAGTAGGTTGCTTCTGGTTACTCGCTGGTGTATTAGATTTCTAGTAGCAGTACCATTTTCGGGTTTGTAGGTTGTGTGTGGCAGATGGAAATAATTACTTTCAGTGTGCTCTGGGGTATTGCTAACTGAGCAAGAAAGACAGCGTGTCTTCCCTCTCCCACCACCCAGGGTTTAAGATATGCCTAGCTGGAGTGCTACAAAGATCTGAATTGATTCCTGAGTTTCCTTTAGGTGGTTTTCATTATTTCCACAGAAGCAGTTGAGGGATAAATGTAAATTCCAAGTGTCAGCTTCTAAGGAAGGTATGAATCTGATCTGTGATGGCTCTTACTGGGAATTAATTTAGTCTTGCTTTTAATGCTTGATTTTTGCATGGGCTGTAGTGTTTTGGGGTTTATTGAGACCTGTGAGGTTCTTTTATGCCAATTGGTTTGTGCCTTTTTAGCAATATTCTTTCCAAAGCCCTCAGTGCCAAATCTCAGGTACAACTCCCATGTAGCAGAAACTTCCCTCAGCTCTTGAGTTTTCTAAGCACAGTTTGGGACTGCAGCACCCTCTGATGCTTCTGCATATAAGTAGTTGTTTGGATTTGGTCTGTTCCTCTCCAGTTCTTTGGATCTGCCAGCTTTGTGAAAATAATGGGATGTTGAAATTTTAAAATTAAAAAATAAAACATGATTTTATATGTCAGCTTCAGAGGACAACTGCTGATTCCAGTACACCTGCCTGTGCTGTCCCAGTTTTGACTGCTGTTTGCTGTTACTATGGTAGAATAAAATTTGTCTTATCCTCAGTGTTATCCTATGCTTACAGGACATGGGAACCATCAGGTTTCCATGTATAGATAGCTGGCATTAAAAAAGCAATTTGGTAATCTTTTGCAGTTGTCCAGAAGGTAAAATGCATTGTGCTGCCACAGAGCAGTCCTCAGCATGCCCTTTATATGGACAAGCTGTTTCTTTACACTTGGCCATCTTGCTTAAGATACAAAAGTACCCACCAAGCCTCTTTCATGGCTTTCATCTGCATTTTGCAAGTAGAAGTTGTGAGGTTTGCCATCCTTGTAAAGAATATTGCAAAACCCAGTTCCAGAACCAGGAAATGCCTCCCTGTCCACACAGACAAAATTCAACAGGTACTGAATTTTGCAATTTTTTTATGTCTCATTGCATAAAAGCTGTAGAATGAACATTGAGGAAAAGCCTTTTTCCCACCAAAACTCTCAAGCAATCTTACAAGTGAAGCAAAGCTGCTTCCTGTGTCCTGAAGAGAACACCAGGGAGAGGCAGGGGATGTGCAGAAATGAATGAGGTTTGGTCTAACTGGTATTTTTCTCACATAAGATTAGCAGAATGCTATTTATTGCAGTCTGATGTTGAAGTACCAATATTTGTTCTATTTTTAAAACAAAGAAATGTTGATTTGATGAAAATCAACAGAAAAGAGTGCAGGAAGCTGCTGGAGTGAAAAATTTTCACATCATGCCAAGACAACATTTTTATCAAGCTTTTTTCTTTAAGGTGTCACTTAGCAAGGTTGCATGCTGATGATAATGTTTTGCTGCTGCAGCTGGAGAAGTTGACTTCAAAGAGAGAAACATCCATGAAACATGAATGCAGCAGAGATGTTCCACAGGGATATTTCAGCTACCAGGAATATGGAACTGCTTGTTGTGAGCATCTCCACTCTCAGATTTACATAGATGGACATGCATTGATTCAAAACAGAAGGATTTTGATAAGCAGATGTTAGCTTCACTCAGAGCTGAGTAAAGAGGAGAAAAAAAGGTAGATCATATTCAAAACAACAGAAACTCACCAGCTTAATTATATACTACGAATGGTCCTACAGTCAGTGAAGATGGAAAAATCCTTTATTAAATGGTATAGGTACACATGAAACTGCAGTCTTCAAGCCTATGCCAGCTGCTTCTGAAATCACAACAGAAGATACTGCAAGCTGCATGGCCATGTCTTTTCCTGAAGTCATGTGGTTTAGCCTACAAGTGAAACTTAATTGGGTCAAATGAAAAGGTTTGGATTTGATCCATGAGTTGGTATATGGTTTGTCAGCTTCTGTTGCTGTTCTGCCTTGTCAGTTGAGAAATACTAAAAACTTTGGGCAAGATGAATTAGTGAAAGTAATGCAACAGCTTTGATAATGTAACTTTCATGATGGCTAAAGGATGGCTCAACATCAATTATACATGATAAGTAATAAGAGTGAGCTAAAATTATAGCCTGACAGTGCTTAGGAGGGGACTTGGAGGATGTGTGTAATACATTTTCTTCCTTCCAAAACTTGTTGGACTAGCAGCCTGACTACAGGAAAATCACTGTAATTTAGCTTTTGCTGGCAGTATCAGCAGTGGAATCTAGGGCATAAATACATTGCTTTATGTATATCTTAGCCCAGATCTAACACGGGAGCAAGTGAATATGGGAAAGCTTGCACTGTTGTTGCTTCTCCTTTTTTTAAACAGAAACAAGGACAGCTCAGGCTTGGTTGTGCTGCAAAATAGACATGCACTTAAAATCATCACCTTTATTTCCTCCCAAACATCTTTTTGAAGGGAAATATGAGCCCAGGTTTTACCCAATCCAAAACAGTGACCCTCAGCCAGACAGCAGGGCTGCTCCTGGGCAGCCATGGACGAGGCAGATGAGGAAACTCATAGTTCAGGTCTTCAGGCTTGGCACAGGAAGGCAGCTCCCATTGCACCCAGCCCCTGTCTGGGATGAAAGCAGTGATCACAGCAAAACTGAACTGTCCACATGCCTCACATGTGACAGAAACATTTGTATTTCCTTCAGCCTGGTCCCTGGGAAACATATGACACAGCTCATGAGCTTTGATATGTGTGTCTGGGGCACAATTTGTTTCTTTCGGTAGTCAGAGACTACAGACAAGGAGGGTTTTAAATTTTGGAAGAGTAGGGTAGCCAAGCTTTACACTTGCATTGGATGATTTCAGTTCCAGCTCCTGTGAGTTAAGGAAGCACTCATGGTTACATATTTTTTGCCAAACGAATTAGCAGAAGCAGACTCAGCCAGCCCCTAGTGTGTTGCTGGCCACTATGGTAGTCCTTTTTGCCACACTTGTAAGAAATCCGGGAACTGCTGCAATCTGGAGAGATAAACTTTTGAGCTTGTGCCAGCATGCACCTGTTAACAGGGCTTTGTTGAGGTCTCTGACCTCCAAACATAGATAAGCTGCTCTTGGGTGTTAGGAGATTTGAAGCTGCTGGGCTGAAATCCAGCACGCTGCAACCCAAGCTCTTTACTTTTTTGTTGGTTAAGAGGTGCTTGAACTGTTTGGCAGGGAGCCAATGAGGTCTGCTGGGTCTGCCATGGGGCAAGGAGTTACGTTAAAGGACCCAGTTTCTAATTAATCCAGGCCTTTGTAACTCTCTAAGGAGCTTGCCCAAAGTCATCATCAGTGCAGGGTCACCCTTGTCTTCCAAGTGTGAGATGGGGCAGATGAGGCCTCCAGCTCTGCTGAACACTGAACTTCAGTAGAGATCATTAACCTTTTGGCCTTATTGGGAGAAAAATTCTAGAAATGATCCGTGTGATTGTCTCTTGAGGGGCAGAAGGCAGAGCAGAGCTAACTGACTGATGTTTCTCTCTTGGGCTGGAGTTCAGCATTGCTTCATGATCTCTGCTGAGGCTGTTTTTTGAATAAAATAGAATTCTGCATGGGGCTGTTCTTGGTGGTGTGCCTCCTGTTTACAGGAGATGAGGATGAGGGAGAATTCATAACCAAAAATTAGCCTAATTTTTTTCTTCTCTCTGCAGTTCTGGTGGTAGGTACAGGATGTGGGGAAATTGCTTTGGTGCACCAGTCTGGAAGTGTTACTATAGCTGTGACTGAGCTTGCAGGAGATGGTCCTTGCTGCCAGATGTGCCTTTGCTTTACTAACCTATGTGATTATTTTTGTTATGCTTTTGGTTCATGGCAAGTATCTCTCAGAGGGAATCTGTACTCTCCTGCACTGAAGTACGTACGTGTGAAAAAGTGATGATGTGGTAGCTCTATGACAGAGGTTTTTGGTGTAGAAGGGCCATGTAGCACACCCCTTTTCAGTAACTTCTCTGTAACTGGCATGGGGTTTGCTAGGAAAAGGCCTGATTGACCTGATACTTTAATGGTCAACTGATAAAAAACTGTGAGGAGCAACACAGCACTGGCAGTGCCGACTCCTCTGGTGCTGGTCGTGACTGAAATGGTGATTATCTTCAATAAATGGCAAATCAGTGCAAACCCTGGATATGCCTGCCCATTGCTTTAATAATTCACCCTCACAGGGGCTTTCAGATCCCTCAGATTTTACTTGCTCAAAGAAAATTAATTGTAAAAACCAGGCTCATAACGGGAAGTTTATTCTTTTCATTAATATAGTCTCTGTAAATACAGTGTGTTTGTTAATATGGTATAAATCGAGCTGAGATAAAAGATCTAAGAAATGGAACTCCTGCCTGAGTCCTGTATGGTGTATATTTAATGAATTTTCACTTAATTATCCATTAATATGTATTAATAAAATAAACATGGCAATTGAACAGTACAGTACTAAAATACTGTTCTGAAAGAAAACCACATTGAGTAAACTAAAACAACTGCATTTCTTACTAATCTACACAATGCATTTAATTTAAAAGGAGAATTTATAGTATTTGAAATATCCTACCACATACTGAAACTTTTAGTGTAAACTGCCACTTTCTGACTATCACATATTGAAATACTTGTGGTGCGTAGTGAAATTTATGTTACATTGTGTAAAATATATAGTGAAACCAAACTGATGTATAATGAGACACACATGTGCCTGCAATGACTTATCAGTTCCATTATTTTCTAACTAACATTATTTTCATGATCAAGTTTTTCTGGGTCAGAGGAAGAAAATGGTGAAGACTGGGACTGATACTACAATGGAGAGTGTAGACCCAAACTTGTGCAAAAACCTAATCAAGCTGAGTTATCCTTTGTCCTTTCCTCAGATAAGTTCTAAATGTAAAGTCTGCTAATGGTTACAACATGCCTCTCTTTCTCTGCCAAAGCTTCATTGCAAACATCAACATCACCCCAGCAAGGGAAAATACCACCAGCCACAAGTAGAGAGGCCGGGTGCCGAATTCTCAGCAGTTTTTACCAGAATGGGGCTGCTGCACAAGAGATGCTGGTGAGGTATTGTGGGGTCTTGTGGGAGCACCCTACCGCAGCGTGGGTCATCCAGACCCATTTAGGTTTTGTGAGAGGAGGGTAAATAGACATCCCAGACCCGACCTCCTTCATCCACCAGCGCTTTAGGCCTCCTGTGAAGGCTCAGGGCAGATGGGCAGCATCGCTGTGACCTGCAAAACATCTCTCCATGCTGCTTAGATTTGTTTTTTTCTCTCTTAAGTTAGGTCCTGACTACACAGGCAAGCATCCCTGCCGGGCAGGGCAGGCAGGCTGGCCGCTGGGTGTGCCCTGCTGGTGGCAGAGGAGGGCTGTGGCAGCCAGTCCAGCAGCTGCTGGCCTCCTGCTGACCGGGGGTGCTCCTCTGCAGCGCTGTTGTTTGCAATTCCCAGTTGCTCTCCAGCTTCAGCAGTGGCTTGGGCAGAGGATGGTGGCTGCTGGGCTGGCTGGCTGGCTGGCTTGGGAGGTGCTTTTATCCTGGTTGACTTTGATCTTTGCAGGTCTCAGCTGGTGCAAAGCTGCAGGATCTCTCCAGCTCTGCCCACTCTTGCCCAGAATTTGCTGCTTGGACCACAAACAGACCTCTGTTTCTGAGAACTTGCCAAAAAAGAAACTGAGGTCCTAATGCTGCTCAACCAAAAGAGTAGGAAATAAACCACAAGTCTGACACCTCCTTGACAGTCCTATTCCATCAGAGAGTTTTCTTTTATGGGTTATTTTTTACCTGTTTTTACAGCTGTGCCAGGATGACCAAAGCATTTAACACTCAGAAAGTGATAACGACTGTGAAGTTCCCCCTTTCTGATCTGCCTCGATAACACTCAAGTCAAGGTGTGATTATCCCATCCTTGCACTGGACTATTGGCCTTTTACTAAACCAAAACAAGCTAGGTCATACTGAAATTGAAAGACCTTCCTACTTCACGGCTGTTGTGCAATTGATGCTCATCAAGGATGGTTAAAGGCACAAGACAAAACACACCCTGCATTTGAGGGTAAGGTGTATTAACCTTTCCACTTGGAATGCCTAATTGCTCAAATATTGCCAACATTGTTCAAACTGCCAGATATGTTAGGGAACAGGCAGAACTGGAGGGACAACTCTATATGAGGGGTATGACAAATTTATTGGGTAAATTGTATGGGAGTGCTTAACCCTTCTCTCTGTTCTGTTTTTTGTAAGGACAGCTGCCAAGTAGAGTTGGTCATGACTAATTCATGTGAGGAAACAGCACGGAGAAGTTAAACAGCAATAACCAGTTTAATTTCACTTGTTACCAGTAAGGCCTAACTTAAGTTTCAAAAGGAGATGAAAGGTAAATTTGCCATTTGCTCTCTATGTTTTAAAAGTTGCAAGAGAGCTTGAAGAGTGACATGCTCTGTATTACTAATGCTACCTCTGTCCTCAGAGCAGAGGGAGGAGACAAACACAATTTAATTTCTGTGTATACTAGGACAAAAATTTCTTCAAAGCACAGATTTCATGTTTTGTTCTACCCCATTCCTAGCTTTTAAAAAATCATTCTAGAGGTGCATTAGTTGTCCCTAAAGCAGGGACATTGACTATGTGTCAATGCCAAAACTGACCAAGATAATACAGGAACATTTTCATGAAGGAGAAGAAGGAAACATATCCCAAGTATCTGAGCATCAACTCTAGCAAACAATGCATCAGGTATGAATATTTCACAGGTGGTACAGCCAATCACCAGCTACCTCTCTTCTGGTTTATCTTCTTATCTCCCCTGAAATCAAAGGGTACAACAATGGTGACAGTGAGTAGATGAGGTACTATGTATTTAGACAACATTGTAGAAAACGATTTGTTAACAGGGAGACAGAAACCTTTCATAATGCTTGGAGGAAAATTCATAGGGTAATCCCAGGATAATAGATTTTTAATCCTAGGTTGTTTCCTTGTATGATACAAGATAATGAGTGTCACCCACTCCCTTGAACTTTTCTGCAACTTCCTTGAGACAGGCCGTTTCCTTTCAAAATATATTCAGCCCAAACTGAAGCATTTAGCAGTTCCTTTATCCCTGTGGCTAGATCGTTATTTTGCTAAAACAGAATAGAGCAACACAAGAATCTTTTCAAAGGCAGTATATGGGAATTGTTATCCTTTTGAGCTAACTCTGGGAAGGCAAACACATGACTGAGATTTTGTAAAATCGGATTGAAACACAATTCTCCTCATTTAAAATGCTTCTGAAGCAGCCAGGCTTGATTTAAATGTCCACTACATGGGTTGTAGTTGAAGACCATCTGAAATGAGGCTGCAAATGGACAGATCTGCCCTCTGCTGAGCCGGGTGAATCTCTGTGAAGAGGCTGAAGGCAAATGGCTCTTGCATACATTGGCAGCTTAGCAATTTTCTCAGCATCCACAAAAAAAAGCTGGAGGTGATCACTTATCAGTGAAAGGGACACTTTGCTAACATGGACCAAATTATTTCGGCCTGTATCCAGTCACGGATGGAGATGTCAGTGTCTTAACAAGAGCACCAGCTCCATATCGCTGAATTTTCAGCTGCAGGGAAAAGTATTAGCAAAGAAAAATGTGTCAAAAACAAGGAAAACCCTAAAAAAAATTATTTGGTAATATCAACCCAGCAAAGTACTGAAGGGGAACTTTGGCAGGGTGGCAACAGGCTTCCAAGGAGCCAGAAAGCATTATGGATGTTACAGTTTGTCATGTCATGGGTGAAATTTCATGCCTCAAAGTAAAGTTGGAGATGAGAAACTCTGGACCTTTCAATGTGGGAGAGCTGAATCTATCAAAATAGTTTCACTTTGCATCTACAGACTGTGAAAATATGTTCTTCCTTTTTTTTTTAATTTTCTCTCTTTCTTAGTATTTTATCTCACCCTTGCCCTTAGTAGTGTAGGTCCCCTCACTTATTAGGCACCATGTTTTCCAAAGAAAAGTGGTTTCACTGCTTCACTTCACCTGAAATTCTACTTCTGGCAAGACTGAAGAAATTGGTGGCCACCAACTTGCAGCACTAGCAGGGATCCAGGAGCCCCAGGGATGCTCACCTAGAAGGCAAGAGGACAGGGATGGGCAGAGGGAAGGGAAGAATGAGAAAGGTAACAGAGATGGGGAGGAAGAGTGGAAGGTTCACCACACTCCTGAGCCAGTCTGCATCATGGGTCACAGACTTCTCCTGGCAGCCATGGCTAGCAGAGCTGGTGGACCGATACAATGGAAAGTGCCAGTCCTGCTGTGTTGTGCAGTCATACCATGGGACAGCCCCAGAATGGACAAATCTAGCCAGTGCATGTGCTTTCCAAAGCATCAGAGTTTGCCCAGGCAGCTGGTGAGAACAGCACTGAGGCAGCAATCTCAGGCACTCAGAGGATGAGAAAAGGAATTAAGGTCCTTCATGGATGTGTGTAATGATGTGGTCTTTACAGGATGTGTGTTACCTTTGCCCTTTGCTTCTGGAATTTGGTAACAAAGGAGGCTCTAATGTGCAGACCCTACACCTTAGAGGTGGTCTCTTGAAAGAGGAGGGATAGAAGGAGGGGCTCTCATGGCCAGAGGCTGGAGTGCTGCCTAAGGGTAATGTTTTCCACTGGCTGTTACCCACGGAGTTGTGCATTGCATGGAACAAGTCACTCAACCTGTTTTCACAGGTCACGTAGTATAGTTATCCCTGGTTTGTGCTTGGTTTGAAGGTTTTCAGGATTCCCAGTTGACCCCTGAGATTAAGATAAAATGAAGTCAAATAACATGTGGGACTGCCCTGAAATTCTGAGCACCCAAAGGGAATTTTTGACTTTAAACTCCTGTATTTTGCTTCTTTTGCAGTCTGCTTAGGGATACCACCTCCCTCTCCCACATGTAGACTGACTGACTGACACTGGTGAAGCCTTCAGCCATCTTTCCAATGGATCCACTGAAAGCACTCAGGAGCAAATGCCCCCAGCTGGAGAGTGAGGCAGGAGCACAAAGGCCAGAGCCATGTAGCCAGAAAGGAAGATGGGGTGAGAAGGATGGCATCCTTCCCCTGTCCCATGCAGGATGAGTGTTTCCCACCTTGTGCACTGGGTAAGGTGCAAGTACTGTGGGAAAACCAGTGTGTGATCCTGCAAGCAAGGGCTGCTCCTGAAGTTATGAGTGGACAAGCTTAATTAATTCTGTCTCTCCTTAACTTTTTTTTGGTGCTTGACATCTGAACCTTGCTTGCAGTGTGGTAATGCAGGGAGAGAGGTGCGTGTAAGTGAATGAGTGAAAGTGGTGTCAGCATTTTGATTAAAACAAGGTTTCCATTAGATACAGACACATGTCCAACCTAGTACCTGTTTGTTTCCAAGTGATGCAAAAGCCCACTCAGTTCAGCACACTTCTGGGGGCCCAGGCTTTTAATAGCATGTAATATTAATTTCTGGCAACAGATGAGAGTTAATACATTGCGTTTAAATCTGGGATGAGTTGTTGACCAGCTGTGGTCTGTGTGCAGAGATACCAAATGCTTTTCTTTGGATAATGTCAGTTCCAGCCTGCAAACCACATGTGGGTCAGAGACAGGACTAAAGACCAGCAAAATTAGCCCATTTAATCTTATGGAGCCATGTCTCTACTGCAGAGCATTTGGTGCAGTTGTCCTCTAATGATTTAAGCATTTCAGAAAGTTCTGGGTGAGATGGCTCTTTTTTTCAGTGCAGCATCTCAGTCAGTGCTGGTGGGAGGTTTCTGCCCTTCTGTCTGCACCAGAGAGGTAAATTAGGTAAGAAGAGGCATGAATTATTTGCATGAAGCTGAGGTGGCAAATGTGTTCTCTCAACAGCAGAAAAGGAAATGGTTCTCTATAGATTATTAGTTACTGAAAAAGCAAAGGCATGTCTTTTATTGCCACCACACCACTGGTGTGACTGTTAAGTAGATATGGATCAATATATCCCCTTGCTCCTCAACCCCCTTGCTCTTCACATTTTCACTTAGGCTGAGGTGAAGAGGTTTCACTTTAATTTATGTCATTCTTGTATTGCCAAATGGCATGCCAGCACAACCGATCCGGGTGTGATCTGACTCTCTGTTTTGTGCTCTCACATGCAATCCCCTCGTGGGAAAATGCTGAGAGAAAATGGAAATTTAAGCTGTATACCTAGCCACTGTGGTTTTTTGGGTTTTTAATAGTGCTTCGTTTGTAAGGTCCTTTGGGCAGAGAGAGTTTGTGTTGAGTTCAGGGTAGCCATAGCCCATAAATGAAGATTTCTAAATATTATGATATTGCAGATAGTACTGTAAGCAACTTGTTCTCTCTATGAACAACAAACTATATGCAGTTAGAGATCAGAGGATCTCAAAACAAGGTACAAATATTAGTCCTACACCACAGCCTGAACAAGTCTTGTACCTATTCTACAAATGAGTTGGGAGCTGTATGGGAAGGTCAACTGACTTGTTGCAGACCTCACTCCTAGTTAGTGGGGTTGCCAAAACCAG
The DNA here is from genome assembly GCF_963662255.1 of Cinclus cinclus. NCBI lineage: Eukaryota > Metazoa > Chordata > Aves > Passeriformes > Cinclidae > Cinclus > Cinclus cinclus. The sequence continues at coordinate 43,296,277 of NC_085048.1, read as the reverse complement.
AACACAGCCATCTTGGCTCCAGGGTCCTTGTCTTTATTGCTCAGCTCTGGCCTTGGAGTCCTGAAGTTTTTAGATTAAAAATAAAAAGTTTGTCTTTAAACCTCCATTGTTAGATAAGCTTGATCTTGGATATATTCCCCTGTGTAGATACTCATCACTGCCTTAGTGTTTTAGATTGATCTAAGTAATTAGACTGAAAGTTAATTTAAAAAAAAAATTGTAATAAGGATGGCATCAACTGGCATTCCCACACTTTAACACCCTGAATCTGGGGTAAATGAGAACCTGTAATTAAACTCTGTGTCTGGGTCCATCTCTTTGATATATTTTTGAAGTCAGACCCACATGGGGTCGAGGCATTTACTTGAGGTTAATGGATGTAGAGGGAGATAATGGGCAAAGAACCAGTGGCAAAGAACTGATATTTTGCATGTTTAAGTCTAACAAGGTACTTAAGACTGCTTTGCAGGAGTGTGTACTGCTTCAGGAAATGGTCAGGGAGGGCCCTTTTTTTTCCAGCCTCCTCATTTTGGATGAGTAGCTAAGATTTTGAAGGGAATTGGAGAGTACTCTGCCTCCATTAAGGTTTGTCCCCTCTGCTCCTCAGCCTGCCTCTCTGCTGGGTGCTCACTAGCAGGATAAGGATAATCCTGTCCTACACAGCAGAAGGGCCTGAGCCATGGTGTCCGTGCCCAGCAGATCTTGAACCACTTGCACCTGCAGCCACTGGTCCATCTCATCTCCTGCGCTGCTTTCTGAGGTCAAGCAAGACCAGTGCCAGTGCAGCAAACAACACAGTCATTCCTGAATATTGTATCTGGAGGGGATTACAAACTCAAGCAGATCTGAGGGAGGAAGGAAATCTGCACATAGTTGCTATGTAGGTCATATCTTCATCTTAGAAATACTCAGGTATTTTATGCACAAGTCACACAGTGATTTGTGGCATGTGGCTCCCAAGGAGGGCAATAGGAATCGGGGTATCCCCTGGGAGCTATGCTGAACTCCTCCTGAATGGCTCCTTTCAGTCCCAGCCCATGTAGGGACAGCGAGACAGTCAGTATGGACGTTGGTGTGTAGTCTGAAAGCTGGATTTTTATAGGAAACACATGTAAAAATAGCAATGCTCATTTGGAAATCGACTGCACAGCTGGGCACAGGGGCTACTGTTGAGACCACAAGTTTTTGGAGCCAAACTAGAGCTGCTTCCCAAAGGCCATGGACTTGCCTGCCCTGCCCTTCCCTCGCTGCCATATCTAATCATGGGCACAATTTTGGTCAGGAGCTTGTGGCCTGTCTTGCTCAGGGCCAGCTCAGGGAGGAATGGGGATGGGCAAGCACCTCCTGCAGCTGCCCAGTTTGTAGTTGCCAGACTGGGACATCAGTGCAGGAACAGGGCTGAAGCAAGGTTTTAGAGCAGAGGGATGTAGGAAAAGAGCCCCAGCCCTGGGATCCTGGTTCTGCTAGCTGGGGTCCTGGCTAGGGCCTCTCAGGGTGGCACTGAGCTTGTGACTCTTGAGGTGGCTTATTGCCCCACTGATTGGGTTGTGAGGGTTTTGGCAGATTGGGATGCTCTGCTGAGAAAATGCCCACTGGTTGTCACCTCTCTCATTTCTCTGTGCTTAAATTGTATTTTCTCAGTTTGCAGTGTCAGGGGGCTGGGTGCACTGTGAAGCAATTTGTATTCTGCGTTGATAAGGCAAGTGCAAACTGTCCCCACAGCTCTTGAGAGCAGAATCAAACTGAAACTTACCACTCAGAGTAGAAAGCACATAACACCCACAGCTACAGACAGTCACAAATTGCTGCAATATAGGTTAGAAAAGGAACCCTGCTCTGCACCCTCTGGTCTCATTAAAAACATGCGCACAACAGCAAATCTTCACTGAATGACTACAAGCACCGGCGTGTATTCCCTCCTAAACACCCAACTTACTTGTAACGGCTTATTAAAATGGCAAATTTTCACTTTTCATGTATTCTTGCTCCCCTTAGCACCTGGTTGCAGTTTCTACAACATTTTTAACTTCTGTTTTTTTCATGACTGGTTGTGAGTAAACTGAGACCTCTCTGGGACACCACCCAGCCTGGTTAACTGGGTCCCCACCTAGGGACATGGTTCCAGTGTGGCCGGAAGAAACCAAACTTCTCCCTTTTAGTAAAGCATTTCTGCAAGAGGCTGACAAGCGGAGCAGATCTGATCTGTAAAGATGTACAGAACCTGTTCCTTAAAAACAAAAGGTCATCTGAATGCACAAGGTAGACTAAGAAGGTGAAGGTGGAGAAAATGTTTCCGGGGGTTCACAGAAGGACAGTTCTCATGCAGAAAATTTTGCCATAAGAAAGCTGCAGGGAGACTGGGAACTATAATATCCAAGAAATCACATACAAAATACTGCCTGCCACATTCCTCTTCCTGCCCAAAAACTAACCACTGCTTTGCTCATTTAAGCTAGGATTTAGCATGCAAAACTTAACTGTAAAGACGGGAGCGCTGGGTTTCCCTAACCCCAAGACTGGTATCATATTTTGGCAGCTGTCCTCAGCAAAAGTGAACTGGGAAAGAGGTTTTCAGCCTCTGATTTTGCTGTGTGTGGTTTCAATATTGCAGGAATCACTTCTCTTCCCAGCTCAGTGTGGCCACTTCAGGGCAGGAATGCTGTAAGGAATCTCACTCGGTCCTTGGATAAGGAAATGATCAAGGACTTGCTTATTCACAATTAATGGAGAAAAAGAACTGAAAGCCTTTATTAATCATTGCACAATAAGGAAGTCATACTGGTTTTGCTCCCTTCAATAGGGCTATTTGGTCACACCTACCTAAGTGGTCTGGCATCCCAACCATCTCTCTGCGTGCAGAGTGCAGCCGGGGAGGAGGAAGGAAGGGCCACTGCATCCAAATGTCACCAAGGTGCCTGGCTGACAGCTCACAGGGAAAAGAGAGCTCTTGAGTGTCCATCTCCTTTTCCTGAAGGGCCAGGCACCTCTTTTTAGAGATCTCTGCCCAGAGCACACACCAGTGGTGCCTGTCCCCATGCTTTTGGCACAGGTTTCTGCCCCAAGCCCTGGTGTCAAAAAGGAGCAGAAATTCATGCATGCCCTGTGCCAGACTTCCCCCCTGCCAGCTGCAGGGGTCCGTGCCAGGGACGTCAGTTCTTGGGGGTGTGTGCCACCCACCCAGTCACTGCAGATCCTTGCCCCACTACTGGGCTTCTGCTCCCTTGTTTACCTATTGTAGCAGCCAGTCTTGCGTAACCCCCAGCTCTGGAAAGTAGTTTGTGGCTAGATGTGATGGCTGGCAGGTGCCTCTGAAGTTCCAGGAGACAGATGTTCAGGCTCCAGGCTTTGGCTGGCACAGGGAGTTGAATTGCCCTCCCCTGGAAAAGGATGCTGAGGTGATCTCTCAGATCAGAAAGGCTGAGGGGCCTTTCCAAAGTGAGCTTGTACCGGCTAAAGTTTGTAGAGCTGAATAGCTTGAGCCAGCAGAGTTGGTGCTGCCTGGAGGTGGAAAGCATCATTCCTGTGCAGAGCACTATTGAATCAGTGCCAAGCTGCAAGCTCTCATGGTGGAACTAAGGATGCTTTGGCTTTGAAGCAGAAGGCAATGTCTGCTTGCACACACCTCCAAGCAGACACCTGACCCCTCTGTCGTGGGACAAGAATACAACTTTGCATCACAAGTCAGCACTTGGGCAGCAGGGTCTCAGTGAGGCTTAGTGGCCCCTCTCCTATTTGGCTGACACAGTGAATTGCTGGGAAATGTTCTTTAGTCTCTCAAAAATGAGTGAAAGCAGAGTCATGCAGCATGTTGGAAACTCTTATCATTGATGGCAGTTGGTACAAAGCTGTCCAATGTGCTCTTTACCAGTTCTTCCATGTGCTTCTTGTGAGAATGGGAAGGGCAGCAGCCATGCTGGTTGCAGGATGAGTCTGTTTCAGCATCTCATGAAAAATTAAAAACTTTTGATTTTGGGAAGTGCCACATCTTTGATAAGAGCTCTTGTTTTTCTGCTGTTCAGGGAAGAATGTGCTGAAGTTGCCAAAATGTCAACCTGCACTCCCCACATCTCAGGCCAGGCAGCTGCCTTTTCCCTGCCAGCCTACCCCAACCCCGCGCAGAGGAGGGAAACCTCCCTCTCAATGCCAGGGAGGCAGCTTTGATGCTGTCAGTGAGTTTTTCTTTAGCCACCATGACAGCCTGTGTTTTGCAGATACCTGCCTCATGACAGACACATTCCTCAGCCACACCGCATCCACTCAGCTCCAGCTCATGCAGTAATTAGCCAAGTGTTTCCTGGCTGCCTTTAATTACAGCCACAACTATTTCCCTCACTCTAATGTAACACCTCTGAATGACAGCAAAGGTTTTGGGCCGCATCCCACGCGGTCCCAGCACGTGTTGAGACGCAGCCGTGCACTGCCAGACACCGATTTGAACCCAAAGGGCTCATGCCCCCTCAGTGAGTCACATTTTTCATTTTCGACCTCAAGGCCATAATTGCCCACACTGGGAATTAGCGGTGTCTCCCCAATACCCAGCCGGGTTTCACAAACCAGCCAGAAGGGCAGGATCCTCCCTGTATCTGTGCTTGAGTCTATCTCTGCTGTAATTCCCCCTGTCCTGTGGCAGAGCAGCTCAGCTGGCAAGGCCACATTGCCCGACACGTTCGGCCCCTCGACATTTTCCCGCTGAGGGCAGCAGGATCAATGTATTCCCCTTCACCAGGCCTCCCCGCCCGCGGGCAGCCAGCGGCTCTCGCAGGGCTGCGTTTTGTGGCAGCTCCCAAATCCATGAGCTTTCCCCCCCTGCCCCTTGCTAACACTGTTGTGGTTATCTGACCTGGTGGTGGTGGTGTTGCCGTGGCTGAATCCCGCTGTATTCCTGCTCGGAGCACACGCCGGCCGTCAGCGGCTCCCAGCCGGCCTAGGGGCTGCCAGGAACCGAGGCAGCAGCTGCCGCTCTCGGCCTCGCGAGGCTGTGATCTATAACGTGCATTGTCTCTTTATGTAATGTGTTTTATTAAACATCTTCTAAAGCTTACAAGTGTCCCCAGGACATAACTCTCCAGCACAACGTAACGCTTTGCCAAGTAATGAAGTATGATTTATGGTGGTAATGGTTATCCTGTGTTTTTTTTTTTTTTAAATTATTACAGCAATAGCTCTGTCGAATATAGGAATATAACATGCTGCATTTGGCACGTTTATGACAACAGTGCTCTGGTTTTCTTAACTCCACAGTTCAGTGTTGGCAGTATTTCAAATTCTTGAGACAGATGTTTAAATGAATTTTTTAAAGAGGACAGTGAAATACTTTTAAAACATCATACAGCGCTGAGTGTCTCAATATGCGCAGGAAGGTTATTTCTTTAACATTCAGGTAGGGCAGGGCAGCACATGGCCTCTCTGGTTTAGATCTCACTGTAAATGATGGAAGTAGCAAATGTTGAATTAGCTTTCTGGGACATCCTGGCCTGCTGTTACTCTTGGGCTGAGGTGGGGAGGGAGGGGCAGACACTTGACCTTCCCCTGGATTTAGTGCAGTGTTCACATCTCCTTTGTGAGCACTTACAACAGATCCACGTTTGTTTTGAAAGCAGTTCCCACCATGCTAAGACAGGACTAAGTGGTCTCACACTGACATTTTGAGTGTGTCATTGTGGTCCTGGTGGTTAGGGTTTCAGGCCAGAAATGACAATCATTTGGAAAAATGTAAATGAGAACCCTGGTCACCTATCTCTGAAGCAGATAGCATTCAAGTGCATTTCCATTGAAACACTGAAAATTCTTGGCTTTTTTTTTCAAAACAAAAAGGTACCGGCTGAAACTGAGGAAACTTCTGTAAAAAACAAAGCTCAGCTCTGGCATTGCTGTTTCCAGCTTTCAATGAGGGAAAATCAGGAATCACAAAGGCAGGAATCAGCATTGCTGAAGACACCATCACCCTAGGTGTAGCAGCACTGGGGCCACAACCAGGATGCACACCCAGTTGGTGCAGCGAGATTGAAGACAAGGGAAGCATCAATAAAGCAATGAACACTTATATTTAATTTACATTTGACAATTTGCACATAAATAATGATGTAAACCAATACGTAAACATATGATAGTTTGTTGTTCTAGCAAAGTAAAAAGCCTGTTAACTTTGGTCAGAGTCTTTCTTAAGAGAGACAAAAAAACCCCCAAAAACACTGTTGATTGTTGCTACATTCACATGTAAAACGTCTAAGGGGAGGGGGAAACAGTAAAGAGAAGTAACAATTCTTAAAGCTGATGCATATAAATTCTTGTAAATTTTTGTATCAAATACAAGAAAGCACTACAGGCAATAATAGGAAAAGTGTGTGTCCAGTGACAGAGTAGTGATACTTTGGTTTATCCTACAATTAAGTACTATATTTATGAACTATTGCTACATTTAAAAGATGTCAGCCTCACAATTTGCAGGAGTGGAAATGTAATGAACTGGAGTCCTTCAAAAGCTGTGTTGAGACACGTATTTCAGGATTGTTTGTTTTTTAACAGAAGGGATTAAAATGAAGTCTGCTGAAAAAAACCAAAAAATCACCAAATCCTGAATTGTTGAGGTGGACTTTAAATTTTTTTTAAGAACATAACCGACAAAAAGGGATAGATGGAGGGGAGGTGTGTAATAATGCTACTTATGTTCATGTGAGTTGACTGTGCAGCTCGTTAGTGGCAGGGCACAATGGGACAAGGGACTTGTCCCACCTGACTTCCATCCTGCCCTTACTGTGATTTGTGACCACATCACGCACGGGTCATATTTGGCTTCAAGTTCTTTCATTACATTTCTTTACATTTTCTGTCTGTCTGTTGACTGACCACCAGCCTTCTTCCCCCCCCAGTGCAGACGGCCAGGAGAGCAGGGGACTGAAGGAGCCCCGGCCTGCAAACAGGGCAATTCCCACCAAATTCACTGAAATGCCACACATGGATGCATGATGATGCCATTCACGTGTCTGCAAGTTCGCTGTGCGTGTGTATTTGCAAGTGATAAATGCCTTGGTACAACCTTCTGGTTTTGAGGTCATTGGTTATCTGCAAAACTGGGATAACATTTGATTTTCACACTTAGATGAAAAATAGGTTTTATTACATGGTTTGGCTCACAACTTAAGTGGTATAAATATATATACATATACATATATCGTATAGTGGTATAAATATATCTATAAATATACATGTATTCCTTGCTACACCTCAAACGTCACCATATCATCTTTGGGCTTAGCAAAACAAAAAGATAAAAGGATGTGCATTCTATCTTTCCCTGTGCACATTTTGGTTTCTTCTCTAAAGTAGCAAAGCATTTAGGTAAAACAGCATTGTCTGCACCACTGGACACAAGCACTGAGGTAATTGTTGTTCAACAACTTTGCAATGCCCTTTTCTTCTTTAATTAAATTAACCACAAAATGTACAAACACAAATACTGAGAAAAATCCGAGTTGTATAGGAAGGAAGAAAAAAAAAAATTATGTGCCAGTAAAGGACTTTGTTCCCCACTTCTACCCAGGCAAAGTGGGAGAGAAAAATACAAGTAAAACTGAACCCCTTCTTTCTCAGGGAATCTGACCATATATATATATATTTTTTTTTTATCCCTAGAAGGCTCTGGCCAAAAAAACCCCCCCAATGAAACAAAAATCAGAAGAGAGAAATCTGCCCAAACCCCTCTTTTAGGCAGAATAATATTTGTGTCTTTGCTTTTAAACTGCTTTTGGAAACAAAAGAATGTTAAGTGAGATTTTATTTTGGAAAAGCCACTTTAAGCTCATGTGTTCCTTTGGTCTTAAAGTTACATGACAATGTGTGAGGCTGGAGCTGTGTTCTAAAAACCTGTGGTATTGTCCATGGCAGGTCGGTGTTTGCTGTACCACATCTGTTCCAGGGAGAGCTGCAGATAGAAAAATCTTTCTCCTCTCCTCAGAGAGGCAGGAGAAAAAGTTTCTTCCCTGCTTGCTGCTACTCTGGGTTGTTGGTTTGCCTTTTTTTTTTTTCCTTTTCAATTCTCAGTAGGGTGATTTGCTCATGAAAGTACTCAGCATTTTTTTTCAAACCAACACATCTAGGATTCTGTATGTCATATGTCCAACTTTGGCAATACGAAAAACCACATTTGTTTAAAAGACATTGGTACATAAAACACATTTACTGAAACCCTAATCTTAGGTTCTTAAAACAGATGTGCAGAAAAAAAAACTACAAAGAATGGCCATAAAACAAAAAATAAAAACATTTAAAGTAAAAATTACAATGAATTTTTCCAGTCATTGTAAACATTTTCCTAATTATTGCTTTTAGAATGATTAATTGCATAATAAATTATGAAGTACTATCATTGAAAAAATAATTATGGATAGATGATTGTCTCTTAGTAACTGGCGAGGCAATGCACAGTCCTTTGCCCCTTTTTATGCCCTGAGAAAACAGTAACTTTGGAGTTCCTTCTTTCAGCTGGAGAGCATAGGGAAACTACTGTAAGCCAAGATTGCTTTGCAGCATTGAAACTATGTACAAGCAACTGCTACAGGCACCCTGACTTGCCAAGTCATAAATAAAAAAAAAAAAAAAAAAAAAATCACTTTGCCAAAAAGTCTTAAGGGTCCATTGGTTCAACTGTTTCTTGCTTGACCTTTACAGGTAACAGAGGTAGTGGGTGACCGTGAGGCAACTTCATAACTGACATATCTGACGACTCGTAAAGGTTGCATCCTGAGGAGATAAGCCCATTTCCCAGGTTCCTCTGTAGAGAGACTTTCAGGTTAGCTCCTTCCATTTCCCTCCTGAGCATGGTCAGTATATCCTTCTCCACGATTGATGTTAAGTCAATATTGTCCTCCACTTCTTCCAGCTTGTCAGCATTGTCACTGATGTCGAACTTCTCAATCTCCTCATTGATTCGGTTCAGGTCCTCCATGGAGAGACCGGAGGCGGGCGCGACGGGGCAGTTGCCCTTCAGGTGGACCTGGAGGCTGCAGAGGTGAATGTAGCTCTTGTGGCAGTGGATGCATTTATGGGGGCGTTCCCGGGTGTGGAGACGCTTGTGCAGCTTCAGGTGCACAAACTGGGTGAATTTGGCTGGGCAGAGCTTGCACTGGTAAGGCTTCTCTCCAGAGTGGAGCCGCAGGTGGGTTTTGAGATTGCTGGTGCTACTGAACCGCTTGTGACAAACCTAATGTGGGGGGTGGCAGAGAAACAGCGAATGAGTGGGAGGCAATTTTATGGTTTAAATCACAGACACCTAGGAGGAGATGGCAGGATGAAGCAGCAGCTTTCTGTATCTTCACACTTCCTCACAAAGGGAAAAAAATTCCCCACCTTTTTTATTTAAATATTGCTGAATGTCATTCTGAATGTGGCTGATGGCAAGACTGGATCAGGCAGATGTTGCTCTAGCAGCCTGCAGGCAATTGTGCTGTCTCACAAACGCTGCTGCACCAGGGCTGGGCCCGGCTGTGGTGCAGATTCTGGCCCTGAGCAGCCAAGAGTTTGTCCCTCGGCCCTCCCTGCACACTGCACGGGGTGTGCAAAGCCCTGCCGTCCCTTTGGCCTCAGAAGGAATCATCTCTCTCTGTGTTACGTACCTGACACTCGTGGGGTTTTTCTCCTGTGTGTACCAGATAGTGCTTCTGGAGGTGAGCCAGCTGCGTGAAGCCCTTATTGCAAGTCTGGCATTTAAATGGTCTCTCTCCGCTGTGTACTCGGAGGTGCACCTAGGGAGAGACAAAGCAATTAACAATTTGCAGTTTCCAGTACTACAACAAAAGTGCTTTCAGATGTTTCCTAAAGTCAGTGGAAGAGTCCCATTGCCAAAATACAATGTTATCTAGTTAATTAGGTGGCGTCAGTATTAAAACACACAACCACATTTTCTTGCCGGGGGATGCTGCATTAAGCCCAGATGCATAAACAGACTAATAAGCAAGGGAGGCCTGACCCTGCTTTTCCTCGAAAACCTACAGGGAGAAATCCGAGCTTTCAAAGAAGGTTCCTGTTTTATTCTCCACTACCTACCTTCAGATTGGAGAGCTGGCCAAAGGTCTTGGAGCAAACATTGCATTCGTACTTGATCTTCCCATTCTGCTTTTTCAGTGGGTATGGGAGGGTTTTGTAACCGGTCACATTCCTCTTACTTTTAATGAGATTCATGGCTTCTTCACCACCGGTGGCAGCCAACACCACTGAGGTAGGTTTAGGTTGCATTATGTGTTCCGAACTGGCTGCTGTACCAGCGGTGGGGGACCCACTGGTAGGGCTGCATGGCTTGTCCTTCATGCTGGCAGCAGCGCCCGTGATAGAGAAGGCACTGTTGGGTGCTGGTATGAGGAAGTCTCTCGGATGATCAGGCTGCAGCAGTCGACGGCCTCCTTCACTGGGCAATGAGCTGGGGAGCGTGGTGGGGTTGAGCATGTGGTGGGAAAGGCTACCTCCACTGAGCAGGTTGCCATAAAGAGGATACATCCTTGGGAAGAGATTGAAATTGTTGATGCCATTGATATTGTTCAAAGCGCTCAGGTTATTACAGCTCATATTGAATGGAGGTAACAGGAATTTGGGGTAATGGGGGTTATAGGACGGCAGAAAGGCAGGTGAGAGGTGGCCAGGGGGCGCATATCCAGGATAAGACCCCAATCCTTCTGAGCCATACGATCCATTCAAGTAAGAGTATGGCTCTCTGTGCTCTTGGGAAGTAGGTGCCAAAGGCGAAACTGTGACCCCTGGACTACTGTGAGGGCTTGAACTTTTTAAACTTTGGTCTGGGCTGCTCCTCCCAGAAGGGCTTGGTGTAGTAGATGCCTGGATGGGCGAGTGAGTAATGTAGCTGGGTCTGTCCATGCCATATGCTAAGGAAGCTTTCAGATAGTCTTCTGGAATGTGAGGTCGGATCGGGTAGACAACTCGAGGAAAGAAACACCTCTCTGGGCTATAGTTCTTACGCAAATCATCCAAGTCTTTTTCTGGAGTAACTGGTGAAATGTTGGTCTGAAAGAAGTCTTTTCCTTTAGGAGGATTGGACTCCATTTTCAGGATTTCTTTCACACTGTGCTCCTTCTTTGGGACGCTTTTCTGATAAAGCTCATCTTTATCAGCGCTGTGCTGCTTTGGATTAATGTGGGCTTGTGCTGAAATACAAAGACAAGATTATTCAGATATATAACTGGCATTATCTCTTTTCAAAACGGAAATCTAACCCCTACAAGTTTAGTGGGAAGGAAAGGCTACTCTCAGAGATGAGCAATCATTCAACTTGCCAGAAAACTAATTGTTGTGTGAAAAAAATGCTTGTTGGTCTTAATTGTTAACAAAAAGCATTGTTAATTTAAGGGATACTGACCAGTACACAGAGATCTGAACGATTTGATGCATTTACAGAGTGCCAGCTTCCACTCTGCAAACTGATTTCACCTTTCTTCCCCCTTAAGTTTGCCTAACTACGCTGTTGAATGTCTCTTTAAGCCATTTTTTCTAATAAATGTGGTAATGAGCATTTGTTCACAATACAGGTTTAACTGAAGGACTCTGCAGAACACAAGCTCCCAGAAATGTTCCTCAGTAAAATAACAAGGCATGACAAATCGGGTTTTGCCAAACCGCAGCAGTCACTTCACCAGCCAGTTCAATTACTTACAGTACCAAAAAAACCATGGCTGGATAGGATGAAAGCCTTCTTCAAAGAGAAGGTATTCTCCATCAGTAAACAGATCATTACTCATTAAATATACTGCTTAGGAACATCTACAACAAAGCAGACTATTTACTGCAGATTTCTGTGGCATTCAGTCTATGCAAAACTCCTCTGCTTACAGCTGTATTTTATAAAAAAAATGCTGAAGCAAAGCAAAAGAAAGCAAGACTGGTTGGCTCCAGCTTAAGTTGAAATGTACTTTAAAAAAAAAAGGGAGAAGAATTATGTATTTAGAAGGAAATAGAAGCTAGCATACATTCATCTCAGTTCAGCAGATACTCTATTTATTTGTATTCAAAGACCTTGCTGTCTGGACATAACACAATCTTAACAGCACACTGAAAGATGACTTCAGTGGTAAAACAAATCTGCCTTTATCTTTGTTACATCATCTTGATTACTTGTAAGATATTTTATTATGGGGGAAAATCTACAAGAAGGTTTCATAATCGTAGTTAGTTAGCGCAAGGCTTTCCATCACAAGGTACAAGCCAACACCAGTAGGTATGTGACTCAAAAACACTGCAGTCCTTTTGAAACGTTTCTGCTTACATGACTGACTGTTCTGACTTCTCTATCTGAGGTGAGAAACAGTTATTTCTGATTTTTGGAGGATCATCTGAACCAAGCGAGGAACATGACAACAGGCAATGACCATGCCACTTTCAACACGGATTCTTTGCTTCACTATTCACTACCCTGATGGAATCTATCATTGGGCAACATTACCCTATAAGGCAAAGAAACAGCCATTTATTAAACGTATCCAAGAAAACAGCTGCTTTCAAAGCATGCTTCTACTTAGAGTAGGACCCACTTTACAGTAGTATCCTTTTGGAAATGGCATTAGACTAGTAACATGCAAATTTAGTTTGATATTTTTGAGTAGTTTGTGTATTTTCAAGCTCCAATGAAATACAATTGAACACAGTTAAGATGAATTAAAATATTTATGATAAAACTGTAGAAGTGCTGTATAGCAAGCATGTGCACACCAAGTGCACAGATAGCTTCCCAATTACTTCTCTTGGTGTCCAAAGTTTAATGCAGAACTGTATCAAAAATAAAATAATAACATATTGTGTTTTCTGGCTTTAAAAAACATCTACCTTCTGTGGTAATTTTGTCTGTACTCCTGGACTAGGAACTAATTTTCTAAGTATCAACCAGATTTTTGGGCATAGCATAGAGGTACTACTAGGTTCAAGAAGCTCCACAATGGCACTGTGGATAATATTATCTGTATCTTCTTATCAGCTGCCTTTCACCACAGCAATGTCTCAGAGCAAACATTCCTGGTGACACTATCAGCATTGGGAAGTATCAAGACCAGGCAGTACTGAAAAGTGGACAGGGGAGTGGGAGGCAGGACTTGTGAAGCCTTGCAGCAGGAAAAATAAATAAATACCACCTTATCAGGCCCGTATCAGTTTCTCAGTGGGGTCTGTCAAGCAGGAAGTTCAAATTGACACTTTTCTCTTTTAAAGAAAAAAAAAAAAAACAGGGGGAGGGGAAGAGGAAGGAGAAATGCTGGTAGTGCTGGAAAAGAGATAGAGAAACTGGGGCCACTTCAGCTGGACAAACAGCTTCCACTGTCACAAGGTTAAAAATGAGGGTGGGGATGTACGTGCCTTATGTGCAGGAATGACAGAAAGGAAGCTCATGCAGAGATCGTAACTTTCTTTGTGCAACATGCTCCCTCTTGACTGACTAAAGATAATTGCTCTTTTTTTCCCTTCTGAATTTTCCCAGTAAAGCTGTCCCTCCTACTAATTTCCATGTGTAGACAGAAGTTGTGATATTTAAAGATTATTTTTCAAGTCTAACTCTGACAGCTCTCTTTAAGTTTGCAAGCTATCTTTGGTCCATAAATCCCCTCTCGGCTTTCTCCCTTATTATCTGAGCCCAAGGGACACTTGGGAACACCAGAGAGATCAAAACATAAACAAGTGTGTCAGCACTGTGTAAAATAAGAGAAGGTAATGTCTGGGGCCAAGGAGAGGTTCTTAAGTTTTATACTGAAGGTGGATTTAAACCAGGGCTGAAACTGATTGAGAGGTTTACAACCTTTCTTGCTGCTCTTAAAGGAGCCATACTTCAAAGTTAAAGAGATATATTTCTTATAAATGGATTTTTTTGAACTTGTGATCTTAGATTTAAGTTTTTACCAATCAGAATGTCTTCCTCTCACTCTTGAAATGCATTTCTTCCCCCAGCTCCATACATACACACACACACACACGTATATATACAGTAAATATAGGCACATACTCTTCCAAGATCTGTCTAGTTTCTGTGGTCAGAGGGACACACAGAAAAGAGATTCACGACAAAACAAGAATGGTGCAGCTGCATTTTTAAGTTACTGATCTGAGGAGAGGGGGCAGGGGGAAGAAAGAAAAAAAACCCCAGACGTGCCTCTTGAGGAGCCTGATCCACTTCTGAGGTCAACTGATTATTTGCTCAGATCTGAGATTAGTGACTGCATGCAAGAGGAAAAGGCACAAAACTCCTGTTACTTTTAAGTATTAATAAAACTTGAGTGAAGGAGCTGCCTGAAGTCACTCCAGTGTGGGTGTTCCAGCTACAGACTGCTGCAGAGCTATAGACTTGGCTCTCGATTCTTGTGCTCTGAGCTGTAGCCTGAGAAACATTTCATAAAAAACAATGATCTGTTCTTCTCTAAAGACTTGAAAAACGGTTGTAGGCAGACAGTAATTTCAATAGTAATTTCAGGAGTGAGATGGTACTGAACACTTTGAGTGGGGGAGCTTAATTATGCCGAATCACATTTTCGATCTAAATTAAGCACCTCTTTTGCTAGTAGACAGAGAACCTCGAAGTTGTGAAGCGGGGAAAACAAAGACTGTTTCCACTCAAAATGAGAATGGAGGCCAACATTTAGAAGTACATAATTTGATCATCTGTTTTCTAAATATGTCCGTGGCAGTGTGACATGCCTTTGAAAACTTTTTGCTCAGAGAAGGTCTTTCTGGGAGCCTTCAAATAATTCTCAATATTAAGACAACTTCATCCCCCAAAATCTGATTTTGTGAAGACAACTTCTCATATCATTTAAAAATCATTTCCCTGAGCCCTTTTGAACATTCCAGGAGGCAATTTTTTTAAGCAAGTGCAGATGTTTCCTCTCAACCCAAACAGAAAAGCTTCAAAACCAGAAAGTGAAACTGCCCATAAACAAAAGGGAAAGCGAGCGACAGGGCTGAGCTAACGGCCAGCATGTCAGGGCCAGCAGGAAGAAGAGAAAAATAAATTGCATTTAAGAAAAAAGAATTTAAAAAATAATCTTCACAGAACCAGAAACATTTTAAATAACGTCTCGTCAAACCTGTTAACGAAACAAAAAGATTGCCAAATATTTTGTAAATATGCAAATCATCTTCCCCTAGCTTGAACTTTTTTTTCCGAAGCTTGACCAAAAGACGTCACCTGCCTGTACTTGACTGAGGAGACAAACATGACCTGAGCAGCAGGAAGTTGCATCATATGATTGCAATATATGAACATTATTATCAAATAGTCTTGTCCTGAGTCAATGCAATTGTTTGGATTTTGGTGGGTTTTTGTTTGCTTTTTTGGTTTTTTTTTAACTGTTACCCTCTCTACCCCTCCATCCCAAAATAATCTTCCCATGCTGAGGTAAGAATGAAATTCTAAACCGCCAAAGCAAATTTCCTCAGTGTTTGCTAAATAAAATATCACAGACTAAAAAACAATCTGAAGGAAGAGTTGAATGAGGTTAAGCACATTTAACAAATTACTGAAAATTCATTTTTAGCTGAATATAGAAATCTTGTGCCACCATACTTAAAAGTATTTACTGGACAATGGCACCATCTGAAAATGACATCTCAAATCTTGACAGAAAACATCAGGGGCCTCAGAGGGCAGGAAGGGAATGACACTCAAGTTTCCAGCACTGGGATAGTGTCGAGTCTTGCCTCTACCACTATTGTGCAACTCCTTGCAGGCACTTCAACATCCATTTGAAGTTACGTAGCTCCACTTGGAGCTAATCGTGGCTGTGAAGGTAGGTGTGTGCTCCAGCATCTGAAGGACTGGGTCAAAGGCCCCAGTTCAGGAAAACACAGAGGACAGGGTTAAACCCACAACTAAGTACATGCCTAATTGCTGTCTTGCATCTGGATGCTTTCCTTCTGCGGCACAAATGAACTAATGCTGGGGAAGTTACCTTTAATTTGAAAGTTTGCTGTTACAGCGGCAAGTAGATGTTACATGTGGGTGTGTAAATATATTTATGCTCTACAGTGGTAGTTCTCTCATTTTTGAGGCCACTAATTACAGGAAATAAAGCCAGAGAAATTCCCTGATACATTTTTCCCCAGAGGCTCATCCTGCCCTGGTGCTTAAAGAGGAACTAAGGTGCTGAACTCAAAGGCTGTGATCCCCAAACCCTTGAGGCACTTAAAGCAGCTGCCTATATTTTAAGTTGGCAAGACTGGAAGGTCTCTGTAGGCGTGTGTCCCAGGTGGCCTGTCCTGTGCTGGGCAGCCAGCCAAGGTATGACTCTTCCAAAGCCTGCCACGGGCACCAGCGTGCACTGCATACCCAAGACACAGTGAAGGGAGGGATCTGGGTGCAACACACCATGGCCACTGGCTGCCTCCTGCCCACACCAGTGTGTATCCCATGGGAGGAGGCCCTGACTTCAGCCTTCCTCTTGAGATCTGGACCCCAGCTTTCCCTCCCTCCTCCTCATAGGGTGCCATGAGCTGGGAGAGGGCGTGATGCACCCCTGCTCTTCTGAGGGAAGACATACCACTTTAATCAACAAATTATTAGCAATCCATTTGGCTGGAGAGGACTTTGCTGACTTCCTAGCAGGTTGGTAGGGGGGTCCCCTCAAGCAAGGCTGAGTTCAGATGTTTTGCAGGGCTAAAGCCCCACATCTGTAGCAGGTGCAGGGTGCCAGTGGACTGGGGACAAACCCTCTGCACTTTACTCATGGATGAATGCAGTGCCAGGGTATACCTTGGCCAGCCTTTGTGACAGAGAGAGAGGCTGGAGAGGCAGCACGATGCTCTCTAATCTTACATTTAACTAGTGGCCTGAGAGAAAGGAGCAGAAGAAAGCTGAACAGTGCTGGCATTCACAGTAAACTCATCTGGTTCCAGTGCTAATGCTGGAAAAACCACCCCTGCTTGCACCATTGCTACAGGGACTTTGGCAAATAAGGATCTTTGGGAGACTTTTGGATTTTTCTTCCACACTTTTCAAAAGGCTAACTTTAGAAAACCTCATTCCTTATTGTACCTGTAGGGTTTTTGGCCCATCTGCAGGCTTTAAGCCTGAATGTGTTGCTCACAAGAATGAGGGGAAAAAAAAAAAAAAAAAAAAAAAAAACCGTGAAAAGTTTTTCTCATTTTCAGAACTGCTATTTTCTTTAGGTGGAAGGAGCTAACATGAAATTTCTAAGTGGTTTAAATGTATAAAATAGAGAAGAATGTCTATTTTAAACCCAGCATCTGGAAATACTGCAAATACTAAGGCTGAACTACAAAATTGTGGCTCGTGTCCCCATTTCTTTAAATCCTTATATTGAGCCTACTACTTCTACTAAAATCAGTTATACTGCCATGTCCAGGCATCTCTAGTTTTGACCTGATTAAGAGTAACTGGACAGAGCAAGAAACACTTTACAAATACATTAATTGATACTTCCGCAAGGAAGCCTAAGGTGCCAGCAGATGCAGGAAACTGATCCTGTGTTCATGTATCCTCCTAGCTAATGGCCAAATGTGCCTGCCTAGATTGTAGCAAACTCCTCATCCATCAGAGCCCAACATACTGTTGTCTCATCTCACCTGCAGGTCCCACTGAAAAGCCAATAGTTCATTATATCAGAAAATAAAACTGCACAGAGAGTGGTGAAATGATATATGTATAAAGATGACAGAATCAGTGAGATAGTTTTTGAATAGAGATTATAGCTGCATAAGACATTCCCTCCCTCTCTTTCCTCTGTCATTAGGAGACAAGTTTTCTTCTGTTAATTTGTAGGGAAAGACAGAAAGCTAATGAAAGGGTGACACCCACAGAGTATAGATGTACTTCTGATTAATCTGAATGCGAGATACTATTTTTATAATATGACAGTTCTAATCATCCCTGTAGTGACAATGATATTTTATACCACAGTCCTTGTTGCCAAATAACAGTAAATAGCTCTTTTTATAAAAACAAAAACAAAAAACAAACAACAAAAATCCAACAAACCTGCTTGCAGTTTTTCCTTCAAGTTTCAGTGTAGCTGCTGGCAGAAGGACAAAAGAATACTCTGCTCTATCTTAAAGCAGCAGCAGGGGAAGCAGCCTATGAGTCCACTGAAAAGTCAGCAAGAATATTTCCTTCTCTAGAATGGGGTCTGGGTGAGGTGTCAGGCAGTGAATAAGCAAGAGGTAAAGCACCAAGGCTGGAAATAATCAGAAACCACAGAGGAACACAAGCTCCTGGAAACACCTCTTCCCTTTACTACCAGTGCTATTAATTTTGAACAGAAAATGAAAGCTGCAATATAAAGTCAAGAAATGGGGACAAAGTACACTGAACTTAAAACACAAGTAAGTAGATGAGAAGATGAGGAGGTTGGCTCCCATAAGATAAATAAGTGCAGATGCAAGGCTCAAAGTGCATTATGCAGTAAACATGTATTCGGTCAGACACCTAGACAGAGTCATGGCACACTGCCACTTCCCGGTACAGTGAGGGCAGCCCTTTGGGAACATGACTGGACAGCCTTTAGTATATGCTACCAAAGCAGACTTTTGCTCAACACACTGTGAGATCTGAAATTGGAAAGTCTGAGAGTGAGCCAACAGCTATGTTTAGGAAGACAGAGGTCAGGTTGTCTGACAAGAACTTCACCAGATAAGACTCAGATTGTAAACAAGTAACTGCCCAGATTTTAGGATCTCTTTCTATTTGAACAGGCACAGGGAACTCATTCTCTTGTGTTGGGGTTTTTAATTCCCCTTTTCCACTCCAAGCTACCTCCTGTGACACAACAGATGATGCAGCTGTGTAATTATACAGCTTATTATTAGATTGTATAGGCAGAAGAGACATTACTAGCATTCCTTGTTTATACTGTAATCCACTTACTGAGGTTCATCATTGTCAGCTCTCTGGAGGGGGGATAGTGCAGCCTCTCTGCAAAGTCTCGGCAGTACCACACAAGTAGCTCTTGGTTGGCAGGGATGGGTTTGATGGTATAGAAGTAGATGTTCATTCCATTCTGACAAGCAGCCAAGTTCTGCTCCTGAACAGAGTAGCCAGGGTTTACATAACGCATCCAGTTGCTCTTGTCCTCGTTAAATCCATCAATGAAGTGGTGAAGTTCACCACTTGAATAGATCTGGAATAGAGAGGAAGTGCTTACGAATACATATACATATATATGTGTAAAGGCACAATAAGCAACACATATGCACAGAGTCCAGAGGGGAAAAGCGATAAGCCCCCCCCCTTTTTTTTTTTTTTTTGTTAAGATGAGCATATATTATTGAAGTAAGAGTTCAAGCTGTGTTCCTGCCTTTCCAACTATGGCATCTCTGAGTTCAGAGGTGTTTAAAGGCAAGTCCACAGTCACCTTTTCCATTTAATCTTAGCCTGTGTTTCTGCTTGCTTTGGAAAACAAGACCCAAAATCTGAAAAGCAGAGCACTCTCTCTGTGTGAACAGTGTGCCTTAGAGTCCTTTTCCTGGTGCTCTGATCAACAAGTGAGTGATGTCGATGACTGCAGGTCTGAGTGCATGCTTGCATTAATGCTTTGAGTCACCTGTGTATAAGACTGACTGGCTGTGCTACGTCAGAGTTATCTTCTCACCTCTTTCTATGGCCTCTGTACTTGCAGTTTCCTACCACCTCCACCCAAAGGTTTAAACTATGCAAACATTCTCCACCTCCCAGAATCCTAAAGCAACACTTGCTCATAGCTGAACTGTAACCCTTTTGTAGGAAGGCTGGGCGAGGCAAAGATGAAATTCACCTGCCATAACTGAAGGAAGACCTGGAGAGGGGTTAGCCCATGAGATGTCATTGTTCCTACCAAGGGACATGTTCTGACTTGTCCACAGAGGAGCAAGAAAACATAAATCTGAAAACTGCTCAGCGGTTTTAGGGGAAAGAAGTTCCCATCACTGACAGAAGCTACAGTTTCTTGAAATGGTAAGAATAAGAGAATTACTAAAAATTTAAAAATAGAAAAAAAAAATCAAGAGAAATCTAGGAAACACGCTTGTAAAACCGCACCGCTTACTCTCAAGGTGAACTAGCTCCGTGCTGGATGAAACGGGGCTCCTGGTTTTCTGAAAACAGATGACCAGGCAAAAGCCAGACCTTGAAGTGGGAGCAGCTTGCACCAGCAACACACCTCGCTGAGCAGGAAATGCCTTTCCAAAGGGGAGACAGAGCTTATCCCAGGGAGAAAACACTGCAGAGGGTGTTCCTGCCCGTGTGCCCTCCCCGCTGTCTCTCGCACCTCCGGGACCCTCCTGCGCTGCCCAGAGCCCGGCGGGCAGAGAGGGGAGCCGGCCTGGCCCTTTAACGCGGGCCGTAAACACCAGAATCACTTTCTTTAAGAGTAACTTCCTGTAAACTGAGAAGGGGGAAATACATGTGGCCTCATCAAAGCGGCTTGCGAGAGATTTTGCGGTGTGTTTGTTATGAGAAAATGGAAGGGAGCCGGGCGAGTTGTGCTGCATCAAGAGGAGCCTTCGCGTTTCTCTGCTCACCCCGGCTCGCAAACTTCCAGGAACGCGGGGCTCTGGCGCTTGACGCCTGCCACCACTTCCCAAACCAGCCCTCGGCAGCTCCGGCTCCCCGGCAGAGGCGCCCACCAGCTCCCACCTCTTGTGGGGAAGGCGCGCCCAGATGTGCTGAGTCACGGCGCGGTTCCCAGAAATGACGCGGGCACGGGCGGCCCCGCTCCCATGGCGCGGGCCGCATCCCCGGGCGCCCGGCAGATGTTCCCGCTCCTGCCAGCGGGCCCAGGATGCCTTTAATAACACGTGGGAAGTTATCTCCCGCAATTTCCTTTGCACATGCAAGCCTGTGTCAGAGCCCTAGGAAGGAATTAATTTTCAGTGCAGCAGTCTGTCTTGAAAGAAGCAAGAGATTATAACAGGGAATTTAATGATGCTTAGATGGCTCCTAGGATACTACTTCTGAGGATCCCTCCACATTAAGGCTTAAAATCGCATCATAAGGATGATGTCATCTTTCTCACTGCAATGTAGGAATGAAGTCCTGCAAGATGGTTATCAGCCTTTCTTCCCTATGTCTGCTGGTGGGCTACATCAACCTACTGGTCCTCTTCCTACACTGGACACAAGCTCCCGAAAAGTTCAGCAAAATGCGGCCTTATTAATGCGAAAACAAGCGCCTGCTCCGTAAAAACACTCATACAATTAACTGCCTGTGCAATGCTGTATTACATCGTACAAAGATGATCTGAGAAAACCAAAATTATTCAATTAGGTAGGAAGAAAGGGGTGTGGGGAATGCTGGTGCATGCCCTGGGTTTCACCTGGATATGAGGTTGGGATATTACCAAGGCAGGCAGGCACCTGAGCACACAGGCTTGGACACAGTCCCAAATCCACGGATTTAGACACAACCTACATGGCTAGAAGGCAGCAAAACAAATCCATGGAATGAGATGGGGCTGAAGGAATGTTCTCTAACAATTAATAATGTGTCTGTAGGGAAAATGAGGATTACGTCAGCTGATAAACTGGAAGCATATTCCCCAACACAGACTGCCCAAGCCAAAATATGCCCTCTTCCAGCTTATACGATGGAGGTCAAATTAGGCACCATCTCTGATGTTTGTCTCTCTTCACTTTGCTAAGATCCATGAGCTGCTCTTTTCTGAGGAAGCCTAGAAAAATTTATTAATTTAATGATATATGCTGAAGAATACCACCACTGTGTTCTAGCAGTTCTATACAAGATGCAGGTAAAAATGCCAGAAAATGTATCATAATTCCAGAGTGAAAGTTTACTTTCAAGTAAAAGTAAACTTTAACAGCTTCTGCATGGTGGGAAAAATCAAGGGCGGGATACTTACATAAATCAGAACGACTTTCTGCTGTGAAGAAATGCAAGATAACCTGTCCTTACAGCAAGCAGCAGAACTATTTCTTTACAGAATCAGCACCAATACATCCTGGAAGACAGAGCAGTGCATCTCCACTGCTCTCTCCACCCACACAGTCCCTCCAAGACAGCCAGGCTTTGACGCGGCTTAATTCACCCACTGTCCCTGTTTGTGCCTGGCCATATGCATAGGTTGTCCCCTGCATCACACAGCAGGAAGTGACCCAGCTTCTCAGCCGTACTCATTTAGTGATCTGCTTACTGCAACAACACAGTGATGTTTTTTCCTACTTACCCGCCAAAAGTATTTTCTGTTTGCATTCTTGGGAACCGTATCACTGGTATAGATCTCTCCTACCAGGGGTCCGAAGCGTGTTCCTTTTGGGATGTACTCTTTGCTTATAACTCCAGTGACCTACAAGAAGGGCAGCAAAGGATCAGTCCATAGCCAGTAGAAAATGAGAAGTGTCCCTCTTCTCCCCTGTCCCCCAAATATAACAAGGTAAAGCAAACAATGCAAGAAATTTTTTCTGTGACAGGTCAGCAAAACAGAAATAAATAAATGAATGAACAATAGCATCAGTTACAATACAAACAGTTTTGTGAGGTACTAGCATTTTCCTAAGATATACGGAAGCTAATGATGAATACGACCTTAAAAATGTGCTTTTTGGAAATACATTTACAAGAAAAAACAGTAAGCAAAATGTACAGACTGTCAAATATCTTCAGAAGTTACTTTTCCTATCAAAGGCAACCCCTAAAAGTCTCATTCCAGCAAAAAAAAAATGCAGTATCTATCAATCACTTCACTGCGACAAGCTTGCTTTTCTAATAAGTTAGGAACTGGAATGACTGCTCTTCCAGATCAAAATGAAACCACTCTCCACCCCCCTCCATTCTTTGGTCTATACCCGCCCTGACAGCTAAAAGGAGAACACACACACACACATACAAAAAAAAAAAAAAAAAAAAAAAAAAAGACAACCTTCAGTTCTCTTTACCAGCCTACAGTGGCAAACAAAACAGAATGTGAAATGTCTCTGGGACATGTACTCACAGGTCACCTTCTTGTGCAAAAAGGAATCATCAGTTCCGGTAACATATACAAATTTGGTTTGGTCAAAAAAGGTGTAGGGATTTTGAAGAAAATGCTCCACTACTGTAGGTCTAAGAAATGTACTCTGGTTGTTCAGCTTCCTTCTTGACAGTAATTATACCAAAAAAAGTCACTGACCACAAATCAGGAAGCAATTCATCATTATTCAGAAGAACGTGCCTTGGAGTAACCCTTTGCAAAACACTGGTGAGTTATTGGTTTTGTCTCTCTGTTTCTCACCAATCTTCTTAAATTTAATGTATCCAAACAATGCTAGAAAACCAACAGTTCTGTAAACCAAAAACCCCAAGCCTTTGCAAGATTGATCTTGCTGCTCAGATAGTGGGGGAAAAACAGAAGGTAAAAAGCCCATTAATTTGGTATTGTAACCAAATATAAACTCTCGTGGCAAAATGTATTAAACATATCCCCTTCACACATCTTGCCACTTGTCTTTACGCTCTCCAGGATTTCAGAACAAGACAAGAACATCAGAAGTAGTTCAGGAAGACTGAGAACTGGGATTACTGCTGTCTGTACCCCACAAGGAATCAATGCCCTTACCAAAGCAGATTAGCACTCGTCAGACCCTACAGACAGAAAAGCCCACTGAAGTAAGCTATTTCTTTTAACAGTCCTTCTCAGCAAAGGGTGGTAAAACTCCTGCACTGTATGTAGACGGAGCTTCACAAATTAGCTAAGCCTTCTGATTTTCTCATGCTACATTTTCTTACATTGTGTGATTCTTAATGTCTAAGTGAGAAGGCAGACAAGAGAAATTCTTGCCTGTATACTGGTCAAAAAATCCCAGTAAAAAATGAACACCTAGCATAATTTCCTGTTAAATGTCAAAATAAAGGGGCCAAATAACAGCCATAGATTCAAGGAATCACCTGGAAACAGATTGCTGGGTGTACGTGGTGGCTGTTTGTACTCGTTTGCATTTTAACATGTGTTTTCAGCATACTACAAAGAAAAAAAAATTAAAACATCAACAGGAGAGGTAGTTAAATTCTCCATTGATCTGTGCATCTGGACTGAAGAGAGAGAAGAGGGACTTCCAGAAATTTTCTTACACCTACCATATGCTGAAACATTTCAGTGGCTCAGTTTTATTTTTGTCTTGCTTGTACATGTCTCTCAGAGAGCTGAAAAAGGCAGATGTTCTTCTCATTTTCCCTCCCTATATATCTTCATTTACATCCATCTGCCCTCTCAAGAAAAGTTCACAACCAAGCTACAAGCACACCCTACCAGTTTTACTGCATGATACCTTGAGATTTTTCATGGTTTTACAAATATCCTGGTCTTAATTAAAACTACTTTAATGAAATTCTCAGAATCTCTAGAAACCACTCCTTGAACTAGTCAACTTGAAACAGTCTCTGACACAGCAGATACTTTTTGATATCCACCTTACAGACAGCGTTAGCGTTCAGCTATGCCAGGGGAGAAGCAAAGATGATTTCTCAGCCTGTAATCAGAATCTGGCAGAAAAGGTTCTGCACTTCCGTGTGTGCCAACACTGAAGTTCTGCTAAACCAGACTATAAAGCTGTCCAGATGACTTTTAGCTGAGAGTGGCTCTCAGGTCAGCAATTCTAGGCCTCCACTGCTCCCTCACAAGCTCAGCTGCTGGGATCGACGAGGGGCACTCTCTGGGAGACGGGCGCCAGCAGTGCCAAGGCAGCCCGGCTCCAGGCTGCAGGCAGCACCCCTGCCGCAGCCAGAAGGGGCTCCTGCCCCGCCGCAGCTCAGCGGGGACGGCTTGGGAAGAGGAAGCAGGGAGCTGCCGAGGGCTGGCAGGCAGGGCGGCGGCGCAGCCCCGGGTCCGGAGCCGGGGGTGAGCCGCCCCGGGGCGGCCGGAGGGCTGTGCCAGAGCGGCACTTCGGAGCTGCGTCCGCCAGGTGTCCTCCAGCGCGCCGCTCCGCCCGGCTGGGAGCCCTTCCTTGCCGGGAGCCGCGGGCAGCCCGGCGCGGGCGCTCCCCAGCAGCGGAGCCCTTCTGCTGCTGCTGCTGCTGTCGCCATCCGGGCGCTGCCTGCGGGGCCCGCACCTCGGCAGCCACGGGCTGCTCCCCCCCTTAGCTCCTCTCCACAGGCGCTTACCCCTTCTCCCTTCCAAGCTCCCAGCACTCCGCCGCGTCGCTCCTCTCAGTACAGCAGCATTTCCAGCAGGAAGGTGCAGCCCGGCGTCAGCCGGAGCCCGCTGCCCGCTGCCCGAGCGGGGCGGCTGCGAGCGGCGCCGGGCGGGACAGCGCGGCCGCCGGCGGGGCGGCCCGGGACGGCGGGGGGAGCCCGGGGCCGGCGGCAGCCCGGGACGGCGGCCCTGGAACTGGAACTGGAACTGACCAGGGTCCTAATGCGGCGCCGGGGGCCCGGCACGCCTGGGGCCCGCTCAGCACATCCCGGTCTGCCCGCGGCCCCCGGGCATGGAGCCGGTGGGCTCCGGTCCTAATGCTGGTCTGACACGGCGCTTTGGATGATCAACGCTCCTGCATCTTTGTTTGGGGAGAGGGCACTGGAGTAAAACAACGACTCCTGCTAATTCTGCAAGGGGAGGGTATTTTGCAATGGATCCACTGTACTGCTTTAAAAAAACAAAACACTGAACACACTCTCATTGGCTTCATTAAAACACCAATATTTTCCACACGCAAATATGGCAGGCCGTCACGTGTCCTGAATTAACACTGATTTTGTTTTTTTTTTTTTAAGCTACTAGTTCTATAGTTATATATTTTTACCCCTCTGTTCAGTGACCAGTTTTCTAAAAGTGATGCCACAAAACAGAATGCTTTCAGATGGCTTCCTCGGCAACCACATTAAAAAATAAATAAAAGCAATAGGGGAGGGCAAGTGTCTGAAGTCAGTGAGGCACAATTCATAACAGCTCAAAATCACTGTTTTCACCAAAATCACTGATTCAGGGTCTGTCTCTAAGAAATGGCCTTATCCTAGACATGCAACAGTAATGGGTGGTTTGCCAAGATATGTTTTCCTCTGTCAAAGCTCACAGACCAGGATGAGACACTAGTAATATTCAAGACAGCAGAGTAACGTAACTGTCATTTTATATCAAGACGTTTGATATAAACTTGATAAACTCTCTGTCTGGGCTTTAAGCACTGAGACCGAAGGGAAGATTATCGAAAAATGTATTTTTAAATGTCTGCACGAAAAGATCATTCACATATGGCCTTCTAGAGCATAAGCCTGACACCACATTCCATAATTTTTTGACAATTGCCAAAACTGGGGGAGAAAAGATAAACAATTGACGCATAGAAATAAATAAATAACTTAATGTAGCTCTAACAGCCTAAATTGTCATGAGCAGTAGTAATTAATTTTTTAAAATGTTGACACATTCTGTGAACTCACAGCAAAAAATGTGTTCTTCAGAAAAGTCCCTGATCAAGATCCAAGAATAAACAAAAGTATGATGACATGTCATGAGCTCCCTCGCAAACTGCATAAACCTTTAAAGAGGAGCTCCACAAAGCATGCAAGGAGAAGATATAGGAAAAGCAACCCTCCCCAAATAGCAGCGGCCGTACTTCCTCCCTCCTAAGCAGGCACGCAGTACTTTTCCTGCTCCAGCCAGAGATACAATACTAGTCGTGACAGCACTAGGATTTAATGATCTAATCATGACAGTATCAGCATTTCACAAGTGATATATTATAAATGTTTTTTGACAATGAACTGACTCAGCATTTAAAACTCTTAACCAGATGAAGCCACAGCTCTCCCCAAAGTTAACAACAAAGACAGCTCACATCTGAAACTCACTGGCAAACACGCACGCATGCATCCCCCAAAGTCTTACCTCATCCTTTTGCAAGTGAAAAAAAACCACTCTACCTAGCTGTCAGGACTCCAGTGGTTTTCCATGAGGTCAAAAGCAGAATCAGGCTCCCTCACTGACCCTCAAACACCAACATGCAAAAGCACCACATATACCCAGCCCTGACCCCACTAAACAAAATCTAACTTGGAAGGCAGACAGAAAAAAAATTTCTGTGCTTCATGTCAGAAGTTACTAGCACACAAACGGATTATGCCATTTACAACTACTTCACCCTGCGGATAAGTAGCAAATGAGACCTGTCCATACATTCATCAGAGTGTAGCCTTCACAGAAGGTGGTCAAAAGAGCACATCACAACGACCCTTCCTTTCAGAACTACCTTCAAGATAGCCAGGGTTTAAAAGCTCCTATTGCTCCTTAGGGTAGGTGCAATTCAGCACAAATGAAAGACTGGGGGGGAGCTTTGGAGAACAAAAGGAAGATGTCCTATATTCAGACTCCCACTAGCAGGGAGCTGCACGGGTCACATTTTACAATAAAAAAACAGCAATCTCTCAACAACTGCTCTCTCCCCCAACCTCTTATACAGAGATGGCATCAATCCTCCTGATTCACTGACCTGAGCCAGGGAATAAGGAAATTACACCTTGGTGTTTCCAAACAGTGCTGGGAATTTTGAAAGCTCTTTGGATGTGTCTCCGGCCACAGCAGCAGGACTCTACAGGGGCAGAGAGAGCAAGCAGCCTCAGCAGCCAATCAGTCATCAGCCAGCGGCCAAGGACCGACCTGAGCTGTCACATTGCAAGCTCATCCCTCAATCAAGAAAACCTCCGGTATCCCATGGCAGAATCTCAGCTTTATTTCCCTCTTCACGCCAAACTAAGACCTATCTAACAATGCAATAACACAAAACCAGGTTTCACACTTTTTATTCTGGAGCATGACCTTTCTCTGCCAAAGCTCTGCAGGGTAGGGCAGGGCAGATGGGAAGAGTGATTTTAAGGAGAATTTAGCTTCAACCTCTTACCAAACATACTTCACACTCTATTAGGCACTGCCAAGCTAAATTCCACGGTGTCAACACCCTTCAGCTGGGGGTCTGACCCTATTTCTGAGCACAGGATTAAACAAGTACCTGCTCTGGAAGGAAATATTTGATAGGCACGGATGAGTGTACCTCTTCTTTTCAGCTCTGTGGTCAGTACGTTTAGCCAAAGCAGAAGCACAGGTAATAGTTGCTATACCACAAGTCTCAGCACAAGGAGAAATGAAGGGTTGTCCCCTGGCTTGTTACGCTACCGAACATCACACCTAGCTATAATAGCTACTCTATACGAAGGAGTAAACACAAAACCAAATTGCTCATCCAGGCTTGTTTCTTTCCAGCCCTTCTGAAACAACAACAAAGAATGTACCCACTCCAGGGACAAGGATAGGGCAGACTTGCACGGCTAGCTACCGGTGAAGATACTGTCCCAGATAAACAAAAGTTAATTTAAGCTATGGCCACCCTTCTGTCAAGCCTGCTGCATACAGTTCTACCATTACTTCCTTAACTGACATGCCAGAGTTTTTAAGAATTTAGGAAGTTGGGAATACAACAAGCTCATGAAAAGAATAAAGCAATTTCATAACCAAAGGGAAAACAAAAAAAAATAATTAAACACATTTCCAGGAATTTGTATTTTTTTTTCCTTTACTTTTTTTAAAGCTATTTATTGGACAACTGAGGCACTTTAATCTCTGAGCCAGAGGCAATGAATGGTCCTGGCAAACAGCAGCTTAGAAATTGGCACAAAGAACTACCCCACAGTTTAAATATGCTTATTCAGATGCTGTTCAAATTGTGTGAAAATTTAACTGTTTGCGAATTGGTACAGAACCAGTTTTGGGGATAGGTTGGCTGCAATTTTCAGTGAAAATATTACACAATAGATGATCACCACAGAGTTTCTTAAAAGAGTTATTAGGGTCGCATATTAAAAGCCAGCGGGCAGCATTTGTTGTTGTTGGTAGGGTGTGCATGTGTGTATGCTAGAGAATCAAAGACAGGGTGAGCACATGCTTTCCAAAGCGATGTGATTTGGCTTGTCTGACTCCAACCTTCCCCAGAGCACTGCTGCTTACCTCTTTGCAGTTAGATGCGTATTTGAAAGTCAAGTTCCTTGGCAAGGAAGCCTCTGCCTGAGTTAGGGTGCCTCCATCGGCACTGGGATCCAGCGGGTGATCATTTACAATATATGTGCACTTCTCTTCAAAATCAGCCTCTGTCCACAGAGTCATGTCAGCATCCTCCATGTCCATTTTCATTGTCCACTCTCTCCCTTTCACCAGATTCTTGAAACTCACAGCGTCCGAGCTACACTGTGTAGCAGCCTGGAAAAAAAGAAAACAGCCTTTAATCCTCATTGTCCTTCAGTGTTGTGGTTTCCGTTGATACAGCGTGACTAATACAGTAGTCTGTGACACTTTAAAAGCGTATGCAGGATAGTTGGTACAGTTGAGTAATAGCCAAAAAGCAGTGTAAACGAAGCTGCTCTGACTGAAGCAGCACTTTAAAATGCCAGGCTCGGTAGTAGTGAGGGAACAAAAACAAAAAGGAGAAAATCCCTAGGCTGTGACAACCACTTTACCTTTTTCAGACCCTTTCCTTAATGCTTCAGAGAGAAAAGAATATTTTGTGCTGAAGAAAATGTGGGGTCATGGCCGTGCGACCACTTAGTCGCCTGTGGAAAAGCTTCCTCAGAAAAGTGTCACACAAACAAGGAGAGGAAGAGGAAAGGAACTGCTGTCTGCGTCTGAATGAAGCTAAAAATGGAAAGCGCATGTTGGAAGAGCGGAACCCAGCCTTGCCTCTTCCAAATGGGGAAGCCTGAACTTTCCCACCGGCTTTCAACACACAAACAACTTTCAAAACAACCTGGCCCCCCCGCCTCCTCCTGACGTCCCCTCATCCTTTGGCATGGAAGGCTGAGAAAGCCGACATCCTGCCAGCATCACTGTAGAAGCAGCAGCTTCTGCACAAAGCACTGCAACTCGTTCCTAGGGGTCAAACCAGAAAAGGAGCAGGGGAAATAAATAAAATAAATATTAAAAAAAAGCTATTCCATGGCTTTTGATTTTGATGGTACCTCCTAGAAATAATATCCCAAAGCAGTGGATATGAGCCTAGCAGGACAGTTCCAGCAAGTCCTTCAGCCCCTCTGTCTGTTCAGGACAGGAGCGCTGTTATCAAATCTATCCTCGAACATGTATTAGGGTCGGGCTCTTTCCATAAGTCTCACGAGGAACCAAAATCTGTGCCTACGCCGGTAGCTGAGAATGACGCTCAATCCGGCGTAAAATCCCTTCATTTTTCCTTTCTGGATACGCAGCTACTATGAAATTCACACCCCTCCTCCGGGAAAAACGAAACGCCAAGACTGAAAGCGCACGATCTTCCGAGAAAGAGGTTAAGGGCTGACTGGCTGTGGGTTCAGGGGAGACCCCCGGTGCCCCTCCCGGGTCCGGCACTCCCGGGAGGCACAGCCCGGAGAGGCTGAGGCGGCGGTCGCGGCAATGCACAGCTCCCCCGCCGCCTCCGGACCAGCCCCGTGCGCGGTCCGATCGCGCGCGGGGCGAGCGGTGCGACAGAGCCGAACCCTCGGCGTTCAAGGGGGACAGGGGACGAGCAGCGAAACCCGAGCCGGGGGTGTGACAGCTGCGCGGCGGAGCGAAAGGGTTAATGCCGATCAGAAAGGAGCGCTCCCGATCCGGGAGACGCAACGAGGAAACTTTTGCTCCGTCCGGCGGGCGCCGGACGGGCGAGAAGCGAGAGCCGGGGAGGTGGAGACCGGGGTGAAAGAGGGGACGGCATCGCGCTCCTTACCGGGGCAGAGTCCGCGCGCGTTTCCACACCGAAGCCCACCGGCGGCGGCAAACCTGGCTCATTTCTACAGAGTAAACATTTCTCCTTCCTTCCAGCGGCCGGGTCCCCGGGAGACTGACTCACACCTCCAGCCGCCGCTCCCCTCCCGCTCCTCCCTCCCCCGGCTGTCACAGGTGCTGCTGCTCTTGCCGCTGGGGAACGCTGGGGGGCCGCCTGCCACAGCCGCGCGCTCCGCTCGCCCCGGCCCGCCCGCCGCTCGCCCGCGCTCACGCACCGGCCCCTCCCTCCCTCTGCCCGGCCCCTCTCACAGCGCGGGAGGTGGGGCCCTACCTGCGGACCCTGCCCCGCCCAGCCCACCCGCGTTGGGGGTTTTTTTTACATCACTGTTATTATTTCCCCCCCCCCCCCCTTCCTTTCGGCCCCGTGCGTCAGCTGGGAGAGCCGCGGCGCTGCCCCGCTGCCTGGATCTACCGGGTGGGCGGGCACGGTGGCGCTTCGCGGAGAGCGCACCTGAGGCTGCTTTTACTAGAAATCTGTTTTCCGTGCTATTTTTAAGCTCCGGAGTTTAACACGTGCCCGCTTTCGTTCTTGCGCAGCTTGGCTTGATATAACTTTATAAAAAATACCAACTAAAAATAATTTACTAGTTTACTGATTAAAACTCGATTCGAAGTGCCTGCTCCCAAACCTCAACAATTATAGTACTTTACTTGAGATGACTTGAGTTTCAGAGATTTGATTTTATCCCTTTCCCGAATCTCTAGTTGGTGCCTGTGAGAGGAACCGGGGAAAAACATTTCTGTTTCTTCCCTTGAACAAAACCTTCCCCCTTTCCCTTGGTAACAGCAGGGAAGCTCACAGCAGCAGGACACGGCGCGCAGCACGAGTTTCCAAACCTGATGTGCGGTAAGAAAACGAGCACGGATCTTGCACGGGGCAATGTGGCAGCAGCCATCCAGGAACACACTGCTGATGGAAGGAAGGTTGGTAGAGCAATCAGCAGATCCCAGCACCCGATTTTTTTTTCCTCCGATCCAAGCCAGTAAGCTGGCTGAAGGAAGGACATCCTGTGATGATGGCATACAATGTCCTGTTTGTTTATTATTAAGAGCATTCCTGCTTCTCATTACAAAACAGCCAGATGCCTTACTTCCTTCAGTGGTCCTGTCTCTTCAGCAAGGCGTCCTCAGGCTCAGAGGAACGGTGATGCACAATTCCATTTATAGCCATCCACAGCGCAATGCAAATGCTAGCTGCTTCACTGTGAGGCAACGCTACTAGTTTTCCTTCTTCTCACACATCTGCAAGCATATTTCTCGTCACTTGCCTGGCACTTTAAGTGGCAGATAGTTTCACATACTTCTAAACATACATGCACTTATATTCTAGGATGATCTTGGTGTTACATATTTCTTCACAGAAAAAAGGGAGAAGGAGGGGGGGCGGGAAGCAGGTTTATGCAATAGGGTGCCTGTCTGTCTCTCTGACAGGCGTACACAAACCCCTTTCCCTTAACCTGCTCCTCCTCCCACTGATAAAAAGACTTGTGGAAAGGATTACTTGCCATTTTGGGCCTGCAATGCTGAGAATAGCATATCTGTGTAAAGACCTTCCGTGTGCGCCAACGCGGCAGGCTCGTGGCAGCAGACCTAAGTAGGGCAACTGCTGGCAAGTGAGTGTCCTGGCTGAACTGCCACCACAGCGTAATTCCACAGGAGAGGTGGCCCAAGCACTGGGGCTGAAGAATATAAATGTAATTGGATATACCCTGTAAAACCGAGGCACATCCAAAATGAGGTCCAGGAAGGCTCTGAAGCAGGGAGAACCACTCATTAAAGGAGAGAAATCCGGCCTACTTGATTGGGTTAATTAACTGATGCTGAGTCACACTGCATAGAACAGAAAAACAATGTAGTCATACTGAAGGCGATTATTTTACCGAAAAATAGTCTCACTCCGAGAGGCAGCTGTTTCAGAGCTTTTCACTTCCCTGTTAGCTTGCAAGTAAAAAAAGGGAGGGGGGGAGGGGGAAAGGGGAGAACAAGAAGAAAGGGTTGATGTTTTTCCTTCGGGGACTGATCTTCTTAATGTGAAGGAGAGCAGGGGGAAAAAAAAAGCAAATCTGCTTTTCAAGGAACTGAGAATGTTTTTGGGCTAGAAAACAAGAGGAAGCAGAGATTAGATCACATCAGATGAAGTGAAATATTCATCAGGAGGATGCCAATATCCCAGGTCAGTTCGGCTCTATCCCTGAAGCCTGGGGAGGTGAGTACAGCCTATGAATCCTATGGACTTCAAATAACTCTTAGGCACGCTCTGAGGCTATCCCGAAATTAGCTCCATGTGTCTCAGTGAAGCGGAGCCCAGAACTACCTTAGTGCAGAAGGGGTTTTGCTGATGTGCAGATCCAGCCTAACAGTGCCTGATATGGAATAAAACTAAGTTTATCAAGAAAAAGAGACAGAAACAAATTGTTAAGAATGTGTACTAAAGTAAGAATCACAGAGGAAACTCTGCCATTAAAGAAATATATAGACTGACCTTCTGACCTTCCTCCTTAAGAGAGAAACATAAAAAGACGCCGTGTTCAACCAGAAATTTTCTGCTCTTTTATAGAAATCGTTTGTACCAGTAGCTGCTATTGTCTGGAATGTGCAATCTCAAAATGTTGCTCATTTCAAAAAGAACATTTTTAGTCATATTTTAATTTTTTCCTTCTCGCTCATAGAAAACCTCAATTACTGTATTAATCAGCAGTTCTCAGGCAGCTCTCCCTGCAGCAGCTTTCAGCCTGGCAACAAATCATGAATGGCCCTAACAGCTCTGATCTCAGAAATCCCCATCCATTTCCTTTGATGCTATCACCACTTCAGCTCAACAACAAGCCTGTGCAACTCAGCCTCAGCTGCCACTGCTGCTGTTCTCCCTGAGCCTGCTGTAATTGTAAGGGGAAGAAGGAGGGAAGTGAGCTGGCTCTAATAGATGAAATTTCTTTAAAAAGTTGGAGGGGAGATAAAATGCACACAAGAGATTAAAGGAGAGTCTCATTTTCACATCCTCCCCTTCCCCAAACAAGGTCAGTGGCAGATTGACCACATCAAGAGTAACTACCAGACCCACCCCCATTTCCCACTTCCTGCATGTAGGCATCCTTGTGCTGGTAAACATTTGGGGACCAGTTGTGGTCATTATTGGAGAAGGTACATGATGTAGTTGCATGGCTGCACATCTTTTAAAAGCCAACTGAGAAATTAAACTCTAAGAAGAGCTTTCAAGTTCTGATATGCACTCATGTTTTGGGGCCACGTTTTTGAAAACATGGTTGCTGTCAGATTCAAGGGAAAGAGAGAGACCCAGCACACTTCAGTGACTGTGCAACAGGAAAAGTTATACTTCATTGTAAAAGAGAAGCCATCTTCTCTTCAGACTGGCCTGACCTTTGCAAGATCTGCCTATGGGCTTCAGATATGATCTCAGAGGCTTCGTATGCCCTAGACAACTTCAGCTGGTATTGCCTAGAAGGAGAGAAATTAAAATTGCACTTGAATCTACAAGAAGCTTTTTGCAAGGGCATTTGGGGTGGTGTGTGCTATAGCCAGGAGGCTTTTGAATTAACACATACATCTTTCAGGGACTGCCTTTAATTACAGAGCACCCTGGTCATTGCCTCGTAGCACTTCCAAATGCCAAACGTTTATTTTTGTCTCGGCTGTGCAATACCAAGAGCAGATCTTTTGGCTGCACTCTCAGCTACTGCCTAGTACAAGCCTTAACATCACTTTTGGTTTCTGTTGTTTTATGCCCTCAAAAATTTTTCCTTAAAAAGAGAAAAAAGGAGTAAAACTAAAATAACATATCCCTTTTTGTTTCCCACTAGGCCTTATTAAAATACTGCTCAGATGACGTATGAATAAGCCAAAACAATTCTCCTCCAATGGAATAAAAATATTCTCACAGCACACAGAAGTGAGAACTAAGCTTCAGCCTTTTCCTCTTGCTGAGGCTTGAGATTGAGGAGAAGGAGATGAAGCTATCTGAGCCTGCTATCAGGAGGGCAAGCAGGCTTTGTGAGAAGATGGACCACAGATGTTCCCTTCTTGGCTACCATCAGCCTTCCCATATAGCACTTCTGAGCAATGGCAGTCTTGGGAGAGGTAGGGATGACAGTCAAGAGCCCCTACAAGGACACTTTTATTGTCTTTGCATATTTCTACCAACACAAGTTTATACTGGACAAGAGAATCTGAGTACAAATTCAACCTTTCATGTCCCAGCCCTGGAGTTTTGAGTATTCTGTCCATTTTAACTGAGTCTGAGGAAAAATGAATGACAGCTGGCCAACCCATTCCAACTACTTTAACTACTTTCCAACCTTACTGGTGACAAGAGGACTGAAAAAAGAATGTGCTTTGAAAATTTTTCATTTAAAATAGACTGATTTCCAGATTGTCATGGAGGAGGGATGAGACGGTATGCATATATTAGACGGCTCACTCTTGTGAATACTTGAGATATCAGCCCCCATAACAAGCACACAACAAGCTGAAATAACGAAGCCACCTCAGAATAAATTGTATTATTTCAACTTTCATGTCTCTTCCCAACTTGGCAGTCATTACACTTTTTGAGGTGTTTTCTCCTCAGCCTGCCTGGTAAGACACAGTGACATGAACAATGATGAAACTTCAGACTGTGCTCCTGCACAATTCAGTTTTCATGTCAGACACTCTCTGGGCTGCCCAGTCTCCTGGAGCTGATGAACACAGCAGAAGGAGCGCAAGATCCATGGGTGGAACCACGCCACTTTTCTCAGACAAAGAGCTGGCCACAGAGTGCATTTCAAAACAGATTAACAAAAACAACAGCTACACACCATGACAAAGTGCATGTGGTGGAAATGAAAATATTTACCCACATAATATCACAGATCCAGCAACGTGACTACTGTGTCTAAGGACCAGAAACACAGAAAGGATTCGAAATAGTGACTGTATGTTTAAAGTTGATTAGGGAATCTGGAAGGGTTGGTCTGTAGGACCACTTTTTAAGCTTCTAAGAGTACAGTTGTCATTTCTCCACCTCTCCTACCCCAGGGTGGTGAAATAACAGTCTTTTCATACCTGTGTGTTGGCTGGGGGAGGGAAGAATTCCTCTGCTATTAAACACAACTTCTCATTAAATAGTTGACACCTTATCCTTCTTTAAATGTTGTAATGTTTACTTTGCAAAACCCAGGAAAGCTTTTAAAATAAAGATAGCAGAGAGATTCTTAAGCCGGGTGTCCTTGCTTATCTGCTCTTTATCAACCAGCTATTGTTTCTGGAGGAGCTCGTTGGGGAAGGTGGAGCAAAGGGGGTTAATGTTCAATAGGTATCTATCAATTCCCCTGAAGGAATAGTGCTGCTGACAGAAGAGCAACACTGGGCTCTCAGCTACTTCCTGCAAATGTGACAAACCGGGGGGGGGGGGGGGGGGGGGGGGGGGGGGGTGAAACCAAAACAACTGAGGGCTTCAGCTACTTCTTCTCTTTTTTTTTTTTCCCCCCCTTCTTTTTTTTTTTCCCCTCCCTCTCCCAAAACAACTAGTTTTAAGAAATACATTGTCTTTAGGAGAGATAATCCCACAATAGAGAGTCCATTAGAGGTATTAAAGCATTGGCTGCGCCTGATCTACAAGAAGGGCTCTGTCCTGACAATAGACAATTAAAGCTGATAAATCTGCACTACTTGTTGCCGTTCTAATTCCTCGTAATTGTATGCTACTTGTCCCTGCCTCCTGCGTCCAGGGATGAAGCATGCTTCTTTAATCTCCAGAGTACCTGACCTAGTTCCTATGTGGTCTTTTCAGGACCTGTTTTCTTCCCATCTGGACTTCTTCCCTCCTACTCTCCTTCCCTGCTTCTCTGCCCTAAGCATTAAGAAGAGGTTACGATAGAGGGCACAGAAAACACCAGAGCACAGCACCCGGATCAATAATTCTGGAACCCCAGACAATGCACTAATCTGCAATAACAGCTAATCATGGTCAATTTGGCACACCAGTGATTAAACTGTACTTTTCATTAGGCTCAACAAGTAGAGCAGACACACACTGACAATTCAAATTGCCCTATCAGTAAGAGCTGCCAACTCATGTGCACTTCTGCATTTGTAGCTGCTGCATCACTGGACTTGCCAGACTAGGTGCTTTGTGGGGGCTTACCTGTTTTCTTTTGATATTTTACAAACTGGGACTCTTAGCTGTGTTTTCTGTAGAAAGCAAGCCCCTGCTTCATTCAAGTTCTCTTACTTAAAGGGCTCAGTGGGTGAAACTGTAATTGATTTTTCAGTAGGATGCTGAAAAATTATCATCACAATTACATGTTCCCACCTGATGCTGACAAAATTCTTGGGTTTATTTTATGTCTCAAAGATATTTGGTGGTTTTGTCAAATTTTTTGGTTTTTTTCATTGAATGAATCTTGGAAGCCTGCTGATGACAGATCAGAAGCATTAGAATGTACATCACGAGGTTTAGAAGATTGAAAGCAAGTAAAAATTACTTTGGATCTATTTATTTTTCAAACCTAACTGTTCAGTCAACCTCACGATTATTTGGAGACTCAGGAAGGGCTTGATTTTTTTTTTCTTTTTCACCCCTGAACTTATGAACAAGCCACTACTGTGCCCACCTAAGAAATCTACAGTTATTACCCTTTATATGTAATTTTGAAAGTGATCTTCCTGTCAGCCTCATAGAATAATTTATTGTGACAACAGTTTATTCTGGTCGCAGTCACACCTAACGAACCCATTTTGTAAACTGTCCTGAAAGTCTCACCCCAGAGTTTACCAAAATCTTTCTCTAAAGCACAGCACCAAATTCCAGGACTCCTAGAGACCAACCCCACACACTCAGAGGTCTCCTTCTGTTTAACTTTAGCTTATCATCCTTGTAGTAACTTGAATAAGTGTTAAAACTGCACTTCAAGTTGCTCTTAAAAAAAAAAATCTTGGAAGATGTCAAACGAAAGCAGGAAATGTCTATTCTGCTATTAATATTAATGAATCCCTAATGCATTTGCAACTCAGTGGAGGTTAAGTCAGTAGAGTTCTTCTTCTGACAGCTATTCCTCATCAAACTACCACTGCTGAAGATGTTGTTGCTTTCCCTTTTGCTCTGTAATCTTCAAACCAAGTTTAAATCACACCAGAGCCCACCACAAAATAATGTATTTTATCCTAAGTGAACACAAAGCCCTGGAGACAGCGGTTTAAAACAGCACACATGTCCGCTCAATTTATCATTTTAAGATAGGAAGCTGCTGCAACAAACAAAACACCTCCTTGAAAGTGGGACAGCAGCAGATTGTGGTGCAGAAAGCTCCAGGATCTTTTGTTTTCCTGGAGAGCAACAACACGGCTTTGCAGAGAAAGACAACAGCCTCCCCTTGCTGAAGTCTAAATCAGTTCATATAGAAAAGCCTGCCAACTGCTAGTTAGATGGTAGCAAAATATTGCAGATAATTCACTTTTCACGATAAAGCAGAAACACGCAGGCATGCAGCACCCAGCAGGGGCTCAACTGATAAAACGGTGTCAAACTCAAACCATTTGTCAATAGGGAGGGAAGAGAGCAGGCTGAAAGATGGACTCAGGAAGTAGATTTATCTAGTGCGACACATTAACTAGTATAAATACTATGGAAAAAGTAAACACATTTACCCAGCAGTATCTCCAGCCAGCAAAGAAAAGGCTTCTGAGCCTCAGACTCACACTGGCCATTTAACCACTCAGCTGTCAGCTACAGCAGCAGCAGCATTTTTCTTCATGTGCAGGACTGCAATGACATTTAATTCACTGCACTAAAAGGTTTTAATAAAAGTGTACGTTATAATTAAGCAAAACAAAAAGTGTGACTCGTGTGCTGTTCTAGTCTCCTCCCTCCACCCAGCAGCCAAACCAATAAAACCACCTTGGCAGCAAACAAGTCAGGTAACATACCCCGGAGAAGAGAACAGATTTGTTACCAGAATCGTTCACTTGGCGTCTGGCTCGCTCAAAACTGCCTTATCAGAAAGTTCTGTGCCGGAGGCTCCCGAGGCAATGGAGGGGGCTGACAATGCGGGTCAGGCACAGTAATTCGCCAACAGCGTAATGTGGGGCACATAAACAAACTGGAATAATGCAGGGCAGAAGGGCTCTTTGGATGTATGCTTTCCATTGGAAAGTACAAACAAACAACAACAGTCTGTGCACGGCACATCTCTGCTGCAATCACTGGGAAGAAAGAAAACATTTCAAAGGGCTTTAGGAGACCAACCCACAGCTACGTGGCTACCTGTAGTATCAAAGAATAGTGCAGCATATCAGCAAACCGCTTTAACACTCAATCTAACGCAGACCCCAAAGCAAAGTAAGTAATCTGCATCTCCCTCGCCTCCTCCCCCTCCAAACAAAAAGAATTAGTTAATAAAGAAAACTACAGCACAGTTCTTTGCTCAGCTGTACCTTCATGTGTCCACACAGCACAGGTTCCCCACCTCCAGCTTATGCATCTCAGGATTTTAGTCCATATGGAAAGCCTGTCATCCGCTCTTACACACACACACAGACACACACACACACACACATGCTCACGCACACCACACCCGCACTCTTGCTCCTCAACACACACTGCCTGGAACTGCTCTGAGGATTTTAGAGTTTCCTCTTGCTAGCAGATTCCTCCCTCCCCTCACATCCACTCCACCCTGTTCTGTAATTAGGCTTAACAAGAGCAATTAACAAAACAAACTCCTCTCCGCCTGGTGGCCTGATAATTCTGATTGTCATAATGTATTAAGATGTGTAAGCCAGTTTAAAATAAAGGTAAATTACAGCATTGCACAAGGGTCATTTTGCACCTATTTCTACTGCTTTTATCGTAGGGATAATGAACATTCAGCCACGCCTTTAATTTAAAACATAAAACACCAAAATTCACATCTGAACAGCAGAACTCAAAATTAATGCTTTTGAACCAACAAGACTATTTTGATTTTTTTCCTGGTTTGCTAGAGGGCAGCTCCCTTCTCCTGTGCACAGCAAACTCCTTAGAAAGGTTTCTCTTTATGGTACTACTCTGTGATCCTAAACATCCAGGGTGTAAAGTTTTAATGCAGCTTCTGGCTTTACAGTTGTCCACGAATAAACGGATTGCAGTTGTTTCTTTTGCCCTGCCTGGTGTCTAAAGGCATGATACAGGAGACCAAAGCCTCAACATTTTTCTGATGGTTTGTCTGTCCACTTTTAAATCACTTTACTTCAGCAAGCAAATCACATAACTTTAGTGTCAGAATCATAAAAAGAAGCAATTGAGTATTAACTGATTTCAGGTGGTCAGTGGAGAAACTTTGATGTTCTTTGATTTCAGTGAGCTGTGGATACAACACGCAGTGAAAATTTAGACAGCCTGAATTCTCTTGGAAAACATATCTAGTTCTTGTTCTGCTTATACACTCTGTGAGTTTGTCATTAAAACTATCAGCATGAAACGAGTAAACAAACAAAAAAAAATCATAGGCACACAAAAGACCTAAAAATAAAACCGGTTTGATATGTGACAGGGATTTGGGTTCATGTGAACTGAAAAAACCATTCCATTCCCTCAGTTATGTACAGACTGATTCACAATACCATCTGCCATCTAACCACAAACAATTAAAAAAAAAAAATATGAAAAAAGAAGGCTTGTGTCGCTAGTATATTGTTGGAATTGTGCAGTTTCTGATAAGCTAGTTATGTTTTCCCAAGCCAATGATTTCATCTCTGCTGGGTGTCAACATTTACACAAGAATAATTTGGGGGGTCAGAAACACATCAGCAAATGAGATTTCAAAAGGTTTCATAACAGCATAGATTGCTCAAACACAGGGAAAGAAGGGTTCCAGAAGTTCACTCTTCTGCTTCT
The DNA here is from genome assembly GCF_963662255.1 of Cinclus cinclus. Lineage (NCBI taxonomy): Eukaryota > Metazoa > Chordata > Aves > Passeriformes > Cinclidae > Cinclus > Cinclus cinclus. Next base: position 43,255,717 of record NC_085048.1, on the reverse strand, counting down.
TCATTCCTCCTTCCCTGAAGCTGAGTCAAAGTTCTGTAAAAACCTACAGCCAACCATCAGATTTGCAAGACAACAGACTCACATAAAAAACCTCAAGCTTTACAGTGAGACAAACACTCCAAAATGTCACTAAATGGAGACCTATTATGGTGCAAACTCAGGCATTCTTTCAATTGGTAGGAGATGCCAGGAGATCTAAGATTGTGTACAGAAACTCAGTTCTGCAGTCTTGGCATAGGATGCACCATCTTTTTCTCCACCTCATTCAGTGTTTAGCAAGAAGAGTGCTGACTAGAAGAGCTGTTTTTCCAGATTTTTTTTCTCTCCTTTCTCCTTGAAAGGCCTAATGCCTTACTTTAACCACAGACTGTTCAAATGAAGACAACCAATTTTTGTCTTGTATTTTTCCGCTTTGCTCATCAGAACAGCAACACTTGAACGCTTCACAAACATCAAATAATTACTAATCTGATTTTCACAATACCTCTCCCATATGTTGATGAAGGTATTATTGCTAGTCTCACTCTGCAGAAGGGGTATGGAGACACAATGACATTAACATCAAAATCATACATTACGTTTGGGATGCAGAGCAGTCGATATACTCAGCACCGTGCATTATTTCATATGTTCAAAGCATTTCTCTTCCTGGCATCTGTGATGGTTCTGTGTTTTGCGGGGCTTCACCCAGGAAGGTGTCAAAATTATTGCCCACCTGCAAAAGGCTTTGCTGCGGTGAACTGGGCTGAATCTTATTCTGAATCACATGTAGGGATAAGAGATAGTTCTTCAGGGCAGAGCTCACCTGCTCTGAGGAGAGCACCACTTCTTCCTGCCATGGCCATCTTCCTAATGCAGCAGCAAATGAGATGGTGGGAAGAGGTGTCTTAAAGATAACATTTTGTTACACCACCTCAATTCATCTCCCCTAGCAAGCTTGTCTTATGCTTGAATGAGACAAGTAGTCAGTTAACAGTAATTAAATGAGTAATTAAAGACTGTATCATAATGCATAAGAGGATCAAATTGGAGTTAGGCAAACAACCTTAAACTCTGAAGAACCTGAATTTATAATTTTAGTAAGGTTTTTCTACAGCTTTTATGCTGATTTTTGAAACTGCAAATAGAAAAAGCAGAGATGTCATGACCTGCCACTACTCCGATGCCTACACAGATCAAGAACAGAGCTGAGGTATTCTGATCTGCCACAGGCAGACCTCTGCAGGGACACTGGCAGATGCGGCTCAGAGCAACCATCCGGCTGTTTTTGGCAAGATTGGCACGAGCATTGTAAGGGATAGAACACTTCTGTTGATGGGTTTCGTCAGGTGATAGGCTGGCAGCAGAGAAATGACTGCTTTCAGGCATCTTGATTTCATGCCAGGTGTGGTGTGGAGCTTGTTCTTCCCTCTTGCAGTGCTTGACTCAGACTTGTGATTGGTTTCCTTGCCCAGCAAGTCCTCAGCTCGTTCCTCCTGACCCCTCTTGTAGTTTCCCTTTCCAGTTGCTCACATCTACCACTCCCACATCCAGGCTCCTGTGCGCCAAGTCTTCTCATCGAGCCAGTTTCAGTCCCTCCTGGTTCCTCATCTGTGCTGCGCTTCTTTCCTGCCTACTTTAGACAAATTTAACCTGCTCTCCATCCCCATGTACCCCTTCCTCCTGACCAGCAGGCCTAGCCTCCAGAGCCTCCTCATCAGTATGGTGCAGTCAAGTCTGCAGGCATCTCCTGGTGCTCCTGTGCAGGCACGTAGCCCTGAGCTCAGTTCACACATTGAGCAGACATGGTGTCAGGCCAACTGGAACTCCTGTGACTATGTTAGTATGGCACTGAGCCCGAGCTAATAAGCCCTGGTGAGAAGCCGGATATATTAGCTTGGGCTTAGCACTGTGCTAATGCAGTCAGGCAGCTTTTGGATCAGAGCTGGCTTACATCCCGCCTGCTTTTTACACCAAGCTTGCTCCTCTTTGTCTACAATAACCCATAAAGATAAATCCCCTCGTCTTGTACTAACCTTACTCTCAGTTTCCCTCTTCCCTGATACTGCTGATCTCCAGGCATAGTCTCTCCTCCTTCATAATCCCCTCCAGGTTCAGCTCTTGTCCACAGGCTTTTAAAACCAGTTCTTTCTGGTGACTCTCTGGCCTCAGGATGGTTTACAATGAGCACGTGCTGAACATGCTGATGAACGTGCACTCCTCTGCTCTCAGTTCTGGTGTTCCATTCTAGACCCAAGAGTGTTTGCCCATTGACGGGAGCTGTGATGCCCTCTGACAGCTCCTGGGAGGGTTGCTTACCTGGTCCTCTAGGCTGGCTTCTAGCTCAAAACCAATTCTCCTGGGTGTGGGAGTCAGAGATGGAGGTGGGGACATTACCAGAGTGTGTTATGGTCTTGCTCAGGCAGAAACCCAATGCAAATGAAGCACATGTGGAGATCCATGAGCTGGGAAGTGCTCCTGGCAGAGGGGATGGCATTTGAGCATCCCAGACAATGAGTCACCACTCTCCCCTGCCACATATGCCTTCCCCAATCCACTGAGCCTGTCATTCAAACTTTGCTCCTAAAAATGGGAGCTATCATGGTGGAGATTACTTTCCAACAGAAAAGTCATCACACTCCAAATGTTAGCAATACAATTTTTGTAATCGCCAAATTCTTGGAAATTACAGAATAAATGTTGGGATTTTCCATAGGAAAAGAAAATGCAAGAAACACCTGAGGCATACATTAAGAATTTGGTAGATTTATGAGAACCTTAAAGTGAGATCTCCTAATGCAAATTGCCTGTGTATCTTAGCAAGAGGTGATGCTAGCAGGGTACTAGATATAGTTCCCTGAGATTTATTTTAGGGGCATGCTATTGAAAACTCTCCTTTGTATGAGAACATTGCCATCAGACACAAGCCACATACAAAGCATGTGCATAGATTTAAACTCTTTTTCCATGGTCTGCTGTTCCTCTTTCAGCGACCCAGGCCAATGCACTAGAATTTTATTACTTACACAACATGGCAAGGTTTGACAGAGAGAGAGAGAGAGGATGCTCCTATTCCAGTAAGTTTATACAGTTTTCTCTTTTTCTTGTGCTAAATCCTAATGGACAATGGAGGCAATGGAATGCTGAGAGTCTTAATTTTCATCACTGTTAAGATTAGAAAAGTAAACAAGTGACTATGTAATTGCAGCAGCTTGCTGTAGTAAAACCAGATCCTTAAATGACTAATCTCATCACCAAATAATAATAGATTTTTTCTTTTTTAAGAATAAATTTGCACCAGTCTTTCTCAGCATATCCCTCTCATTTAAAACTACTAGCACTACGTGCACACAAATCAGGCAACGGGGAGTAAGGGAAGCTTGCAATCAGACCTAATGTCTTCCCTTCCTCTCAGCCCCCAGTACAGGACAGCCACTTCCTTTCTACAAACGCTTTGCTCAGATCTGTACACAAGACAGGCCACATCTTCCGGGGAGGCTCAAAGTCTTTGCAGACGCACAGTTGCCTTCAAAGCATCACTGGAAATCTGTGTGGGAAGACTCTAAAATATTAAAACCATCCTATACTCTTTTCTTCTAAGCCAACAACAAACCGCCCCTAAACTTATCTATCACTTCCCTGCTCAGTTTATTCTGGGCTGTAGAATAAACTTTCTGACTACTGGAAAAGATACACAAATGCATAAGCTACACCACATGTGCAAAGGAAAACAAATAGAGAAAATATGTATGCCCCTTCCAGGAAGGCAGTTCTTTTCCAGAATGTTAAAATTATGCACAAGCATCTCCCCTATCACAAAAAGCAGGCAAAAAGAAAGCTGGTGTGAAAAAAATGCACATCCAAATGTAGTTTATCTGTCCTAAATCCGAACTGACTTACCTTTAAAATAAGCACTTCATTGCCATCTTGCCTGATTTTCTTCTTCCACAAATGAACACTTGCCCTCCAGCAGATTCATAAGTAATTTAAGCCATTGCCTTCAGTTTTAAGAAATCCTCATCTGAATGTTTGCTGCGGCACTTGTAACCACAGCCCAGCAGCAAGCAGGACGCAATGCTGCTCCTCCTTGCACAGTGCTTGGGCAGCCAGCCTGTGCTTACTGACTACAGACCAGATTTTCACATTTTCTGTTTCCCCATTTCTACCCTGAGAGCTGGCCTGTGCAGCAGGATGGCTTCTAGAGATGCATCCTTCATACCCTCTCCTTTCTGCCAGATGTCCTCTGCAGTCAATTCATTGCTTTCATTTTGTATTTTGCAATAGCTTAGAAATTTTAATAAAAATTCTCAGGCTACTACTCCTGAAAAAAAAAGTTATTATTCTTAAAGAAGGTAGAGAGGCCAAAAGAGCTGATCTCAGTTAAATCTTCTGAATTTCTCTAATTTGACATTTCTTTCTGACTGTCAAATCCAGGCTGCTGACAGTCCTTTATATATTTATCCCTTTGAAATATGCCCAAACTGACAAGGTGTGGGGCAGTACAACAGTGATGCTAGTCCCTGAAATAGCTGGCACATTTGCACTGTACTATCACAACTCACTGTGCAGAGAGAAGAGGACACTAACAGACCTTCAGAGGCTCCTGATCAGTTTCTGTGGATGGATGCTCTGACCCCACAGATAATATGAGGATGAAGCAATTGGTTTAAGTCTGGCAAGGAAGTAAAGACAAACAGGTACCAGAAATTCATTGTACATACTGGTTACTGAAAACAGGCAAGGCACAGGGAAATATTTTTTCTGATTAATTTACATGAAAATAATTTTGACTTTTGTAGAGTTGATATGATTTTGCAAATCACCACATTGAAGACATCTAAACAAAGGCCATCTGCATGTTTATAAAGATGTACAAGTGTTTAAGGGACACAATATGTTTAAAAAAGTCAACAATAATGGTTAGTCTATGCTTCCAATTATATTCTTTCTTCAATTAGTCTTGAAGAAACTAACACCTCTATTAATCATTTCAATTAACTCCACGCACCACATGACATCCGCACCAGCAGCCCATATGTTGCGTTCCAATCACCCAAATATTAAAGCCTTTTTAATTGATTGATCTAAAGAACATTCAACAGGCTCAAGGTGGCAGCCAGCCAGGAAATCCCAAAAGAAGATGACAAAAAGGTGGGGGTGCTAAACCAGCTTCCCAATTTGTTTTTCCTCTTCCTCCAGGGTTCACTAAGTTAATCCAATCACAGCCCATAAAGCCCCTTTTTAATAAAATAAATAAATAGATAAGAGAACACACATGTTGGCTTTCCCCCAGAGAAGCCCCCTCTGCTAAAGCTGGAGAGCCATCCAGTTAAGAAAGTGCCGCATAGGAGGGTGCATTTTTTATCCAGCAGAAATATTTAGCTTGGCCACCCGCCAGGGAATGCTGAAAGAATAGACTGAATTAGGGGATTTACCTTCCACGTGTTTGGCACGCGTCATTAGAGGCTCTGAAGAGCTTGACTCTTTCGCTCTCTCACTCTCTGTTTTTACTCTCCCCCCACCAGAGCTTTGATGCAGAGAATAAAGTATGAGCTATAAGAGTGGTTGATGTGTTGAAGTTCTAAATGTTGGCACAGTGACTTTTGTGCTGTCGAAGAAAACCGATGTCCGGTTGTTTCTGAAGCTTTTAATTTTTTTTAAAATTCCAGTCAGGTATGGAGTGATGCATTTAAAAAGCATTTGCTTTAGCACAGAAAAAAAGAGCATGCTATTTTTCTTTCTCTCTTTTCCTAACAAAAACAGCAACAAAAACAGCAACAAAAAGTTTTTGAAGTTTTCCGTACACAAGATTTAAACTTGGAGAAAGTGGCTTAAAAAAGTAAATGCCAGAAGTGAAACTTCAACCACAGAGCATTTTAGGAGCTTGTTTGAAAGGTCAGTTTTGTAACAATAACCCATGAATTGCTCTGTCATTTGACTTTTATATGCTGTCAGGTGGACTTATGTTATTTTAAAAAACACTTCTTTACCTAAGTACTTTGGTCTTGCAAAAACCTATTAAGATCTATAAACAGAACATATTAGTAGAGGTGGTTGGTCTATACCTCAAGTAATTTGAGCACCTCCTCAGAACTTTTAATTTGTGAAAGGAAAGGCTATGTTTTAAGTTAGCCTCTGCCACCTTAACTTAGGGCAAAGAAAAAAGTAAGGAAAGGAAAAAACCCACCGTTTTTTGAATAAGAGCATGGAGGTCCTTAAACCAAGAGTAAATGCAAGTGTTTGTGTCTGGCACAGGTGCCAGCCCTGTTTACAGGGCAGAGTCTTGCAGATCAAGTCACAGTGCCACTAACACCCATTCACTGAGCTGGTGTTAGCACTGGAAGAGCCTTGCTGCAGCTGCCTCTGCTGTACTGTCTCATCACATTATCAGATAAATACAGGCCCTGTTCACTCAGTTTTTATTGCTGTCAATTAAAACAAATCAGTTTAGAAGCCACTTGCTGACATGCTTACTCAAAGCAAGATTCAAGCAGAGTTTCTGAACTACACTACTGGCTGTATCTTTATCCCATCTTTACTTGCAAAAAAATCTGTGTCTGACTTCAGTTCAGCTAATTCATGCCACCATATGACAGATCACACTAGAATTTTCATCTCTCTTTCAGTAAAACTAGTTCACTGGGCCTTGGATATCAGGAGATCCTGTGGGCTGCAGAAAGGCAACTAAAGAAATGGATACTAGCCCTCAGATGAAAAGACAAGATATTAACATCAACATCCAACATCTGAAGGGTGCTGGTGGCCATCTCCTTGCTGAAAGTAAAACACCTCAGCTGTAGGAACACCTTAGCTTAAGGGCAGACCCATAGTTTATCACTTCTTAAGTAAATCATTCATAATTCATAGCCAGGTTGAAAACCACACAAATAATGAGCTCTCAGTATTACTCAGCGGAAAGTGAGAACTGAAGTTTTCCACCTAAACCCGTAAAGGCTGACAAGTTCAGACATGCTTTTGTGAGCTCCTTCCTGGACCCCACGTTTTTAATTCAATTTAAGGAAAGCTAGGCAGCCACTTCCCCCCGTCTTTGAAGTAAAGATGTTAACATCCGTGCTAATAATACAAACTACCCCTTCTTTTATCAAAGGCCTCAGCAATCGCAAAGGCTTTCTTTTCATCACAAAGGAAAACTGCAAAGTAAAGCTGCCTAACTCTGCTGATAACAGGGTAGGTTTGGCTCTCTACATTGCACAGATGCCAGCCATTGCCCAAAGCGCTGCTTTATAAATTAATAAAATTGTTTCAGTTACAAAACACCCTTAAGATCATATAGACCTTAAAGATCATTCCAGCCGTGAGTCCAGCACTGCCAAGTCCATTGCTAAGCCATGTTTCTAAGTGCTGCAGCTGTAATACCTCCTCCTAGGATGGTTGCTCCACCACTTCTCTGGGCAGCCTGTTTCACTGCTTGACAACCCTTTCAGTGGAGATTTTTTTCCTAATATATCCAATCAGAACTGCCTTTCATGCCAGAGGCTGTTTCCTCTTGTCATAGAGAACAACAAAGTCCTCACTGAGCCTCCTTTTCTCCAGGCTAAACCACTCCAGCTCCCTCAACTGCTCCTCCTAAGACTTCTGCTCCAGACCCTTCACCAGGTTTGCTGCCTTTCTCTGGACTTGCTCTAGTGTCTCAATGTCTTTCTTATGCTGAGGGGCCCAGAGCTGGACACAGCGTTTGAGGTACAGCCTCACCAGGGCTTAGTACAGAGTCCTGGTCAATGGCCAGGTCCTGCTGACCACACTGTTGCTGATCCAAGCCAGGATGCCACTGGGTTTCTTGGCCACATGGGTATAGTCTGGGTCATGTTCAGTCACTGGCAACTGGAAACTTCAGGTCCTTTTCTGCTGGGCAGCTTCCCAGACACTCTTCCCCCAGCCTGTAGTGCTACATGAGGTTCTTGTGAACCAGCTGCAGGAGCTAGCATTTCACCTTGTTGGACCTCATACAACTGGCCTCGGCCCATTGATCCAGCCTGTCCTGTCCAGATCACCTTGTAGAGCCTTCCTACCCTGCAGCAGATCAGCACTCCTGCCCAGCTTGGTGTCATCTGTGAACTGACTGAGGATGAATTTAAACCCCTCGTCCAGGTAGTTGATAAAGACATTAAACAAAACTGGTCCTAGTACTGAACCCTGGGGAACACCACTGGTGACCAGCTGAATGTAACTCCATTCACCACCATTCTCTGGGCCTGGACATCCACATAGGCTTTTACCCAGTGAGGAGTGCCCCTCTCCAAGCCGTGAACAGCCAGGAGGTTGCTGTGGGAGAGAGCATCAAAGGCTTTACTGAAGTCCAGGTAGACAAGATCCACAGCCTTTCCCTCATCCCCTAAGCGAGTTATCTGGTCATAAGGAGACCAGGTTGGTTAAACAGCACCTGCCTTTCATAAATCCACACTGGCTGAGCCTGATCCCCTGGTTCTCTTTTATGTGTCAAGATGATCTGCTCCAAAACCCTTATGTTTCCAGTGGAGTGTCTTTGCTCCTAACTGAATCTCCAGACGACTGGCCATGCAGAATTTGTGTACTGTACACTAGTAGCATTAGGAACTGTAACAGATAATTCCCCATCAGTTGTTTCCACCTTATCACAAAACAGAGCATGTACTCTGGACTGACAGTCTCAAATGGGAAAACTTCTCTGTGGAAAGACTGCAAGTTTAATAAAAGATAATAGTGAATGAGCCAGTGAGAGTAGCTGAGTTGGGTAGAGCATGGCACTAATATTGCCAAGGATATGGGTTTGATCCCTATATAGGCCATTCACTGAAGAGATGATACTTGTGGGTCCCTTCCAATTCAGAATATTCTGTGAATTAAGATGCATATGCTTCAGGCTCGCATTCCATGACAAAGTGCCACAGGGCAGCATGTGCTTCCCAGAAAAGGAAGGCTTCCCTGCAAGGGAAGGCAGGCAGTTTTCCCCATGCCACTGGCAGAGGGCTGCCCTCCTGTAAAACACCCATTGACACAAAAGGTGCATCTCTGCAGCTCTGGCCCCCATCATGAATGATCCCAGGAACATGTGGATTTCCGTGACTATGACTGGAAATGGCCTGCCTGCTTTACCTCTTTAGTAGATACAGTGAGGCCAAGTGTATTTCAGTGTTGTGACTGGTATTTTGAAACTTAGGTCAAATAACAGGGAACATTGGCCTGACAATATCAGTTCAGTGGCAAATTGCTTGATGTATTTGTCACCATTGAAACAAACATGTTTAAACAATCTGCTTATCATATTTACAGAATAAAAATATGACTGTTAAAGTGAAATAAAATAGCTCCATTTTCCTCCGCACATCTCCTCCCTCTGTGTTTTTAATTAAAACCACGAACCAACACATGTATCCATCCTTCCTTCTGTAATAGCTTGTGATTCCACTCTCAAATACTATACAGATAAAATGAACATTTATGTGTTAGCGATTCGCAGTGCAGTAAATTCTCCTTTCCAAACCTACCGTCTTCATTAAAATCTTATTTGCTTTGTAATCTCCTTTGATCACTAAAGTTATAAGAAGCCCCCTCCTCTTCTTTTGATACTATCAGTGTAGCTTTTGACCAGAGAGCGTGATGAATTAAATGTATGACAGATATGACAGGTGAGGAGTGCTTGGAGAGGGCTTAAACAGCAGGGATAAGACAAAGCCCCCATTTAAGAACAAAACCCCTACCCGATGGCTAGCCCGTTAATGACCAACCACTCTATTTGTCCTGGTGGATGAGGAGCAAGCTGATACTACAGACAAAGCTTTGTTAGCCATGGTGCTGTTCTTCAATCAGGCCACACAACCAACTAATTGAAATGCCCAGTTTTTCCCCCTCAGGATTTGATTTACAAGCCAGGGGGTTTGTAGGTATACTCTTCTGCTTTTCTTTTTTTTCCCCTTGTAATGTATTAATCTAGCCACCACAAGTTTACAGCTGGACTAAGTGGAATTACACCATATAAACCTAAAAAATCTATCTACAGGGATCCAGCTAAGCCCTGGAGAGAGACAAGTCCAGCAATACAAATCCAAGGAAATTTGGAAGTCAATCCATTAGGATTACCAAGCCTTTGATTTTGGAAGTCACAGGCTCAAAATATGGAAGTGATGAACCCTATCTTCCTTCATTTTAGCCTCTTTTCAGAGGACTCACTGACCCCATTTTTTTTCTGTTAAAACACATTGATAAATGTGAACAGAATTATATTGGGTTTTCACTATATTTTAAATTAAGGAAGACAGGAAAATATATGCTTTCCTGAACTTGTGAGTACTATCCCCTTTAAAATTTCATACTTACTTTCTACATATTTAAAACTGCCACTAGGAAAGTCATCACTCTTCTCATCAGCTAAAGGCCCCTGTCCCCCTCTTTAAAGTTCACGTTAACTTCCAGTGTGGCGTGCTGTAACTAAACATGGGGCTTCAGGCACCGGTAACTGTAAACCACTGGCTGCTTCTCAGAGATGAAGAAATCTCTGTGCCCCCTGCAGACCAGGATTATATTCTCAATGGGCAGTCTCTCATTTTAGCCCACCAATCTGTGGTTAGCAGAAGGCCAGGAGTTTCCAGGGGTAGGTGCCAATGCAATGTTCGTTGTTAAACCCAAATGGTAAAGAAAAATTAGATTATAGGGATGTAGTCATGATCTGGGTATAATGGAAAACACTACCTGAATCAAGAATTTTCACTTTCAGAAGAAATTAATTTTTTTCTCTTTGCTCCTTCCTTCCTGTCCTGCCCTCACAGTGTGCTGTGGTTGAATCATTCATGCTGGTATCAGGAAACCTGGGTTCTGTTCTTAGCTCTTCCACAGGCCTAGTATGTGGCTTCTGGCAAACCTCAGACCCTTGCTGTGCCTCAGTTTCCCTATATAAAAATGCAAATATTCCTACCTATTTCAGAAAAAGCGTGGTCCAGTGGTTTAAACCATAGAATCAAGATGTATGAATTCTCAAACTGAATATGGTATCAATTTTTGTGGTCTTTGAAGCAACCACCCTTACTGACCCAAGGGGCCAGCTTTCCCTGGGAAATGCTGGATGGCCAAAACCCAGGCTTCCCAGTAGAATGTATGTGCTACTTTCTGAATAAGTGGTGTTCCTGTCTGGATAAGAGCTCAACCTCACCTCGCAGTGAGACCACTTCCATGGAATGCAGAAGGAAAGATGGCCCAAGCTGTAGTCAGCAAAGCTTTTGGGAGCTGCTCTCCCTAGAAGGCCACGGTGACCTTCTCCTTTGAGTGCTTGTCTACAGACCACCCAGCAGAGCTGGCCTGGCTCTGGCTCAGCCATTACAGCCCCAATTCAGCATGTGGAGGCGTAAGGCTAAAGTTCCAGAACTTCACCATGAAGGACAAAGGGTTGAAATGATAGAATGATAGCTTTCCCCTTCCCCAGGGAGCACTCTGGAACTTTTGGCCATTTTGCAGTAAACCACTGTGTCTCTCACGCTCTCTCATCCTCCGTTTTTCCTCCATGAAAACCCCCTCAAAGTTTTGAGTCCATTCAACTCAGAATAAGTAGCAATTTGAAAACTTTGGAGGGCAGAAAAAGCACTTCCTGTCTGGTTCTATCTCATGGTTCTCTGACTCACTGGACACTTGCAAAGGTTAATTAAATAATGTTTTGATATTCATGATACGTAAAGCCTGAGACAAATTGTGTTAACATTATGATGCATAAAAGGGTCATTCAAAGAGAACAACCTTATAGAAATAAAGAGGGGAATATTGTTAACCTCACAGAAATTCACATTTTTTCACTATGAACTCCAATAAAAATAGGGAAAGTTGTTACTGAGATTGTCACTAACCTTGTACTGAAAAAAAAACAGGCTGATTTTTAGGAAAAGAGTGTAGGGATTCTGATCAGTAAATAAAGGAGAAGGTGAGTGTGGGAATAAAAAAAGAAAACAAAACAAACCATTAATCTGGTATATTTTGTTTTTTGAATGTGCAGATCTGAACAGAAGCTGCATTTTTTTCAGCTTTCCAATCTCCTTATTAGATATACTGTTATTGTCTTATTACACATGTTGTCTACTAGATGTGCTCTGACTTTTATAGATGTCAACCCCATTTCTTAATTCAAGACATTTGTCTCTTGTGCTCTCTGTGCCTCTGGGTTAGAGTTCCAGCCAAAGAGGTGAGCCAGCTTTGTATTTTCAATTCAGCCATAAAATCCTCTGGTGCTATATCCCTGAAAACTGCTGCTGCTGCCCTGCAAAAAGGCCTGGATTTTGTCTGTCTGCAGCTCAGCACCCAGAAAGGACATTTTACAGAAGGGCTCAGTGGACATTCAGGAAAACTGCTTTCAGGACCTTATCTGAAGGACAATACTTAACTTTCACCACCTGGGCCTGGCCCCTGAAAGGAAACAGTCACACTCAATTATTGTCTTTTTCTAGACAATTACTATTTAATCAAACCTCCAGCTGATATTAACTGGTGGAAAAAAGGCTATTTTTAGTCAGGACAGTGATTCCCCCTCACTCCTTTCATCTATGAGTAATGTATTTCCTTTTGCTCTCAGTACCACAAACCAGTCCACACCAGATGCTCAGTATTAGGTAAAATTAAAAATGTGGGCATCATACCCTTTGAAAGATGCTTTGAACTCAAATTAATATACCTAAACCCACTATTTAAATTAAAGATATCCTGTCTCTCTGCTGTGTAGTTTTCCCTTTTATCAGAAGGGGAATTTTAGTCCATTTAAAGGTTTTTTGGTTCAGCTCCACAGACCACGCTTTGACTTAACAACAGATTGTAATTTCCTTTTAGCCACAAGAATAAAGGAAATGTATAGAAGCAACACCATAATCTTGTCAAGCACTCTCTTTCGTTTCCCTGAACATGCCTGTTTGAGAAAATGTGAAGCCTAAGATTTTTAAGATGTTATCTGGAAGATGTTTAGATCATGGAACACTTTTATTGAAAACAGACGTATGTATTTTTATGAATCTAATGATGAACCCACACACATAAAATATATGCCTACTAAATTCTTTTATGGACAAGAACAGAACCGTCTGAAACTTGAAGAGGTTTTTCAGACTTCAGTCCTCTTGTCTAAGCTTTTTACCTTTTCCAGACTTTCGCCCTGACTCTGCATGGACCCTTGAGAAAGTCCTACCAGGGAAGCAACAATTGAAGGAGCGCCTGCACTCAGACCCACCTGTGAGCAGGGCTCTGTAACTGCTGTCAGAAGTAAAAACGTGGGACCAATGTAAAATACACTGATTTCTCATCTATCTCTATGCATATATGTAAAATGGGCTCCTGCACAACTTGTGCCATTTATTTGTATCTCTGATGTTTTTCAGAACACCATTATTTAAATGCAACTGCCCTGCTTCTGGAGCTTACAGGGCTTGAGGTGGTTTGCTGAACATACTCGGACTTTACATTTCATAAGCAAACACCACCCTCCTTCACATTCAGCCCATCCCCTCCTGATGTCTCCCTTGATGTCATCACTGACAATGTTCAAAGTACAGGCAGAGGTGTAAGAGCTGCGTCTTCCCTTCGGCACTGAACCATGGAGATGTGAGTGCCCTGATTTAGATTCTGTGGGACAAGGAGCCACATCCTGTCCCACCCAGCAAGCCTGGGAGGCACCCACATGTGCTCTAGGGCATCCAGGTGTGCATGGGATGCTGTTCCCTCTGCAGACCCTGAGGTCTCCCATGGCAGCTTTGCCAAGGTGCTGGAGAGACACTGGAGGGCAGCTTGTTCCTGGCTACAGCACAGCACAGAACAGCACAGCACAGCACAGCACAGCACAGCACAGCACAGCACAGCACAGCACAGCGAGAGAGACCTGCCAGGAGAAAACCCAACCACCAGGCTGTAGAAACCAGCGCTGCTGAACCTGCTGTGCTGGACAAGTGGAGAGGTAATAGCTGGCAGTGCTAATGATGCCATGAAAACTACTTCAGGGTAAGGCAAAAGAGCAAGTTAAGCATCTGCAAGTTCTCTCAGTGCTGGTTAGACAGTGATAGTATGAAAGTTTATCCCCAGGAGCTTTCTCTTCACTGAGGGTGTTGAGTTAACTGGAGGTGACCTCTCACTGACCCACAGGCAGCATCTGCAAGTGGCGTGCGGCGGCCAGGAAGCATTTCTCCCGAACAGTGCCTTTCAGAGCACCACTCCGAAAAGCAACAGCTGAGTTGACCCAGCAGTCAGCCACTCAGCCCTGCCCAGCGTGGAGGACTCCCTTCAATCTCCCTTCACCCGCCTGGGATTTCATCCGTCTTCATTTGCTTTTGCTTGCTGCTATTTCCTCTGACTTTTCAAACTTGGGACACTGGTAGCTATTATTCATTCTCTTGTTTCTTACCAGCCATGCAGCTAAGAGCTGCAACTTTCCATCAATAAATACCACGTCAGTTGTTCTTTAGGCATCTTTTTAATTGGTGCATTTTTTCCCTCAGGTATTTCTTGAGCAAAAGCAGGGTTTACTGCATTATTACGGTTTAGAAATCTAAGAGAGAACTATCTCAATGCAATTACTAAGTGCCACTCTGGCTAACCACAAAATAACTTACTAATGAAGTAGGAATGAAAATATAACTGAGGTATAAAGCAAGCAACTGTCCAAACCATTTGAATTTTAGCAAGTATGAACAAACCTCTTCATTGTGTACTCTTTCTGTCTATAAAAAGGGTGAAGACATGAAGCAGCAGGACATAACGCTTCCATGACAAACGATGGTGCAAACACCAAGAGATATTCCAATTTCCTGCTATAACAGACCATTTAGCTCTGGGTAATTCCAATAATTTTAGCCATCAACTTGCAAAACTGCATAACTTGTATTCAGTTGATGTGAATTTGAGTAATCTTATTGCCACGTCTTGTTAAGAGAAGACAGATAATAATACATTTTGGTTTCACAGCAGGGAGGGGGAAAGCTGTCTGTTTTCTTCCTCTCCACTTCTTGGTGGTTCAGGAAGAGCAGTGGACAAATGGAGCTGCTGTGACGGGAGAGAATTAGCGTGGGAGATGAAAAGGCAAGCAGGAGTCCTGGTAGCAAATTTGGGCATAGGATCATGTTCAACATTCTAACAGCCCCCAAAACTCTAAATCTCAACTTTCCCCCCCAAATATGAGAAGGAAGGCTCTCTAGCTGGTGAGGAAGGCATACAAACGTACAGGTGGTGACAAGAGCCTCTCAGCTCAGGGGAAAAGACAAGGACCCGGGATTTTGTGTAAGAGGAAGAGATCTAATGACTTCCCCAAGGTTTAACTGAAAGAAGACAGCGGGAATAGGAGCTGAACCCACAAGTCCTGAATCACAGCCCTTTATCTCAATCACAAGACCCTCCTTCCCCCCTTAGATGTTTTGCACTGTTTAGGGTAAACAAGAGAAAGACTGTCTTGCCCTCCTAAACCAGGAAGAAAGGCAATGGGTTCCAAAGGAATGACAAACCTTGCTATTGTTCCAGAAACAGAGTGTTGTTTCCTATGCTGGTCATCTGTGTTGAATCAAGATAAATTTTGATTGCATTGTGTTAGAAAATGCAGAGCCTTTCTTAGAAAAGATGCGAAAGAGCATGTCTAACTGTGCCACGTGCTCTGCTGCAAAGCCTGCAGAGCCAGCTCCAAGCCCTGCAAGCCCTTTCCAAAGCTGTGGAAAACTGTAGTGTCCTGAGAGGTATTGTGGCATCAAAAGGGCAAGGCAGACACATTAACCGCTACGTTAATAAGATTTTACACCTCAGAAAGGCGTTTTACACCTCAGAAAGGCACACAAATTCAGGTTCAGGAACATACAGTTTGTAAGGCTACCTCAATCACTGCTCATGGTCCTGAAGGCTGCTGAACCTTGTTTCATTATGCAAGCATGATCTTTCTTGCTTTCTGGTTTTACCAAGGTTGGGAAAGGATGTGGTTGTGCTCAGCATGAACAGCGAGGAGCTATTTCTTGAGATTTTTCAGCCAAGGATTTTACTGAAGAACAAAACTCTCCCAAGCAAATTCAGACAAGGAGTTCTTTAATCTAAGAGGGGATTTTCCATCACAACAGTGAGGCAAAAAAAATGCCAGCCCTGGTAAGATGGGCCTTATACCTCAGTAGAACAATTTTTTAAATGAAGTTGCCTTTTCTATCAGACGACTGTGCTGAGTGACTGACAAGACCTTTTATAATATGTCTTCTAAGGTATTTCTAGGAAATATCACAGACATTCAGGTACTTCCAGAAGGGTGAATTAGTAAAGCATTATGCAGATATTATTTTCAGGGCAGACCATACATAAGTTTCCCATCTTTGGAAAAAATTCTAGTTGACCGAGCAGCATACATGCATGTACATGCCCATGAACTCACACTATTTTCAGTATCAAGACCATCTTCAAGCAATTTCTCACTCTTATAATGCATTTATCTTATGTAAAACAGATGCATGTCTTTGGGGTAGGCTTTTGTCTTTTAGTCTTAGATTGTGAATACCCCTTTTAATTAAAACGGGAAATACAAATTTCCTCATTTAGTTCCAAGCCTGAAGCCCACTAGCATAAGCAGCCATCTGCAGATTCAGCTGGAACCCTTTCAGCATCCCACAATAAGTTTGCTGGTTAAATTAAGGATCTTTGGACATGTACAGGCCAGTGCAGCTCCACTGAGCTGTGCCCTTGTACACCAGCTGTAGCAAAGCTGAACTAGTAGTGCTATATCCATCCTGATTCCTGAAACTCCATCTCCATTTTGAGTTAAACAAGTTACATTACTACTATTTAAACGCTGCAGATCTGATAATAAAGCCACCCTTGTTGGCCACACCTTTTAAAGTCTCTGCTCTATGCTATGCATATTGGGATGAAGAACAGCTAAATGAGGGAAGCAGCAAACATTGCAAATGGAGATTATCAAACTGCACAAGAGGCAAACCGAGGGAGGACACCTAATTATCCTTAATGCAAAATAATTCAGTCCTAACTTTCTCATTAAAATATATGTATTTTAAAAAGTCTTCCCTTTTCTTCATGTACCCAAATGAAGGCGGAAGCAGTCATTTCCTTTCCCAATGATGGAAGTGATACCAACTATTATGTCTGTATTAAGTGAACTTCCTCCCATCCATTTCTGTCGAGTTCATGTCATCTGACCCAAGTGCGATTATTAAAAGTGGGCTGCTCTGTTCCAACAAACTAAAGGCTTGCAAGTTTATAGGTACAATTGCTTCAGACCCCTCCTACGGGTGATCAGATATGGTGTCTATTGAATGCACTCAAAGAAACACATTTTCACACCTGTCAGGCCTAGATTAATATCCCTGCTAATTGCACTTTAAGAACGGCCAATTAGTTCTAGTTATAGAAGCTTTCATGGGTAAGGGGGAGAAGCAGCCTGTTTTCACCATCAGGACTCATTGTTCCCCTGAACATATTTGTGTCCCAAACTGCTCCTGCCTCAGTGGTTTGACTGGAAGCGCTGCTGCACACCACTGCAATGACGCCTTTATCCCAGCCCCAAACCCGCTTTAATAATGATGGAGATGGCAGAGTTGACCATAGAGGGAAATAAACTAGTGCTATGATGAGATTACAAAGCCAGAAACCGTTTTCAAGACAGAAGTGGTTTGCTGAAGTTTTTTAATAACCCAGATTTATTTTTTGTCTAAGATAAAATCTTGTTTTTTGCTCCAACATGGCAGTAATTTGTAATAAAACACTTGCTCCAGCAAGGGAAAAAAAAGTCCAGTAATGTGGCTGAAGTTGCAAAAGGCCGATAAGTGAAGTTGTGGCCTTGAAATGGCAGCCTGAAGAGTGACACTGCAGTGCCAACACCACCGGTGGGACACTTGAAAACAAATCAGGGACCAAGGGTTAGTCCAGCCATTGGAATGTGACAGGAAGGCTAGTTAATAAACACCAGCTAGCCCCTTCAATTACAGCAATAAATTGTTCAATTGGTTAAATGTCCACAGGTTCTGCCCCAAACACTTCTGTGAACTGTTTAATTAGCAAACTCTTGCATCACTGGACAATCAGATCCAGGTGAGCATGGGGGATGCTGGGCTCCTGGGGAGGGAAGGGTGCTGGTGCCCCATGCAGCTCGACTCTGCAGGGCTTGCCTTTGAACCATGCAACCTGCTATGTTTTAACAGCTCTGGAGATTATTCATCCAGTGGCACTTTTTTTTTTTTTTTTAACAAAATTAATACTGCGAGGGCAAAATACAGCTTGGTTGCTATTCTTTCCACATCAGTTTTCTGCATTTTGATAAGAAGCCCCACAAATTACAGCTTCTCACCTGCCACAAGATTAGATAGCCGCGCACACAAGACGGGTTACGCAGCACAAGAGATACCCAGTACCTGGAAACTGCATGTGGTACAAAACAGACCTGCAGATTAAAAGTCAGCAAGCCTCTTTCTTGGAAATATTTAACACACTGAATTTGGAATTATCTCACCAAGAGTTAAGAATATTTGAGACATTGCAAAATGATTTATCATTAAGACTGCTGCTGGCTGTGAAGAGTATTTAGAGAATATGCATGGGACATATGCCACAAAAGCATTAAAAAAAATCATTATACAAACCCAGGTTTTCAGTAAAAGCTATTTTGCAAAAAAAAAAAAAAAAAACAAACAAGCAAACAAGCATAAAAGACAAATTATTCTTTTTCCTGAATAAAGCAAGAAGTTTAAGTTGATCACTGAGGATCAACTCATAATTAAAGACTCCTGTAAGTTGCCTTCACTGGACTTTTAATCACTGTGATAAACCACTGACAGTACATATTGTGTTACCAACTGAAAAACACACATTGATGCAGTGGAAAAGAATGTGTGGCTTTTAAAAATGTTTGTATTAATAAGATCCATTTAACAGGAATTTCATGTCTGAAAAACAGCTAGACAAATGAGATAAGTACTATTTATGTTTAGACAGTGAAGAGAAATCACATTTCCCTGATGAAGCTTTCTTAATGAGCTAAACCCAAGGTAAATTTATCACGGTTGGGAGTAAAAATATGTACAGTGTTTGCCTGTGGAAAGCTGTAAGTGATTGCTCCCCGTCTCTCAGCAAAAGTATTTCGTTGGAAAATGGCTCTAGGCAGAAATGTTCATTTAGAACAAATTTTTAAATAACATTGAAGAAATCTACTATTTTACACTTTTGCCTGAGAGATTGAACCTGGATCCTTTAAAGATATCCAAAGAACAGACAAGGCAATTCTGTTTACTGGGGAAGGATGTGGTTGGACTATGCCCTATCCTCCACTTTGCAAAAATGCACAAGTAATTGTACTAAACTCAGGATGCTCCTGGCTGAACTTGGTGTTTCCTGGGATTCCTCTCCTGAGTACTGTGTTCTCCCACTGAGCCACCCAGAGAACCTCAGCAGTAATTCAAACTCTTAGATTCTCTTCCAGGTACTTACTGGAGGGGTCCACATCCACTCTGGGAAAGCTGAAGGTTCAGCGTTGTTGCTGCCTCAGGTTTAAGGACATAAATGGTCTTTATTTGATTTAACATGCTTATCTTGCACAGCTAAGCAAAACAAAGTTTAAATTCAGGTTCACAGGAAGATTTCTGTTGACTTCTAATCACTGGGTCAATCTTGTACAGAACAATTTGAATGCTTAATGTTAAAGAGAATAGTTCTGTGAAATCGGTGTGTATTAAAAACTGTTCTGTTAAAAGTTGTGTATTGACTGTTGCAGAATCTAAGGGTTTAATGTCTGTGCCCCTAGAGCAGACAATGTAGAACTACTCTGGTGTTGGTTTGGTGTTTTGTTTGTTTGGTTGGTTGTTTTGTCTGTTTTTTGGTTTTTTGTTTTTTTCCTTTTCCTTTTTAGTTTTGTAGTACTAAGCAAATTAACATCTCTGAAGTCTCGGGGTCTCAGGACAGGCTTTCAGGCGACACCGATTAGCACAGCCTCTCTGAATTAAACAGACTGAAACAATTCAGGCCATTGACAATCCACGGGGGCAGGATGGGGAGAAACTGCAAATTAGGAAAAGAATAGGGACACAATACCGGCACTGATGTCCTGGCACATAGGCTTTTATTCTGGAGATAGTTTACAAGCAGTTTGTAACCTTTGGACTCCAGACAGTCTGTAGAACCAACAAGAGGAGGTTCAAGATTTGGTCTGAACTTTCCATCGAACCCCAGCAGTGTCAATATTTAGAGGATGCATAGGAACTCATGAAGTCTCCATAAAATGGATGTTAGTGAAACAAACAAACAAAAAAAGAAATCCCAAAACTTGTATAAAGTCTTTTTAGACTTTGTCACTTTAAGACAAAAAGGTATTGAGGAGATAAAAATTCATAACTTTGCTGTGCTTACAAATGGAGTTTCTCAGCAAAACAGTTAATGCATTTTCATTTAACAGACCTGGGGTTCCAAAGCTGCCTCTTGTTCCAAGTTCTTAATTTCTGATTTGCTTCAAAAATTTTGAATTACAAGTTTAAACTTTTTGCCATTAACAGAATATCTCCTAGAAACAGTGCAAACATGACTTTTCTGCCAAAGAAAAAAGTGACTGGAGAATTTACAGATCAAAATCACTTGTGTTCCAGACCTGTCAATATTTCATTGATCTGTTTAAAATATGTTAATCTCTCTTTCATTCTGTATTATAAATCAAATCAATTATCATATCAAACCATAGTCTGCCAAGAGAAAATTATTTAAACAAGATAAAAATTAAGGTTTTGTTCTTTGATAGTAATTTTAAAAGACTAACTAAGAAAAAATTACAGGTACGCATTTTATTTTGTGAATGCAAGGTGTTTAAAATAATCATTCTGTATGCCAGAGACTTTCATGTCATGCTAACTAGGAAGTGACATTTACTATTAACCTACTTGACAGAGCTTTCGTGGAACCGAAGTTAAATGAAGTATACTGTTAATAAATAACACAAAACTAGAAGAAAAATAACTCTTTTAAGCCTCTCACAATTTTGTTTCTTGTCACATGTTTAATGCCCTACGTCGCAGGGAGATCAATTGAATTAAGTGCACTCTAACCAGTGCAAGGGTAACCTAAATGAAGAGGGAATTGAGGGCCCAACAATATTTTAACAAACAACTCTTATCTGCTCCAAAATAATACTTTAAATACATCAAATCACAAGCTTCTGTTCTCAACAGAGGTTTCTATTGTAAGCAATAGATGCTATATTAAAAATCTATCACTTTATGCGAAGCTTACTTGTTTTTAGATGTGGATACTTCATTCATCAAGGGAGGAGAAGTTAGTCGCAAAAAATAATGACGAAGAGACAATTTCTGATGTAATTAATGTATCTCTTACTAGTTGGGATCAAAAAAATGAAATACTCTGCCCCTAACTGAAAAGTGAAACACACTGGTTTTGCTCTAGATATGCTTTTAAAGACTTCAGTGCTGAGTTCTGGATTTTTGCCTGTAGGAACAGATAATTTGCTTATTCTCAAAAAAACCCCTAGTTTTTGCATTTCAAGTGCATAAAGGGCAATTTGTATTTGCTGTTAAATAAACAAAAACAAACCACCAAACTAACCCGGCACTATTGCAACTCATCCAGAACAAGCATTTCTTCAACAGTTCAGATTTAAGGTAATAACCCGTTTTATAAGCCAAGATGATTAACTGAGGTGATCATACAATGCTATCATTGTAAGAAATGTACTTGGGTGAGAGGTCACAAAATGTAGATTTATGCCTCTATGAAATTTCAGAAAACAGGATGGTTACCCCATATTTCTAATAACAAGCAGTTTCCACAAAGTTTTCAAAGCCCCCGGCATACAAGATCCACAGTTTTGACTCACCTTATCTATTACTTTTCTGCCTTGTTCAGAGAGCTCAAAGTTTCAGCACTCTCTTGCACCTTCATTCTCCACACAGAGTATCTCCACACTGTAACCTCCTGTGTAAATAATGATCTTGCTATTTCTCTCCCCTTTCTCAAAACTTTAGCATAGTTACACCAGCTATCCTGAGAAGCATTACACTGCGTCAAGCACCTGTTTGGGCCACAGACAGTTAGAAAATGAAAATAACAAGTGAGCTGAGGTCAGCCACCCTACACACTTCAGAACACGCTCAGAACCCCTACTACCCTGATCTCTCCTGCTGAGGTTTGAAAACAGCAGCTCTGGTAACGCGATGCCTTCCTTCCCTTCCTTCCCTTCCCTGTTTGAGCAGGCAGTGAAAGCCCTCCAGCTCTCTCCTACTCTTAAGAGTAAAGCTTTAGTCTCCAACCTGAAGTAGGTTGTCTGCAGAAATAAGACAACTCATCCCACCCCGATAGCGTTTGTTTAAGGAGCACAGGTTCGGCAGAGCCAGTTAACTATTAGCTAGGAGCCATGCAGATCATATTACACTCACTGTGCCTACTTGATGAGCTCTCCTGAAATGAAGTTTAGTTGAAGAGAAGCACTTGGGTCAATCAGTGTTTTCTGAGAATCGCTACAGGGTAACACCAACACAGAACATCATGATCGCTGAGCCAGCTCCAGGCACACATTCCATGTCCATAGAAGAGATAGTTGTCAAATACCCCACTTCAATCACTCAAGTGTCTATTGCCAATACCAAAAACTGCTCAGAAGGTATTCATAGGCACTAAAAACTCTAGATGTTTTCAGATTTAACAGTCATCCCTAGAACTGGTCCATGCAAATGTTCCCCTACATACATCCATAACCTGGTCAACCCTACAGGCTGAAAACAGCAGTTGTCTTTGTAAAAAAAAGGTGGAAAGTTACAACACTTCTTCAAATAGTTTTTCCTAGAGTCTCACAAGGTAATTATGCTGGCCAGAAAACTACTTAGTGCTGCCATTATTTTGTAGCAACCTAAATCTCAACAAAAATTCCAGCTGCACCAATACTCTATCATGTCACACAAATAATTTTTCAATCCCAAAGCACAGGATTTATTTTTATGGACTTTTATTATAAAACCTTCAAGAAGGCACAAGCAAGAGCACTTGTGGTGCCAGGCATCATGACACCATGCAGAAAGAAACCTCACCAGCTCAGAGTTGGAAAGAAGGGAAGTGGCATTACCTTCACTTCACAGGACAAATAGAGTGTGTGTTGAGGCTTAGAAAGATTAAGCCCATTCTCCTGCAATTTCAGACTTAGCATGGCAGCTATTAACATTACAGAACTCTTTATGCATGCCAGGGTTGACCAGCACCGGGACTGAAACACAAAGGAATGTCAGTCTCCAGTAATTTAGCCTGAAACAGACATAGGATCAGAATGCGTATCTCTCCTGTGTCTTACCCACGGTTTTAACAACCCCGGCTTTACCCCCTTTTTACACCTATACACCCCTCTGCTTGTGACAGTTGGTGCTACCCTGGTCCCGGTTTATATTAATTCAAGATCCAAATCTAGCGCGTAGCTTTCCAATCTTCGTAGCACAAATAAGATTAATTTTTAATTTTAAGGCCCTGATTCAGCAAAACATTCAACTACATGCTTAATTCTATCCCTATTCAGTAAAGTACTTAAGTATTTGCTTAATTCTCATTTACTCTGCTGAGACTTGAACATGTGCTTAAAGATAAGCCTCTTCTTAAGTACTTTGCTGAACTAGGGCCTAAACTGTGACCGAGGAGCCAGGAAAAAAAGAAAAAATAGATCAATAATGTTCAGTATTATTTCCTCAAAATATTAGGTTAGCTGACTGCAAAAGATGAAGAAAAAATAAAAATTACTTTGAATCAAGTAGTATCTACAGCTAATACAGCTGCTGCATTGGAAGAGACAAATTTTATAAAATCTTACTAAAAATGTGTATTCAAAAATTCTTTCTTGTTGCCCATTTATATCTACAAATATGCCTTATGGCAATGTGTTGAATTGCCATACCACTCAGTCTCCGTTCCATGACTGAAACCTTGAAGTTTTTCAAGTTAGTTACCTGACATTTAGGAAAAAAATAAAATTTAGAGCAGAATCCAATTTATTTAATAAATACAGTTGAACAGAATTCAGTTTTGCATTATCTTATGAGAAAATTAATGGGGAAGTGGGGAAGATGACAGGGGAGGTCTCCATAGTAAAAACAACGAGGAGAAAAAAAAGATAGACTATGTTACTCCATTAGGAGAACAGCCTGTGTTTAGTCACTATCAACAGATACCACGTTTATTACATATACACTGTGTAACACATTTTCTTGCTAAAAGGTCTCATCATGGGTGGATCATCGGGCCAGTGTGGAGATAATACAAGATCAGGATCAAAGAAGCCCTTGGCAGGTAGGAAAAAATTTGGTCTAAATATCTAAGCTGGGGCTCAGATAGCAGAGAAGGCAAAATATTATTACAGTTTTATTTTAAAAAGAAAAAAGGAGAAATATATTGGCTAATGTGGCTAGTGGGTTATTTCTACTTATTTGCCTGCCATATCCTTAACACCATGAATCATTCCCTAAAGCATCTTCCTCTAGCTGTAAGATCCTAAACTGACCAAACATACCCTTTTTTTAATTGCAGGCTCACTGTTCAAACTAAAGCTACCTCACCTGTTTCAAGGGTATTGGTATCAATTCAGCTGACATGGCCAGGAAGTACTGGGAAGGTGTAAGTCAGGAAAAGCATCTGCAGATGAAACTTACGTCCTATTTCTTCCAACAATCTATCATTTTCTGGCAAAAAGTCTGGTGAAGCCCAAGTGCTTAAATCGGATACATGCTTCTAAACTGTAGAAAGATGCTTTCACTACGTGTGTGCCCATGGAAATGGAGCTCAATGCTCCAGATGAGTTCCACCCTTGGAGAAACTGACCCATTGGTATTTTGCCAGCAGAAGAGTCCCTCTCACAAATAAAGACCAAACATATGCCACTGAAAGGTCTTCTGTTGGCAAGTCTTTAATGTTAGCTGCTGCTGCTGCTCTTCCTTCAGGAACTGCATTTCCTCTGTAGTTGGCGCCCCTGTTTTCATCTACCTTTTGATTTCCAGCTAACAGGAATGCAATTTAATCTTTACAATTCCTAACTTACACATATGCTTAGCTTCATGTACTGTGAATGGTTCCACTGAAGCCTGAATTATGGCACATAAAGCTAAAACATATGCCTAAGTGTCTGCAGGATTGGGACCTGAAAAATGGAATATTTACTAGCTATTACCCTTTTGATGCATCCATCCCTCTATAACGATGGATAAAAGTGTTTATTAAAATCTTTGAAGACGAGAGGTATTTTGCAAGTACATGTGTGGGGTAGGGGAAGTGGAAAGACCTAGAGACACGCATTGGCACTGGCTGCCCTGATGTTTGCCATAGAAACTACACATCATTTTAGCAGCTGCAGAATTAAGAAGCTTACGTGGTTGAGGTAGTTCCTCATGTTTTGGACAGGCACAGCCAGATAGCAGGGAGTGTAGTTTCTCATCTCCCACCTCAGTTCAGTGGGAGGTGACAGCAAAAGAAAGGTGCCTCATGTGGACACACCACTCCTTGGAAGGTTGTGTTGCAGCAACGTCCACACTCAGCATCAAAATACAGTCACCCTTGTCACCATGGCCTCCATGGCCTTTTTCTCCTACCCATGGCAAACAGCTGAGACAGATGATGGTGAAGGGATGGGAAATGTCTAATCTGTATTCCCATTGTCAGGAGGAACAGGAAAGGTCACCTGATGCTCCCCTTTGATCACGCACAGAACCAGGTAACTGCTGTCCCCTCCTGAGCTGCCAGGGCTGAGGAGGTATAAAATATTTTATAACAAAAAGAAACTGGATCACTTGCCCAAGGGAGCCATAACATTTATTCTGGCAACAATGAAAGATGGCTTTGATCCCCACAGCAGCCACACATCTCTGACTGCAAGCAGCAAGCCCACCTCAACACACTTACAGTGCATGTACCAGCCTCATTCGTCCTGCCAGGCTGGATGTCAGGCTAATCTGTTTGATCTGACAGATTTTAATGAAATTAATTAAGATCTTTCTGAATGGGCTTGATTAGTGTTCCACAGAGGAATCCTTCATGAAAAGGTACACTGTCAGGAAAAGCACTAATGTTTTCTCCTCTCATAATGAGAAGTTTCTTGGGTTGTTATTGGATTTTTTGCACCATTAAAAAAAAAACACTTTATAAACACTTAGCATATGATGGGTTTTCACACCCTGTTATATTAAGTTAACAATAGTCTTCTACACACAAAGATATTTTATTCTCATGTGCTCCTTCAACCAATTTGATTTCTGCCAAATCCAGCATTTCAAATATGACAACTTAATCTGATTTGAACAGAAATATACAAAACTGAGACACAAAACAATCCTGATCACTTCCAATCAACCTTCACAGATCAGCTTCTTGTACAAATATTGGAAACTCAGCATGTATAGAAATGAAATGGTGCTAAAACTATGAGAGGCCGCCTTGTTCCCTGCATTGGTATGTGCAAGAACCAAGATAATTTTTGTTCCACTAGACTTGACTAAGATTGTACTGGCATCATTTTCAAAGGGTTATGTATGGGCAAACCCCCCTTTTATCTGTACAGATCCAACAGCATGACCAAGGTAGAAGGCATCACCTTGCTTTCCACACCACACCTGTGATCTGCTTGCCTTGGATCTGCAAAAGCATTGGGGCTGGAAATCCCCTGGTGCTGGTAAATGACAAGTGGCCACAGTCACAATGTCCACGAGAGACGTCCCACCAGCCAAGACAGGCACAGCCAAGTAGCAGGTCCTGCAGCTAGTAATGACCTCTGCTCTATCACAGGCAGTCAAAAGGACGTGTGCTGCAGAAGCCTATTAAAAAGTGACATGGAATCCCAAGTTCACAAATAGAAAAGCTCATTGTATTCTACTTATAGTAAGGGCATCCTTGACTACATGATAACCATTAAAATGCAGTTAATTCTTACCACTAGTTTAAATTGAATGTCCTTTGAAAAATAAACTCACCTCCAAATATTTTTTAATTTTCCCTTGTACAGCAGGCAGAAAGTGGACTTCTCCACCCACTTTTTTCTAATCTCCTATTTCTCCCTACTATATAGGTTTAGTTTAATAGCAAATAGAGCTTCCCAAGAATTGCAAAGGATTTTGAATTCAGTCTGAGAGGAAGTAGCAGTGTTCTTGTTGTGGCTGAAAGAAGCTCAGATACTGAAAAATACATTGCTTCATCCACCAACACTTCCTTTTTTTCCTGAAGCCAGAGTGGTCATTCAAAATACTTTTTCTGAAAGGGCCAAATGATGGTGAGCCCTATGAATTTTTTTCTGACAAAGGCTGAACAGGGGGAGGGAACCCTGAGGTGGGAAGACAATGTATTTGGAATGGAAGTTGAAGTAAAGGAAAGATAAAAACAACACTACGACAAAGACAGAAAAAGGAGGCAAAAAGATTGAAGGCATAAGCTGGAGAGAGATTAAGACACAAGGTACACTGAGAGAGACTGAATGAGATAAAACAAGAGACAAGACTGATGTCCTCCAAAGAAAGAAAAGGTTCTGAAAAAGAGAAAACAGTGATGACAGGAAATTACCTTAAAAAACGAGAAAGAGGGAAGAAGAAAAAGAAAAGGCCATTTTAATTTTTAATCCATGACTCCTCTGTTGTTTGGTTTGGTTTTTTTTTCCCAAAATGTCTATTGTGCTGTATATGTCATAAAAACAACCGTGTGTTCTAAGTCAGCCCCCATTTACTACAGTGTTTCAACAAACAAATGCTATTACAGCTTATCTGTTGGTTAGTCTGACTCCAGCAGACCCAAATGCATTTTCTGTTGTTATTTTAATTAGTCTTGTGGCTTTCTGAAGCTCAATTTCATTTATTCTGATCATGAGCCAATAGCTGAAGTCTTCTCATTGCAGTGAGAATAGTTTCACATGTCAATATACAAATTGCATTATCAAAAATATACCTGGTTGCAGCATCTGTTGCTATTTTATTCTCATGACCACACTCAGATAAGAAAGAGAAATTGGCTAAAGTTTAATTCTGGCAAGTAATTTCAACAGAAACATCTATTTTGAGGCATTTTAGGCTGTTTTATAAATGCTTCAAGAAAAAAAGGCAGATAAACAAAGAGGCATAGATTTGCCTTTGCCAGAAACAAAAAAAAAAAATGTTTTCTTTAATAAATTATATAAAGAAAGATAGGATGCAATAAAAAAGACATAGCCAGGAAGAAAAAATTTAGTGTGACTGACCTTCAAGTTCCCTCTGCTCTTTCATTAACTGTCCACTGAGGTGATCCCTGGCCAAATACGGGCAATTCAGATCCTGTCATAGAATTACAAGATGAATTAGGGACTGCTGCCACAAATTTACAGCTACCAAGGCCTCTGCTGATTGCTTTTTCCCAGACTTGAAAGTAATTTCACTGGAAACACTCTTACTGTGGCCCCAAGATCAGCATCAAGACAAATGAGGAACGGGAATAACACTTTTCCCTTCCAATTATCGGGTGATTTTTTTCTCCTCTGTGATTTGTATGCAAATAGACATAGTTTAAGCCAGTGTGACATGAAAAAGCCCGATCTAACATGGACTGTTTGCTTCCTAAAAACTTCCCAGGGGAACCTGAGTTTCAATTCCATTGCAGAAAGGTGACTCCTGTATTTTTTTCTTTAATATCTGACTGGCAGAGCTTATTAAATAACTGCAATTATCAGCTTGAACAATTACTGACTCACCCCACAATCAATTGAAAAGCTAATGCCATTGAAACTGTACACAGACAGCTCACTACAGGTGAGTAACTTCACAGGCATGAGTAGTGTCACTGCACTGGTGGCAAAACTCATGTGCATAAGTATTTGCAAAACTGGGCCTCAGAATGTAAACTCACTGAAGCAGAAACCAGATCTTATCTGCCTGTAAAGCACCTGGCAGTGCACCTATCTTTGCCACTACATAAATTAATTATCATTAGCATCTGAATTTTGTCAGCTACAGCATTCTCCTCCAACCTCAAACACTGAATTTCTTGACAGAGAAGTGTTGGTGCACAGTAGATGTTAATAATATGTACATGAGTATTTAAGCATTCTGGCGTTTAATGTAGAGCTATTTCAAAAAGTTCAATACAAGATGAACATGTGTAAGGTATCTGAAAAGCTTCTAAGGTCCAAGGTCTGGGTGGGGTAAGGGAAAACTTTAAAGGTAAAAAAATACACTGAATTGAAATCTTGAAATGCTTTGACCTTTAAACGGAACCTTCCTCCTCTCCTGAGGTTTAAGATAAGTTCAGCAAACAAAATTTCACCCTAGGCTTGACACATAATCTCCTAAATTACTGAAGAAATAAATAAATAAACACTTTTTCCTTTAAGAAATTCAACATAATTTCAAAAGAAAGACAGACACCAATTTTTGTAACTGCTGGTGATAATTTGTAAATACAAGCTTACCTACAAAGTAAAGTCTTCACATTTTAACAGGAAATACATACTTGGAAAGACAAAAACTGTTGTGAAATAGTACCTTGAAGATAAGGAACTCCGGACAAGATGACTTTTGGTCATCTGAAGAAAAGAATAGTCATCTTCCTTAATCATTTCAGACTGATTGCTTCAGTTTGGTAATCTCACATTTCAATAGGTTTTTACTGCTGAACCTACAGAAATAGGGAGGGGGACAGGAGGGGATGGGAGAAGACAGGACTGGAAGTGCCTGTCAGTTCACTCAACCCTTCCCAAAAAACCCTCAAACAAACCAAAAACACCCTACACAAACCAATCCCTGTTATGAGCTAATAAGTCAAAATGGAAACAAACAAACAAAAAAACCCCCATCCAAGTCAATCTAGTGCTATGCAGTTCTTTTTCTCCCTTGAAAAAAACATTGAAGGGAGCATTTTGGTGTTTGATGGCTTCCTGTTAAGTAAATCTTATTCAAGACAGAGGCTGGCTTTGATGCATGTATGGGTATTCAGTGCCACTCTTTCTCCTCTGCTTTCTCTTTTGACTTTCTAGTCCTTTTTGCTAGTGGACTATTTAGATAGCTCCTTCAACAGGCACAAAGTACTACAGTGAACAGTGAAAGCCACTGCATGTTCATCAAATTGAAACTAAACTGAAATAGAGAAAAATAAACAAACCGATCAAAAATTTGAAAGGATTAAGCTCTTCACTCATTTGTTTAGGTAAGACAGAAATCCTATCTTATGAATCCCATGCCAGCAAAGACATTATAGCTGTAATCATAAAGACTCTGATTAATTTACATATTACACAAAAAATATTGTCTCATTAAAATGAAAAAAGAAAGTGCATTTTTTTTTCTAGTCTGAGACCTGCTTGGATCTGTATGGACACAAGAACTCTTTACTTGCTACCTCATGATGCTGCTATTTTAAAGTTGGTTTTCTTTTATTGTCCCCAAAATCACAAAAGCTCCGCAAATCAGTTTCCAGTAGCACATCTTTCCTCGAATTGTTAGATGGGTCCATAAAAAAATACCTTGAAGAAATTTTAGCATTTTTGCAAGAATGTGATGCCTAAGTCCTACCATGTACAGCAGTACTTTAAGTCAAAGAAAGAAGAGTGTTTTTCGTGTCGATGACAAAAAGGGAAGGAATAATGAATTAAATCTGCCACAAAAAGAATTACAGAAATAAGTGTATGATTAAAATACAAACAATGACAATGAAATCTAATCCATTCTGAATTTTCACCTTTTTCGTTGCTTGTGTTGCGTAATTAAAAAACGGAATACACTCAAGATACTTCACCCCAGAGAGAAGAGTCTCTCCTCACACAACATACACCACTTTGCATAGTTATTATAACTATGCACCTTCGGAAAAAAAAAAAAAAAAAGAGAGAAAGGGATTTAACTCGGAAGAGTTAAAAAAAGTACAGCTGATGACTTCACTACGAAAGCACTTCCTTAAATTGTGCATCCTCTCGAGGGGCTTCATCCACCTCAAGAAGCCATCCTTGGCGGCGGCTCCTTACACAGCTCTTTCTTCCCGTGGAAGAC
The DNA here is from genome assembly GCF_963662255.1 of Cinclus cinclus. Classification (NCBI taxonomy): domain Eukaryota; kingdom Metazoa; phylum Chordata; class Aves; order Passeriformes; family Cinclidae; genus Cinclus; species Cinclus cinclus. The sequence goes on along the minus strand of NC_085048.1, from coordinate 43,224,803 downwards.
GCTAAGTGGAAACCTCACCTTGGATATGGGTCAGGACATCCAGCTGCTGGTCTGCTGGTCAGTGCCTAGGGCAGGTGTGAACAGGGGCTGGCTGGCCGCTTTCACGCCGAGACCTGCGCCAACAGTTCAGAGTCTGTATGAAGTGAGAAAGTAGAGCAGAAGCCCAGAGAGTACATCTTTTAAGCAGGATATTTAGGAGCCTCTGCAATCCTTTTACCAGACACACAAATGCTACCTCTGCTGCTTGCTGGTTTTTGTTTGCTTTTTTTTTTTTCTTTTCCCTCCACTCTAAAAATACTAACCCTTCTTCTGGACTAGCTGGAAGGAGCTTGTGAAGGGGTGAAGTAAGGGAAATCAGTGCACAAGTCACCTTTCAGCCACCTATGACATCAGCCCGCTGCCCTGATTCCTTCATTAATACCTTTGAGCTGAAAACAATGGGCCTACCATTAAGCACCACACAGTTCGAGATAAGAAAGCCCTAAGCAGATAATAATCGGTGCATTTAGCTGGATTTCAAACATTCAGCTGCTTAATCATTTCTTCCTCACTGCATGCTACCCAAACACACGGGGAATGCTTTGGATGCCTTGGGCTAAGGAAGAAGGAGCCGGGGTGTGGGGAAAAGGAGGGAGAGAACAGAGCCGCAGGATGGGGACTGGGGGGGAGAGGGGGATTTCATTGGCAATCCTCTCCCTGGGAAATGAAAACATTTCTTAATTGCCATTAGGGAAATAGGTTAAATACAGGCTTGGTAAGCTGCTAAGGGCTGGCTAACAGATTAGAGGGGATGGCTGTTGAAGTATTCTCATTTCCATTATATGACAGAGCAGGGAATTTTTATTTTCTTAATACTCTTCAGAGACTGTTCCTGTCAAGCACTGGGTGTGAGACTGCTAGTTAGATTTTAACTAGTCACCTTCCAGCTGACAAAATGAGGCCCAGTTCTCTGGCCCTGAAGTGACTGCTTTCCTGTCTCATCCAAGGAAACAGAAATTGCAGGACATGCTTACGGGGAAGGTATTTTAACACCTGCTGGCTTTGCTCACACAAAGTAGCAGTGAGTAATCGCAGAATCAGAGAAACTAAAGGCATGATGCACCATACCTGTCACACAGGAGGGGGGGAAAAAAACACCTCAGGATCCCCAAACACTGAAGAGACCCACGAGCTGAGCTTGGGCTTAACAGCAGTCCTGCCAGGACTGAGCAACTCCTCATCTCGGAAACCTTGGGGCCCATGTTGGGAAGAGTGCAGGCTACCTAAAAATCTCAAATACCACTGCCTGCTAAGATCCTCGAAGCCCTCTCCTTCTCCACATTCTTCCAAGGCACCTCCTTCGGGTAGGTACCCTTCCTTCTCACTTGTAAGTAAGTTCCTCAAAAGCCCCATCTCTAGCTTATAAAGAGGATGATAAAGTTTTTAGCAAACTAAAACCGGGAGCAAACGGAAATCAAGTCTTCTTGTAAATGGGCACAGCCTTTATTCATCTAAACCAGCTACGGGCAGTACACACAACAAAGCTGAGACACCATCCTGTAATCCTGAGTCATACAAAATTCCCTGGGGCATGAGTGGGAGTTTTATCTGAGTAAGGTCTGAGTTTTTTAAGGAAAGTCTTTGTTCTGGGGCTCCCTGAAGCCAATATACTGAACTATTCAAACCACCAGGGATTGGCAGGTGAAGTCGACAGGGGGTCATTTGAAGAGCAAGTTTCTGGCAGCAATGCTGGTTTAAAGCAGTTGCTGCCACCTCCCTCTTTCTGCCTGCTGACATGTTTACCTTCCCCCATCCCAGTCTTCTCCAGTGATAAAGACACAAGGATTTGTACAGCTGTGGGCAAAATGGACCAAGGATCTACTCTGTCTGGGAACTCTTCCACAAGCATTAGCTTACGCTTATAAACAGTCCCGAGCCAGGGAACAGTGTGGCCATGATTTAATAAACACGGAGCAGGGACACACAGGCTACAGACACGACTGCAACCATTCTATGGCACCGCAGACTACTCACCCAGGAGAGCCTGTGTCACATGTGCCAGCACCACTCAGGCTCCTTCACAGGGCTGCATGCGAGTCACCTATGGCAATGGACATGACACCTGGTCTATCATTAACACCCCAGCTGTGTCCAGGTATCGTCCCAAACAATGCGGGATGTGTCAGGCCACAGCTGCTAGCAACCTTCCCCAGCAGTGCAGTGTAGATATCCAGCACCCAAGGCTCCTGTCCCCTGTAGTCCAGCATCACCAGCCCAGCAGCTCAGAGACTGATTCTGAAAGGTGTTTTGTCTCCTCAGGATAAAAAGGACAGCCTGGAGTGATCTCCACCATCTTTTGACATACCCACTGTGTGTCTGTCTGCATCAGACATTTATCTCAACACACTTTAAAGTCTGGTGCTAAGTGTCCATCTGACTAAATGTAAACTTCTCCATTGCTGATGTCTGAAAGAGATTGATAAATATGTTGTAAATGTTGGCTGGTTTTCTCCATGGACAGTGAAGGAAGCTCTGAGAAAACTGACTCAAACTCTGGCATATGGAGATGAGTGAAAAACATGCCACCCCCGCTTCCTGCCCAGGGTCATGCTGGAGGCAAAGTCCAGCCATGAAATTTAGGGTATTTTTACATTTCCAAGTAAATGTACTTGCCACAAGATGAGACCCAAAGCACGCGTACCTAGGTGTACAGACTGTACAACAGCAACCACTTTGGTAAGAAATGGTGTTGAAGGGCATTTGCTCAGTTGTGCTGCTATCACAGATTCAGCCAGCATTCACTTACACAGCACTAGTCTGTGTTTCAGTTGGCTGGTAACTCCACGGACTTCATTTGCATGGAGTGTATTTCCCAGGAATGAACTGGATCTTGATCTGATGTCAATAAGAAATGGAAAAGCATCTCCCTTGGTTCTGCTTCACTTTATGAGCTCTCATTCAAAAATATTTGACTGTTTCCCATACACAGAAATTATCTATGAATGAAAATTAAACCCTAAGCTGGGTAGTCTTCCCAGATGATCCAAGAATTGATAGGAATACATACACTAGGGAAACTAGGGAACCAAGGTTATAGTGTGCTTATTCTAAAGAGTCTGGGACAGATCCTTTGCATCTGCCAATCATTTCAGGTCAGAAGGTTTTAATGTTTGGCTTTCCTGTGACCACCTATGTAGTCACAGCCAATCTAAACCAGCCACACCAGTGCCTGAAAGACAATGGAATAAGGAAAGCACGTTTTTTTGTGGTGGCTGCACATAATATCCTCAGCAACTGAATGCAGCCACTTTGGCTAGGTGTAAGAAACACTGGTTTAAGTCCATGGAAATCAGTGACAAGTTGAGAATGTGCCCTTTGTATGAAATTCTATAACAACACTGAAATATCTTTCTTGAAAAAGAATTTTTAACACAGCATTCATTTATGCTGTGGGGTTTCTTTTGTTGGTTTGTTTTTGCTGTTGTTGTTTGTTTTGGTTGATAGACAACAGGAGAACAGTGGGAAGTAAAAGAGGAGTATACTGCTATTCCAGAGTTTCTGACAAGGCTTTTTTTCCCAACATAGGTACAGTTCCAGACTGTGCACCCTTTATTTACGTTTGGACATGCAAGTGTTAGCCTTTCCAGACACATGACCACACTATGGTGCAACTCTTCTTGGCAAACAGCACACATTTATTCGTGTCCAAGACCATCTGAGTGCCTCTGAAAGGCACTGCAGGCTAAGCCAGCACAATCCTGCTTCCCAATGAAGAAAAAAGATGCTGTCTTAAATGTCATAGAATGTCAGTTAATGTGTTTTTTTCTGTCATTAAGGAAAGGAGAGGTACTATTTTGAAGTACCAGTACAGTGACAAAGTAGTGGATGCACTGTGCTTAACATGAAGTACTTTCCTTTATAACCTAAGTCGCATATAGGTAATTTGTCTCTTTCTGCAAGTTATGACAAGTTCAATGACTTTGAACCCTACCTGTGGTTTAAGGCACTCAAATTCTCATTCCATAAACCCTCTAGCACTCACATTCCTGTAATATAACAAATTCCTTTTCCCTGCTTATTGCATAGGCATTTATACTACATGTAAATATAGAAAAAATGTGTCTGTATTAATGAATAATCTCCAAAATACTATCATAACATCAGAGGATTAACCTTCATAAAATTAGTAGGGTCAGTGGAAGAAGCTGCCCTGTGGTAAGCATGGAAGCTATTGCTGCAAACGGGGCTCCTGGTTCCTAAATAAATAATTTCAGATAATTTTTTTTTCCTAAGTTATTCTTTACAAATTTTTTTCCATCTCACGCATCTAAAGAGGACATCTCTATTACAGTATCATATTCTACAAGAAGGAAAATTACCCTCATCAGCAGTTCTGGAGTCCACCATGTTATTAATTGCATCTCAAACCACATTTGGCAAACCAAAAACTTTGAGGAATCCTGGACAAGTAGTTGGACAGAAGTCTGCTTATAATTACATAAAAATGTTGTGCTGGGAAATAAGTTACTTGTGAATTAACTGTTAAGGATACACCATTTTTCATCAAAATGTTACTTTCATCCAGTCCTTTACACCAAAGGAAAATGAGGAACAAATGGACTATATGCCACAATGGATGAAAATCATCTCAGCTACACTAGAGCCGCTCCACTGCAACCCAGTACAGACACAACAGCAAGAAACTGTAACTAGATGAAGTCAAAGAGAAATAAATTTTAAATATTAAATATTATTTTAATTGAATAATAAAGTGAACAACCTGACATGTGGGATTGTCTGTATTACTTAATGCCTTTAAAACAAGATTAAATGGCTTCCTAAATATAAGCTTCAGCACGTTAATTTAGGATATGACTACTGTGCAGGAATTACTGGGTGAATTTCTATTACTGATGTTCTGTTGAAAATCATGTGATTGTTAACAAAATCAGGCTTCTAATTCTATAAATATGAGGAATGTGACTCACCACTACTTATGACGTGACAAAAGAACTCCCTCAACTCTATTAATTAGAAAAGGAAAATTAGCTTTAAAGGATATTCACAGAGTTTTTAATTATTCAAATATTTTTTTTTTCTGCTGTCACCCTCCTATCCTCTCTTTTATTCCAAGCACTAATACACAAGTTTATTTTGCCAAATTAATGAGGGACTGACTTTGTGCATGAAAGTAAAACAAGCCTGTGTTCCTATAAACCTTTCAAACTTTCATTCTACCTCCTTCCTAGTTTGCACAGAGGAGTCTATTTTACAACTTTATCCATGTAATGATCCTCCAGACTGCTTCTTCGTGCCAGAATTTCTCTTTGAAGTTTGCTCTCCCATTAGTGTTTCAGTGTAGGTATTCAAACTGATGGCGCAAGCACAGCAGAACTCCAGAACTGTCCATGTTCCATCAAATACAGTTGTTTCATGTTGCTCATGATTTACAGTCTTAATTAATGCTCTCAAAGAAGAAGAGCATGTCTTGGTGGAGCATCCCCCTTCCACATACACACACACCCCTCCTCCCTTTTTTTTCCTTCTTTTTTTTTTTTTTTTGGTACAAACCAGTGCTCTCGGGGTTTTGTTGGACATTGTGCAGGATGGCTTTGCCAAGTAGAATGGAACACACTTAATACTTTTCCTTTATAACCTTTGCAATAAATCAGCTACCACTCCACTTACACGAGAACAGCCATTAGTGTCCTGTCCCCTCCCCCAGCACTTCCCGAATTTTAAACAAAGTAGGAATAAACTGAAGCTGAGCAGAGCCAGTGAGCCCAGTAAATCAGTTTAATGAGAACTGAATCAATCGTATGAAGTCCACTACTGAACAAATAAGGTGGACAAGAGAGGCTGAGTTTTCTGTGGAGGTACTGAGGATGGGGAAGCAGGAAAGCAGGGCTCACACATTTCAGCAGTGATGCATGCCTGTTGTGAACACTCTGTTCTTTAAAATCACATTTGCCACAGCTTGCTGCTGAATTCCTTGTTTAGATCTGGCTGTTTCCTCTCCTGATTGTGGTTTAGCTCCTCCATGTTTTCCCACAGAAGTGGAGTTTTCTGTTTACCCATTTTCACCACTTATCTCCTCTGAGATTCACTTTGACTCTCTGTTTATTCTTCTCAGGTCTTCCCTATTTCCACATTTACTGTAAGTGAAGACATCTACACACGTGCGCGCGCGCACACACACACACACACACACACACACACACACACACTACTATTCCATTACAAAGTCAGAAAGCAAATAATTATGTACTTTCAGGAATGCAGAGTATTAAAAAAGCCACAAACCTTTGTGTATGACAGCATGTAGATTCTGGACATTCAGCATTAAAAGGGCCTTACCAAATTGTAAACACCCACCCAACAAAAAAAAACCCAAAAAGCAACAAAAAAAAAATTAACCCAAAAAAAACCAAGTCGAAGCCAACCAAACCAATCCAAAGCACAGTGCTTCAAATTTTTTTTTTTTTTTTTTTGGTTTCCAAACCAGAGACAGTAACTTTCACAAGTGGGGCCAAGTATGGATCTTCTCAGTCAAAGAGTACTAAGAGTCTTTCTACTTCACATACATAGTCCCCATCTTGGGAGCTTTTTGATCATTCTGCCTCATGTACTCAGAAAAAGGAGCTGTTAAAATGCATGAATGAGCAAAATCAGGAATTAGTATGTCCCTTTTGCACAGGGCTGTGCTAGTGTCCTGCACCAGCTCTAAAAACCGATGGATGAAGGAGTACATGGCACCGCCATTAGATCACCTCTGTGTGTCTTCCACAGGACTGCTAAACCTCCTTCCCTTGGGACTCAGTTAAACAAACTCATACCATCTCAGATATCTCAATCCCAGCTATAATTCTTTCCTCCTTGAAACAGTCATCCCTTTTCAAAATTAAGGGCAGAAATATGGGTCAAATTTTCTCTTCTGTCTTCTTAGTTCCTCCAGAATGAGCAAGCAGAGCCCATTTGTGAAATCCTGCTATCATGAGTCCCAAAGTCTGGACCAAGATAGAAGCCTTTAGAGCTTATTTGTGAGTGTGGTCCTGTTTCCAGAACATTCCTGTCTTCACTGTGAATCTAAAAGAAGAGCGCACTTTGATTCGTCACTCTGAAACACTTCAAGATGATAGAGCCATACTTCTAATCTCAGCAGGTCAGTCAGTGAAGACTACTAGAACACGCAGTGCTTCTTCGCTGGCAGTGCACCAATTTCTCAGATGTACTATTGCCCATGAACATTTTGAGTATCCATTAAATTTCCAGACTTGGCAATAGGAAAACATATCACCACTGTCACACCTCCACCATCTGCATGGCTTCTGGGAAAAGGCAACTAATTAACACTGCTAATTAGAGAGACAGGGCCATTTTACCCCTCTTGCCCCCTACTTTCTCCTTTCCCAGTACAAAGGAGAGAAGAGGACAGACCTCTGACCTCGGACATGGAGACCCTCTGCCACCACAGGCATTGTAGAGACTATTCTGCGCAGTCAATGGTATCAGGTGCTCCTTAGGTCTTTATGAGCACAATATTTAAGGATGTTAAGATGGTATGTACCTGAGGAGGTGAGGAACAGAAAGTATTTGTTAGAGTCAGTTTGGAAAGCCTGCTTATCTACCATCAGCTTGTACTTCATATAAGACCAGTGCTGTAAGCTCTTTAGAATACAATAGTGAATCTTACAAGATAGGCTTTTCTTGTACTTAAAATAAAAGGTGATTCTGTGGGAACCTCAGCTGTTGTAAGAAAAAGAAATTAGGTCTAGTCTTGGTGACAAAGAAAAGCCTGAAACTGAAATCTATTAGCGCAAGCCCAGAACTCAAAATACTATTTTCATACCCTGTGATTTTTAAGGCAACTTCATGACGTGACTCACAGTTCTTGAAAGCTATTTGATAATAGTACAGGTGGTAATCTAAATCCTCCATGTTCTCTCAACCGATTTAATTTTTGATTGGTATTTTTTTTTGTAGGTAAAATATTTTGTCATAATACCCTAAGACAGAATAAACTCCTTTCTCCAACCTCTAGACCAATGCTTTGCTCTCCACTGCATTTAGCAGTGAAGGCTGTGGTTTTCTGACAAAGCAAGTGCACTGTGTGTGCTGTTAACAGTAAAAAAACCCAAATGATAAAAAAAAACAAATGCAAAGCAAATGATACTAGCAAATATGCACTTTCAAGCTTCTGCTATGCAAAAGCACATCAGAGAACTCAAGACAGAGAATATTAGGACTATATTTGAAGGGTTTTTTTAGTCCCTGCTGTTGTCTCTGTCTCTTCTTCTGTCTGATGGGTACTAAAGCTACCTAGGATGACCCATGGATTCAGATAATCAAAATAACTGAGCAGTTAAGAAAAACAGAGAAGGAAGTTAAAAGCAAGTCCTTGGCATGGCTAATTCACTTGTCATTCTAAATGGTTACATATATCATTAATTTTTGTAAAAAGAGAGAAGAAAAGGTGCTGCATTCAAAACAGATCAGTAAGAGTCATAAGCTGTAGTTTCAAGGAGCTTGGAAAAGAGAAGTAGATTTAATTGGAAGGTTGTTCTTTTCTTTCTACTCTTACGAAAACTTTGCAGGCATCAGGAAAATGTGAATCCAAAAATTATTTATTGTAACAGACCATTGTTCTGGTCTTAACCACCAGTGGGTCAGTCAGATCCAAAGCCCTCTGTAATGAGAGTCTCTCTGTTGATTTCATGGCTTTGGATCCAGACCAATGTTTGTGCATTTCTTTCAAGGAACAGTTTTTCCAAATAAGATGGGATTTTTTTGGAATTTTTCCAAGGGCTACGTGACACTTTCAAGAGTTTATATTCATCCAAGTGACTTTGAGGAGCCAGTTCTCTTTTTCTACATGGAAAAAGCTTGGCAGAGGATGGGAGGGGATGAAAAGCACTGTATGAATCCATCTAGGCATTTCTGGACCCTTCTTTGGAAGGTGGCCCTCTGATTTGATGTTACAGGCAAGGCAGGCAGCAGCACACCATCCCTCCCATTCTCTTCCTGTCAGTCTTTCCTGAGGAGCAGCCACAACCTACTGGATGGTTACAGAGAGGGAATTAGTCTCACTGTGTTCCTGAGAGATTTTTAGGGCTGTGTAGGGAATGCCCACTTTAGGGGCATTGGCTTAGTGCGGTGATCCCAAACTATCCCTGCAGCTCCCTGGGCACCATACTTCTCCAGAGCTGCAAGTCATGCATTCCTCCCCTTGGCTTCTGGTGCCAAATTTTTCAGAAGTGCTGAATGTCTTAGGCTGGAGTGGTCCTACAGCTGCTGGAGCTCATGTGGCAGCTTAACAAGTCCTCAGCCAACACCAAGTGAGGGAGGGGAAGAAGAAAGGTGATGTAACATCTCCCTGATCTTTCACTTTCCCTGTGTGCTGGGAGGCTCAGAGCATCTGCTCTGGGGCACACTGTCTCTCAGCATTGAAAAACTGCATTTTCATCAGTATCTCTCTCTTTCATAGAAATAAATACCATCCTCAGAAGAAATGTAAAGGGCTAAAGTCATTACTTTTGCTTCCCCACAATGCAATCTGGTAATAGCTCTAAAGTATGAAGAAGCAAAAATTAAACACACATTCTCCCAGTCATGGGGTGTAATTAGAGATATGGCTGAAGAACAGAAGTCCCACTCACTAGCTGGAAACACAATATTTTTAGTGCTTGGAAACCCTTGTGATATGTTTAAAATAAATATCCGTCTACAAAAATACTGTTAATATTAAAATTATGTGAAAAAAATATCTTGCCAGACCTCTGGGATCTACTCAGCTAATGCTACTATCAGGGTGCTTACAGATATAGAATTAACACAGCTTGAAACATTCAGTACAAATGTTGAGCAGCCTGAAAATTTTAGTTTTACAGCAGTACTTCTGCACAGATGGAGTAATAGCATGATTTGTTACAGTAGCAGCCTGATAGAATAGCAGTGAAAACACAAAAATATTTTTATTGATTAAAGCACTGACTTTTGCACTCTGCTTTTTCCTTCAGTGGACACAGAAAGGTATTCAAGCCCTTCAGTGCTGGAAAAGTATTCACGTGGTCTTTATGCCAAATATCTTGAGGCAGTTATGTATTTAACCTCCACTGAAATCAAACTGTTCTGCTAGTGTGTGAGGGACTATATTTTGACTCTTTAGCAGCTTTTTATAGTATTCACTTAACAAACTTTCTACCAAAAAGCCAGGTCAAAAAGTCCAGCTGCATATGCAGCTAGCTAGATCTACCACGTTTACATTAGCTACTCCAAGCAGAAAAGAATGTGCTTCTAAAAAAACTAAAAGTGTCTCGATTCATCAAAAGCTGTTGCATAGACCTGCTCTTATTCACTTTGCGATTTTGACTGCCTCTTGCAAGCACTACTGTGAATACTCAAAAGCACTTTTTCAAATGAAAGAAAATCAGAGCATCTAGTGTCGGCAAGCCTTGTAAAGTCCATACATGTTTACACTTGGCATCAGATTACACACATTTGACTCCTTGATTTACTGAGCACACTTGTGTTTTCCCTTCTTTTGTCAGAAATAAAATACAGCTATTCTTAAGAGAAGCCTTTGTTTTAAAAAAGACCTAATTTGTACTGTATGTTAAAAGAGTTCACTTTTCGCCCCACCCAGAGAGAAGCCTGATCCAAATACCAGGGGTAAAAAGAAAAACTCAGAAGAGGTTAATTTGGGTAACGGCAATGTCTGCTTGCAAGATGTAAAAAAAAAAAAAAAAAAAAAAAAAAAAAAAAAAAAAAAAAAAAAAAAAGAGCGAGAAAGAGAACAGGCAGTGAAGTCCTTGGACAGGTTTGGGGGTTTTTTTTTGCTGCATCACAGAAGAAATTCTGCCGAAATCTCACTCGGAACATTGCCTGAGTAAAAAAGAGAAACACAGTTCATAAATTATTTTGTACTTTCCATGTAGAGGACCAGTCAGAACTGTATGGGGTTTTACGCCTTCTTAGTAGCCAGCTTATAAACAGTGCAGCTACCAGTCTTTCCATAGGAAAAACAGTGTTCTGTGGATGATGATAACATGACTAACTGCCTGAGCTTCAGAGTCATTAGAAGGCCTCCTACCTAAATAAGGTGCGGTGTCCGGCCATCTATTAACTAACAGACAACTGGCAATCAATAAACATTGGATGAGCGTCAGGAATCTGAGAATGATCTTACACAAGTGAAAAATTTGCACAAGTTTACTTCTCTATCTCTAATTTCCATGATTCTCCAAGAAGAGTATTACATTAAATCAGATGAAAGGGAAGGGGGTTTATTTGAACAATGTGTGTTAACAGGCCATGAAGTGGAACATTGGGACATAAGTGTTTGAGAATGGAACTCTTAAAGATGCCAGTAGCCACAACAAAGTGAGTAACTAGGTGAGACCTGAAATTTTCAACATATTTTTATGGATATTTACATGCCGGGAAAAGAAACTTATCCAAATATAGAAATCAGGTCAAATAAAAACAGTTGTGTGATTTCTGAGCTAATTCAGGCACTGCCCTATCATTGATCATTATGCAAATGAAAAACAAGAAAAATCAAACACCATTTGTTCCTGCCAATAGTTTGAAGGAAAACCATAATCCAAGTAATTTTTTTACCAAATGAAACAAATCAGGACTGCCTCAGAATATGCCTTGATTCCCTCTGCACACAGCCAACCTAAAATGAGCCCAAAATAAACAATTTATGAGCAAGTAAACAAACAAAACACTCAGTTATGAATCCTACAGTCTCTCTAAATTGACTGACAAATGAGTATACTTTGTTTTGCTGCTGCCATGGGGAATCCTACAGAAGGTTTTCAGTACTGGAGCCTTACTTATATCTCCCATCATCTAAAAAAAATATATTCATCTAGATGGAGAAAAAAAAGGAAGAAAATAATACTTTATATGTGCAATTGAACCTATAGTTTTTCCTTTTGTCCTAGGTGTGCTAATGCCTCAGCATTTCTCAGATATTTCCTGCAGTACATTTTCTAGAAATAGTGATTTTCACACATAGCTTCTTTCATAAATCTATCACAGTTCAGTACCAAATGAACAGTGACCAAGAAATGTGTATCTTCTTATTTTTATGACCTTAATGTTGGAGGCTGTTGTTCAAAGCTACTGATGAATGCACTAAACCAACTCAGGGCCAGATAACATCTTCTTGATAATGTTGCAATTGCTAAGCTATAAATCAACTTTGTGTGATTTTTGTATGTGCTGTGAAATTGGTGATGGCTTAAAAAATTACATTAATTCATGATCTTGCCTCAAAATTTAATGAGTGAAAATAAAATCCATGATCTCAATACATGGCCAAGTTGTACTTTTCCCAATTTCAATTTTGCCATTTTTTTCAGAGTTAGAACATAGGACCAAATTTTTAAGAGAGGACACAGACACAACCTGAATACATTATTTGCAGAAACTCACATAAAAGAAAATGTTGAGATCTTATTTTCAACTGAGATGTACAATAACCTCCTGGGAATTGCTATTAAGCTGTGATTTGGGACCCCAACATTCAATTAGAAGAGTTATTACCTAGACTTACATAAATAGTTGTCTTATCCCTTCTCAGGAATTCTCTTTGGGCTGTTAGAAATCTCTGCTTGGGCAGTCACCCCTACACTGGGGAAAACTGCAGCTTTGTTATTCATCACTTTTTCCTCATCTAGGAGATGCTAGACCAGTAGTATAGCATGGCATGCAAACAGCTTGTAGAAACAGGGAAACCACATTTTAAATTATATATATATGAGTTCATTTAGTGAGTTTCAAGTAATTTTTTCCCATCTGTTTTATTAGATTTTGGAAAATTAACTGTGTGATATACTGATGAAATCCAAAATGGGAAGGTAACTATAGCTGCTTGTTTATATGAAGAACAAGCCTGTTTCTCATTAGATTAGCAAAAGACAAATTTATTGCATAAGAATTTTTTTATTGCTACTGTGCAATCATTTTAGCGACTAAGCCATGTATTTGAATTTTGAGATGCTGCTTGCTTTAATAATCACACTAATTATAGTTTTATGCTGATTTTTCTGGAACACAGAGATGTTACAACAGTAGAAGAGCACACGTGCTAAAGGAGCCTTCCTTGTTGGGAATTTTGATGGGGCTCATGGAAGAGTGCTCACAGAGCTTGTGAGCAAAAAATCCCAAACTACTTTAAAGTTTTACTTAAACATTTTCAAACAGAGATGCACTAACTGCACTTCTGAGGGGACATCCTGAAAATGTGGATTCAACTGCTTAGAAGCCAGAGCTGCCATGATACACGTTCCTGTGGTAGCTCCTGCTTGGCCAGCACCAGGCATCATTCCTAAATCACTGTAATCTAGCACTGTCTGAGAAGGTTTGCAATTTGATCACAGCTTCTGCAAGGAAGCACCTTAGAAAGAAGAAGCTGTGTAAGTCCAAGCACACCAGCTAAGGAACAGTGACTCTCTCTACCCTGCAAAAAACAACCCATGAGAAGCTCACTGGTATCTATTTTGCACTTCCACCACTTGTGATACTGGAGTACTGTACAGCTGAGGATGTGTGAAACTTTTTTTTGCCCACTCATATTTTGCCCCTTTTAATAATATTAATTTCCCAAAGTCAGCTGGCATATTTTTAAACCAAACAGAAGGGGTGTTTTCAGTTTCTTCATCATTAGGATGTAAAGATGGAAAATATCGACATATGGGAGCCTCCTCAAAAAGCTTATATGAGACAGGTCCAGGAAGAAATAGTCTGTCTAAACACTACAAGGGTCTGCAGGAGACACTGTTACAAAGTGTGCTGTTTGTCTTGAGATTGTTCATCTATGGTTTCTGGTTAAAAGCTATAACCTTTAAAGTATTATTTCTATGCTAGGCAGGATGGAAGTAAGAGTAACTAGCTTGTAAGACTCGAAACCAGAGAGCTTTGCTAGGTGTTTGTGGTTCAGATACTAAATTACAATTTGATAAACCTACTTAGCAAAATTCAGATGAAATTATTTTCTAAAATTATTTGGTGAAATTATTTTCTGAAAACAAAAACTTCTGCAGACTACTTAAGGATATTAAATACTGTTACAGTGATTTAATGATTGTTTGGTTTCACTGTGACATTGGAAAATCAAGTTAGAGTTTCAGTTTGAGCTTGAGTAAATTCTGATCAAAGGCTCTCAGTATTTTCAGTTTTATTTTAAGGAAGTTTATAATTTTTATATTGCTGAATTTTGCTTAAATTAGTAATGTAAAGTGCCTCCATTGACGTGCTTCACACATCGGCATTTCAGACTGCAACTCTACAGACAAAATATTTCTTTGTCTTTGTATCTCCCTCCAATCCATCTGCTAAGCACTGGCCATGGGGCCAATTTTTTTGTTTTTGATGAGCTGGTGCCTGCCAGACCTCCACCTTCCAATCGCTTCCCTGCTGATGTACAGTGCACACCTGTGACTGTAGTTTTTGGAGGGCACCTGCTTCTAGCCCATCACAGCCAAGGCCGTTTGTGACCTATTTCACATTGCTGTGTGACAAGGACTGAGTAGCTTCACTGATCCTTTTGGTAGGCATCGTCTCACCGGGAACCTCCAGAGCTGCAATCCAAAAAAAAAGTAACTGAGGCAAGAGGAATATGCTAATTAGTAAAACTAATTTCAGGAAAATTTTGTAGCACTTGAGAAAGCCTCAGAGGAAAAAAAAAATGAGGAAATAACCTTTAGATAAAATTAACAATTGTACCAAATACCTCCATCATGGCAGTCAGGTGACAATGAGAAACAGGAAATCTCACTTACTTGCATAAGTGAGAAATGCTGGAGACCTTTAATAGTCTAACTATAATTTCCAGTATTTTGTATTGTTCACTCTACGGAGCCAAAAAAAAGACAAGACACCCTGTATAAACATGAAGCAGTATTACAGGAAACGTGCATTTTTCTTAATTTCAGGGAGTTGTTTGCCACATTTGTTTACTGAATCACTCTTTCTGTTTACAAGGACATTAACTGCGTGACTATAATTTTTCCTCTCTGTGACTTTTAAAAACTGTGCACTCATTCTGAAAGTAAGTCAGTGGACTCTCTTTCATGCAGTTCAAGCCTGACATTGCAACATAGTCATTATGGTGCTTCCTACATGCATTAGTTTTTGAAAGGGCTGACCCCAAAATAAAACGATGCAAATCACATTAGCACTCAAATTGAATGCCACTGCCCGGAGTCTGTCCCTGGCATTCCAACAGCAGCAGAGGCTGCTCAGCCAAGCTGCAAAGTCCTCTGCTGGGGCTGGGCAGGGGGAAACAAGCCTAGGGCTGGCAGCTTGGAAAGGAGGAGAGGGGGGACCAGGGGATCTGGCATAATCACAGAGGAGAAAAGAAAAGCAAATAGCAGAACAAGAGAAAATGCATGCTGAAACTTGAAGGAAACCAAAGTGAAAGAAACAGGTGTGGACAAGCAGATAAATGATGAGAGGAAAAAAAAAAACAATCAGTCATGATTCTTATTTTCAAAAATAAAAGAGCAGATGAAACGGGAGGAGTGAGCCCACCCTTCAGAGAAAACACAGGAGAAGGAAAGGTGAGAAGGAGGGCCAGCATGAAAAATGGAAAAGTAAAGTGGGAAATGGAAGAAAAATCTCAAGAAAAATGAGAAAATAGTGATGCTTACGCCTCCACCCCCCCCCCCCCCCCCAAAGAAAAAAGCCTCTCTCTTGTCTTGTTTATCTCTTGGCAGAAAAAAAAATGTAGACTAAAAGAAAGCAAAAGCATGATTACATTCTCACAGTAAGGAGATAAAGAAGGGGAGCAAATTGGATATGAACCGTATTCAACAGAGGATATGTAAGGGAGTAGCTGAATTCAAGAACACTGCAATGCAAAAAGAACATTTCTTCAAGAGGGAAAACTATCTGTCCAGCAGAATTCCTAAAATATTGCTGCAATCCCACAGCTTTGTCCAAAAACCCAGTAAATAAAACTTTTGTCTCAAACTTTTCCCACCATTCCAAGACAGTTGGTATTTAATCTAAATAACCTCCTGCTGAGTGTTGATCGCAGGCTGTAGCTCTGCAATCCAGCCTCATCACAGCCCAGTCTAAATAGAGCCTCAATAAATAGTCAGCTGAAATTCACTCAAATTCCAACTTGCTTAGAGTATGATCTCTATTTCTGAACTCATAATGGCTGAACCAAAATCTGGAACTTTGTGATATCTGTGGAATGCAGGATTTTTTTGTTGGGTCTCCAGCTGTTGTGAAGTCACTGCTGTTTAGTGCATCAGCAATTTTGACTGGAAAAAAAATAGAATGTGTTTTCAAATATGTGGTGAAGTCTGCAGCTATGGCCATACTAGAGTACAACAAATGCCTCAATGGTAAATAGGCCACCAGCACTTCATCTTTAGTAGAGAAAAGGGTCTCCCTGAAAAGGACCAGAACAGTGTTTGGTTCAGCCCAGTTTCTTCCCACTTCCCTCCAAATGCTGCTTTTGCAACTGGTTTGCTTCTGCTCATTATTCATTTTAATGGCATAGGCACCTCACTGCCTGTCCTGTGCTCACCTTGAATCCCACTGAGCCACACCTCATCACAGCAAATCCTCACTGAACAATGACGGATTTATTGACATGCACAGGGGTCCAAACATGAGAAAATTAGATTTGTTCAAATCCAAACTTCACAGGAACCTGGAGTCCAAAAAACTGCAGGCACGATTTCTAATGACATGGACATGTATAAGCTCCATAGAAAACTACTTCCCCCCCTGATATTTTTACCTTGAAAAAAAGAAACCAGAAAGCTCCTGTTGGCAAGAAGATGAGGACTCCCCAGTCCTCACTTAAATGCAAAGCACTTGCTGCTGCAAGAGAGTTGTGACTGCAGTTGCTCCATCAGCCAGACCCCTCTTCCAAAATAGCCACTTCCCACCTGCCAGGTCCAATCAGCAGCCCAGAGGAGCACTTTTACAGAGGCCAGCTATCATTTCCTCCTGCTTTAGATCCAGTGACCCAATGCTAACACCATTCCCCACTCCCAACATTACTGTGCTGACTGACAGGGTCAGTCCTTGCTCGATGTCACTAAATCAACATCCCTGCAGGGTCTCTTTCCAAAGGGAGAATACGCTGTCCCGGGTGACCTTCAGAGTTCACAAGTGACTGACGCAGAAGCCCCACACCATCCATCACTCCCGCAGGAAGAGACATTTGCAGAGGATCAGAATGCCACAGGACTGCCATGAACTTCCTGCACCCTGCTTCCCCTGCATACCGAGCCCCGCTGCTTCCAGTGGTTCATTTATCAGGAGAAGGGAATAGAAGGTGAAGTCAATGAAGCTGCATTGAGTGCGGCAGAGGTCAGGCCCAGGAGGGAACCCAAAGTGCACATACACACATACACAAGAGACACAGAGAAGGGGCAAGTATGTTTTCTATTAGCTGCCTGCTATAAATATTACCTTTCAGGTCAAAAAATTTGTTTTGAAAATATCCAAGTCCCAAGGACTGTTTCTACCCATCAATCTAAAAAGAGGGGAAAGAAATGTCAATGCTTTCTTCATCCAAAAGTTAGCTCAAAACAAACAAGGTCATGGCTGTTTCATGGCTAACAGTGATGAGAGACTTCTATCAGGTCCTCTTCTGTTCCTGACCTAGGCAAGAGAAAAGCCATATTTCTCATGCATGGAGGGCCAATTCCCAGGACAATATCTAGAGAGGCAATCCTTCATGTGACCTGTGGTCTGGATTGCCTATACAGCAGATCTAGAACTGACCAAACTGATTTTCAGCATGAACATGTGATGCAACTAATGCCTTACCACACAAAGATATTAAACCATATAACTAAAAATTATGTATTGCATGGTAGATTAATTTGCCAGGAGATGTGACCCTGCTTTAATACCTCCTTTACAATGAATAACAGCCTTAATGGCCTTATTTAAATACAAATAAACAAAAAACACTCCTTTACCATAACTACCTACTGCTGAGGAATATTTGTGAAAACCCAGCTGCGTGGCTGGCAAGTAACACTGGAGACCTGATAAACAGCACTGTTTTCTGTAACACAGACCTTATCAGGGATAGGTGGAGTCTGGGGGACACAAATTAAGAGACTGCACTGTGAAACCCCTCTGCCCCTGCTGTTTCGGTATCTGTAACAGCTCACAGCCCCAGCTGCAGGCAGGCAGTCACTGGGAGCACACCTGCTGCCCAGATGCCAGAGCAAGAACCACACTGGTCGCCTTTCCCACTGGCATCCTCTCTCTCCATTTGCTGAGCAAATGACAGCCTGTGTTCCTCTGCTAGCAGTCACATAGGGGGATGGAATCTGGGCAACATGGACATTGTGAGTTGGCAGTTCTGACTCACACACCCCTGTTTGAAGGCTGTCCTGAGAGAGAGGAGAGAAGAGCCTTGCTCCTTAACACTGGGAGCTCAAGCATTGCACTGAGTTTTGTAAGGTAGTGTGTAAACATCACATCAAAACCCAAAGCAACTCACTCCCCTCTAAATACGCTATCACCAGCTTCACAAAGACAGCTTTTTTTTATTCTGGCAGCTGTGATTACATATGGCAACTCCTCATAGTGTATTTTTTATGGCCTGCTAAATACTCTGCACGTGTTTCAAAAAATAAGAGAAGGTTAATAAAAGGTGAGAACATTTCAACCCAGGAGTAGAGTGCCCTATCTGGCACTCTAGCTCTGTCTTGTGAGGCCATAGGATGGGAGGAAGGGACTCTAGGCACACCTCACCCATGGCTTCTCACTCTTGTACTCCCCACACCAAAAGTGTAACTGGCACCTTGGTCCTCTGGTTCCTTCCTCAAGTCCAAAAATATACGTTCTCACCAACTGCAGCCATGCTAGTATTTACACATGTCCAGTCACCAACAATTTCTATACACCAGTGAAGGCAGAGCTGGGAATATTAGCATTCTCTGGGATGGAGAGGTAGGAAGTAGGACAGCAGAAATAGCTATTACCACCTTTGTTTACCTGTGCCATGCATCAGTAACTTGGCAGCTGGAATGCCATTACAAAAGCCCAGGTTTTGAAAGTACTTTTCCAGTTCAAACTTCATGCCTTATTTTGCTCTGCTCCAGCTCCTGGTTCAGCGAGGGCGAGGGAAGGCAAAGTTCTCAGGGCAACCCTTCTGTCCCTGAACCTCAAGTCTCTGCAGTGGGAAAACATGTCAGTGCATGCACCACAACAGTGACTGTTCTGCTGTGATAGTGTGTGGGACCCCTTTAACTTTCAAAAATCAACTTGAGCATGTCCTTAACCAACTGCAAAATTCCCCCTTCTGCCATCTTCATGGACAGCCTGAAATCTGAAGGAAATGAACAGCCTGATCATACTCATCCCTGAAGGGCTACCCTAACAGGTGCAGTATTTATGCAGGAGCTGAGGATTTATCATCAAACCAGCCAACACCATTCCATGGCTGAAGAATGAGGACCAACAATCAATCTTACAAATTAATTACAGCATTGTGATGGGAAGGATACTTCTTACCTAGCAGAATGCCTAACCCATTTTTTGCAAAACTTAAAGGTACTTCAAAAGACAGTGGTACAAAAATGGTGTGAGAAAAGTATAGCAGAAAGGCAGGTAACACTCTCCACTTAGTTATGTCATCCTTTACCATTTTCCTACCACAACCATTGCCTACAATACGCCATTGGAAGATTTACCATGCTGACATGTCCAGGGATAGAAGTCTAATTTGTCAATAATTATGACTCAAAGAGGGGCACTGTCTTGCCTTATGCTGTCAGATCAAGTGTATCAAAACAAACTCTTTTACAGTGAGAAAATGCCAGGGCAAATGAGGACTGTGAAGAAGAAAGGCATGAAAGAGGGATACTTATGTTCCATGTAGGTCTTGCCCCAGGCACAGAAACAGGTATGAGCAGCAGTGGGGAGTGAAGGCCAATGCTAATATTAAGAAGGGGTATACATTCAGCAAGCTATTAAGCTCTGTAGGTGTGGAAACTGCTATGTGTGCTGGGAACCAGAGGGAGACACCAAGGCATCCCTTGCCAGCTGAGGTGCTGCTCTCCGGGCAGCAGCATTCAATGTCCATCGTCCTCTGCAGTGGGGGTATGTCTGCAATAAGCAGCTGCTATGCAATTGTTTACTGATGCTATGGCTGCTCTGGTTTATGCACTGGAATGGGATTATCTGGGGGGTTTAGGTGATTGGGCTGGGATGAGGACTAGCTGGCTGAGACTCATGCCAGCCGAAACAAAGATCACCTGAGAGGTTCAGAAGGCGGGTGGGGGTGGAGAGGACAGGAAGGATAAGCCTGTATCAGCCTTTCCACCCAGCAGTACAGTCTTTTACACACAAATCAAGCTCGAAGCGCAAAGGTCTTGCTGCAGACAAAGCTGATACTACACTAGAGCCACATCAAAGAGCCTTTTTTCTTCGTCTGTGCTTGGTAAAGAGCGTGTGACCTCTTATTTCAGATGTGGATTTCTGACATTTACCATATTTTGGTCACCTCAAGAGCAGGCTACTGTCATGGCTTTACTTGCTTGGGTCCTTAAGATTACACAGAAGTTGAAGTGAAATCAAATTCAGGGCAGCCTAAGTGTGGCTCTATGATTACTTATGCACTACAGTTAGCAGGTCGAACTTAATGCAGTGATAAGGGTTGAGCTGTAAGTGCTTTCAGTTTCCCCAAGACAGGGCTGCCTACCCTGCCACAGTGAAACTCCATGGTCCCCTACGTCTGCATCTGCATAAGTTTATTGATATGCAAGAAACAACATTGTCTAAATGCTAATCTTAGAGTTGTAATCAGTTCACTGGGAAGGCTTCCCTTCTTGAGATGTCTTTTGCTATTTTTTCACTATCAATTCTTCCTGGTTTTGCTTGGCTTTTGATGCTGTTGGCTTTGTATCTATGAGGGGAGATAAATTTTATACTAAATGCAACCAGACAGGAGGAGGACTACAAGTCTGTGAATCTCTGAAGTAATAACACAGCTGTCTTATAAACTGTTAGGCACGGAATACTGCAATTCAGTACTCCAAATTCATTGGTTATGCTGTACATACCTATTACATACAAAAGTTACATTTCATGATCATACAACTTTCACAGTTCCCTCTTAAGTGAGATAAGATAAGATCAATAAGATAACTGCTTCCCCATAAAAAAATTCATGCCCAGGAATTATGTATATATAAACACACAAAGCTATATCACAGTCCAAGACACATCACCATAAAAACAACTCAAAATATTTCCCCATATAAAATAATGTAGAAGGTATTACTTCTACCACCATAATTTTTTTTTTCCTATTTCCTTTCATCATCAATCTAAAATGGAAAGCAATGAAAAAAATCTATTTTTTCTGAGAGGAGTTTTCCAAAACACACCAGGTTATTAATTTCTAAAGAATTTAGTAAGCATGCTCATGGAAACACAGACCTATGCACTATTTCCAGCTTTAATGATTCAGCAGGGTACTGAGGTATGAGAATCAGAAAGTGAGCTAAAAAGAGCAACTTTAGTGGGATGTTTTCAGCTGAGAAACACATGGGAAATAAGATGAAACCTGGGGTAACTAAAGAAGTAAGAAACGTATTTTGATTCTAAGAAATACAGTTTTACAAAACAAGCGTGTAGCTTATTACCAATTTTAATTTGCTGCCAGCTCTGAACGCACAGTATCTGCTCTGGCCAAGTGCAGCACTATTAATAAGTTTACTTTTTCAAGTGACATTCTGCTACATTGCTTCCCTTCATTTTTCCCAAAACTTTGGAAAGTTTACTTCAGTAAATTCAAGCCACACTGAGATACTAGGCACTCTACTCAGATCCAAGGGAGCAACATAGAAAAGGAAGTGGAGGGAAGGAGGAGAATTGTCTCAAAACCAGTTAAGAAGGCAAAAGGTGCATTTTTTTCTGCATGGTGTAAAAGTTTTGTTTTGGGATGAATGAATAATGTTAAGCAGTGTGAAACAAAAAAAGTCTCAAGTGTTCCCAAAGAAAATCTGAGTATTTTAAAAATACACATTTTCTTTCAAAAGGGACCGTCTGAGATGCTACACTTTGAGAATCATTAAAGAAATTAAAAGCTTAAAAAAGCTTCAGCTGAAAACTCTCCAACTCTTAACCAGAACAACAAACTGAATTCATAACCAACCAAGTTAATTGCTTTGCTTTCCACAATAGCACGTATTGGCAAAGTTATTTGTCATGAAAACATCCTTTACACAGCTCAAGCTGAAGAGCACAGAGCTGTTTCCCCGAATTTGAAGGATGAAAGAGCTGCTGTGACTTTGGCCAGACCACAGCATGCATCTCTGGTTGCCAAAGGCAGCTAGTACTCTGCAGAGCTCCAAATACCCCTTGTTTTTCCCCAGCACACTTTCGAGATAGGATAGGCAAGAGATAAGGGAGAGACATGGAAATTCCCCTCCAAGCAGAGGAAGGCTGGAAGGGGGGGAAGTATGCGGGGAATTTCCTTCACAGAGGTGAATTTCCTGGGAGCAGCCCTGGCTGGGATGTTTGCACAAAAGCCATATTGCCCAGCTACAGCAGAACATGGCATTGGCCTCACCTCCATGAAAGGGAACTGGTAATGTCACTGCATCGATCAAATCTGACTTGTGATGCACTTCAGACACACTATATGTTATTAGGTTACCTCATTTTCTTCTAGGTTCCTCCAGTCATCTTCCCCCAGCAGCCTTAACATATGTAACCTCAAACTACTGGCCTGGTACCCTCAAGGATCAGGGCTGCTTCTTGACCTCTCTCTGGCTTTAACACAGATTGCTTGGAATATTATTTTTTTTAAAGCTCCATTTAAATAGGAGCTGAGGACTGTTATCTTTCACCACCTCACTTTTTCACCTGTCATTCCTGACCAGACTAAACCATTAACTTTGGTACCTTTGTGAAAGAGCATATTAAAAACTTATTGAATTTTTGTTTTCACACATTTCTTTCCCTCTTCAGGAGAAACCAGAATGCCAAGCAGCATGGTGCACCTTACAAAATCCTCAGTGTCTACTACACTTCCTCCTTTTACCTACCAGGAGAATTGAAGGTGACTATTCTTACACCTACCACAACCATTTAAGTCATTCTTTGCTTTCTTCAGAAGTCTCCACACACACACACACACACACACACACACACACACACACACACACACACACACACACAAATTCCAAACTTGCTTATGTTCCAATGTACACTGTTAAGCTTTTTTTGTTTCATTCTTTGGGGGAAGAAATAAGGGAAAACATATTGCCTTTTTCTGATTCCTCATCTTCATAACAGGTAGTGAGTGACTCCTAAGTTCTGTATGGCTATTTTTCTCCATCATCCATTGGGGCGAAAGTTGACGCAGTAATTCCTAGTGTACAGTTGCAAGGAAAAAAAAAAACCCAAACGCGTTTATTTCCATTATATGGTGCTAAAAGGACGTGCAACTGCAGCTAAGGAACTATTGTGTAAAGCATTGAACGCTTATATTCTATTTCATTGAAGCACTAACTAAAAGCTTAATATCAAGGGTATGAGTCATCCTGCCCATTCCACCAGCATCCCTCATGGAAGTAAAGCTGAGGATGCCAGAGGAGCGTGTGCCGGTAGTGAGAAGTGTGAGAGCTGAATACTTGCCTTTCCTGCATCAGAAGAAGCACAACACTGCTATAAAAAAATGCCATTTACCATCTGACTCTCGGTCACAAATGCACCCTGCACTTTTACACTCAGTTGAACAAACCACGGCAATCACTTGAAAGCTGTACATTTCCCTTTTGAGGACAGGTGGAGTTATTGGATCTGGCTGAGGAATTACGAGCTCACATCAGCACTCAGCGACTGCGGAGAAGAATTGAGGGGGGAAACCCCCAAAACAACCACCCGTCACGGATAAGCAGTATATAAAGTTGTTGCTGCGAGAGGTGCCAAGAGAAATAATTCCGAGCCCAACAGTTTGTCTGGATGGCTCCGCTAATTACAGGCCAGGGCTGCTCCTGCTGGGCTGAAGAAGGCCAAGGCTCGCTGTCAGGCAGACGGATTAGCCCCATTAAGGGCACCGCTGGAGTGTAGGCAGGGACACGGAAGGAAACATAAGAAGGCGGCATGTGCATAGCCAAACAGGCTACCTTGCTGAAAAGAAAACCCCTAAAGCCACATTCTGCTTCATTAGCACATGAAAAATAAGGTAATTGAATACTTCATTCTCCCATCCAGAAAGATCCATCACTCAGGGAAATGGAGTTTTGATAAGGTGGGGTGTTTAAATGAGGCAGAAAGAGTCTTTGAGTGTGTGTTACTTTATCTGAGAGGATTCCCACTCAAATATAAGCAAAAAAGATATAAAAATCACTTTATCCTATGAATCACTCTAACACGACAAAGCCCCTCCAGGGATGGAATTTATACTAATTTCAATATTATTCTGAGGACAGAAGGTATTACACTTGTTGCTGCCTTTATTTTTGTATCAAAATCCACTTGTCTCTCTTGTTCATCTTTTTTTTTCTTTCCTCCTCTCGTTGAACTCTGTCTCACTAGGTATTTTTGCTGGCATTTAACATTTCATTCATTGAGATGAAAACTTAGCAACTGTCAGGGCAAGGTATTTTAATAAAATGTTTATTGTTCTTTTTTAAGTTACACATGTAGCACATTCAGGTTTAGGTGTTTTGATTTATTCAGCATTCCAGCTGATTACCAAAATATGAAAATAAATTTTATTAAATATTTATCAATACAAAGCTCAGACTCAGACAGCTCCTATTTTACTGATTTAGCTTGTTTTAGGGGAGAATAAAAGATTCAAATATCTGATATTTGAAAGGCAAAAACATAAGCAGAATGTGTTTAGCAAGCTAAATGGCAACAAAATATTTTCTCCCACTGGTTAATCACCTAAAGTATGAAGTACAGTGACAAGCATTTTCTTCAGAAAAAAATATTTACGTAAATACTGTAAATAGACCCCCCTTCCTCAGCCAAAAATGCCTGCTATGGTATTAAGATTTTTTTTTTTTGTAAGAAAGCAGGAACTAGAGATGCATAAAGCTAGACAGACTGCAGCCTTGTTCCTTGGGTTTAAGTGGTATAGTTTCTCAGTCTGCTATGCTGATATACTGCCTGGAAATATAAAGAAAAATAACATGACCTTACAGATCAGCTCTCAGCACTGTCAACAACAAGGATTTTGATAATATTTAAGAGATACCTCTCCCAAACTCTCTAACAGTGATGCCTGACCATGTCTCAGGCTTTCATCTTCGTCTCTCATGTGTCCAGACATGTGATAAAACAATTAAAAGGCTTTCCTGCTCAGAAATATGGGCAATAGCCACAGTGCTAGGAAAGAGCTGCATTTTCACAATACTTAAAAGGTAACTAAATTGTGTTGGTGCTAGGGCTATGCTATCATTCCCCCTTGTCCAGGCTCTCTGGTCCCACACCACATCTTTGCTGCTGGTAGCAGAACTGGTCCACTGCTGTGAAAAGCCAGTTTGGAGAGATAACCCTGCAGAAAGCTTCTTGATTTTCTGTGCTTCAGTCTGAAGGCTGAGGTCTATATGATAGCTTGTATGGGATCAGCTGTGAGCCCGCTCTGGAGCAAGGAAGAAGGCAGGAAGTGCAAGGAAAGAGGGGGTTTAAGCTGTTGTGGACCTACACCTTCTGGAACAGTGACTGAAGATGAACCAAAGATACAACTGAAGGCCTGGGGCAGGGTCCAGGATGTAAACATCTCACCACCTCCACTCACAGTCAATAAATATTATGGTGGGAAAATTAAAGGGGTTACATTGGGAGGCAAACATTCTTCAGGCAGAAGCTTCAGGAAGCAGTCTTTAAGGTTAACTAGGTCCTACCATGTAGCTTTGAAATGCATACAGCAGAACCATGACCTTAAAGTCACCACTTGAGAACCCAAAAAAACCAGAGGGGTGACCCAGCGAGCGTACAGTACCACCAGCTGACAAGAAGGCACACTGCTGCTCTCCAAAGAAGCAAAGCAGGAGCTGGGCTGAAGGCTTTACTGCACTGTGAGTGAACCACAACAGCCCAGCCTTGTGATGATGGGAGCAGCACTTGCTGCCCTTGTGCCACAGCTGCCATAGGCAACTGCAAGGCTGGCAACCCTTTTCTTGTGCTGCTGGCTGAATAGACCTCCTAAGCAAAATTAGCAGGCCACGAATTAACACCCCCTTTAGTGCCTGCCAACAGAAAACAAAAATAAAACAAAACCATGTGGCCAAGGGTTGTGTAAAATGCTGTCACAGGCCTTCTTGCATATTTTCCCCACCCTTCGACTGGGAGAACACACTGTGAAAACTTTGCAACTAAAGAAAACATTTGCAAATTATACCCAGCTTGCTTGTGATTTTCTGTGGAATAAATCTGTGTAAAGCAAAGTAAGGACTCGATCTCAATGTCTATCTCAGAAATAATATCTTAAATCAAACTGTCTAAATTACCCTCTTTATCACCTAGTAAGGTACAGATTTCCCAGGCCTAAGTCCAGAAAGCAAACCATGTGCCCCAGGAATTCATTCGGAGGAAACTGGAGCTGCAGAGGCCACCAGGAAAGAGAAAAATGTGTATCATCAAAGCACGGGTAACTTTCCACAACATGTTAAAAAATGATTGCAAGAGGTCTTATGCACATTGAGAACAGACACCAAACTAAGCTCTTGATGACCAGTTACCCAACACCCCTGGCTTACTTCTTACCAAACATATACCCAAAATCATAAGCAGTTTCCTTCTACATTCAGATTTCCATGCAAAAGTCTAACAGTGTGGCTGCTGGTTTCCTTGAGTCAATGGAAAATTCTCCCTGAAATTCCCCGTAGCTAACAAGGTGCCAACACTGAAGCAAAGTGAGTAACATCAGGAGTCTCCTGTAAAACACCTTTGTTATATATGTAAGTCAGATGTGTCACAGAAGCAAGTGAAAAATTGATGGTAAAAGTCTTTATACCTTAATAAATTTTTTAAAAAGCTAGTTTTTCAGCAAGTTCAGTTAAAGAAGATGAGAATTAAAATTACTGCCAGGAGCAATAGCATACATTATTATAACACAAATATGTACCAGCACATATCCACATAACCCGCATAAAAAGAAACCAAGCATAACTCTGCATATATTCTGCATATCTAAAATTAAATCTAATTTTTTAAACCATGTTCAGCAACAGAGGAAGATTTAATAGGTGTCATTGTTTTGTGCAATCTTCTTTAAAATTTGCCCATGTGAGAAAAGAAAAGCCATTTAATGAGAAGGATGAAATTGATGATTAAATGTCTTCCAGGGCCTGGAGGATTCTCCTCCATTTGGGATACATTTCCTTTAGCTTTAAGCAAGCTGAAGGGCAAGCGACAGATGCCTCCTTGGCTTTTTGTTTTAGCTAGTATTTGTAAAGGCTTGAAGATATTTCTCAGTTTCCTTGTCAGCCTTTTTGGCATCGGTCATCCCGAAGTCTCTGCCCCAAAACACAATGGGTGTTTTTAAGGGCTTGTGACAATATCCCAGTGCAGTTCAATGCAAGACTGGACATCAGTTTTGGTGATTTAAATGGCAGCACTTGCTAACAGTATTTTTTCTTCTAATCACTGCCAGTTTTTTGAACTGCATATTCGGATGCAGTAACTAAAAGTAAGTCACCTCGTCGAAACAGGCTCCTGACTGACTTCCTAGTGAAAACTTGCAAACAACAAACAGGACGACAGGTCAGAGTTGCTGAGACATGTGGCCCCTTTCCCTTTTTCTTGCACCACCACCACCTAGGGGACCTTTGATCTGAATGTCACCGGTGAAAATACACAAACAGATACTCTCTTATTATATACTCACAGGTGTACATTCCTAAAACTGTTACATTCCATTACTTTCAGCTGTGCTTGAAAACAATACCTTCAGAAGTTGACCCCTTCTCTCCTCCTGCGATCGCACTGGTATCCGAGTACAAAGCACCACAGCCAGCGCGGTATTCCAAACAGCCGCGGTGATCACGCCAACAAATTCAAGCAGCTCTTGTAAGCACAGGGACAGAGCACTGACTGAAGTTTCTCTGTGTTTCGTACACTGTGCACGACTTTACAGCTCGCACAGAAAGGGTGCTTCTCTCACTAAGTGGGAGCACTCCTGGGCCAGGCAGCTGGAGTTTTGATGTGGAGGAGAAGGCTGGATTTAAGGCAAACTCGGCTCTGTCTTACTGGTGCAGCAAGAATTGAAAGTCTTACTGAAATACATTCAGCCCCTGTTCAGATGTTCAGATCACTTCCCATAACAGCATGCAACAAATCATCTGTTTGGGCTGTGGTTATTGAATGCAAAAACACATCCCATCCTCATAATGTCCCTACATTTAAAAAAACAGTCTCCATCTTTGGCGGCTTTACACAAGAAGTGCCTCTTCTGTTAAAAATATGACCGTATACTTTAGTAACTGGAATGGAGGAAAAAAGTGTGAGGGAATTTTTCCATTCTTTTCTCTGATTGTTCCTTACAGTGTTTATCAGCAGGCTGGTACCACATCTCCTTTTGTTAGAAAATTAAAAGTTGAACAGCAAACATAAAAGCCACCATGAACCATGCAATAACCTTCAGGCATTTTAAGAGCAGCAGAGGTTAGAAGGGCAGCTCCTGACTCTAAACAGCACCTATTGTTTCTCTTTCTTCTTGAATAACAAAAGCAGAGCTGAAAGCTATTTACCTGGTTTTACCTCGGCCAGATCTCATTTCCCCCTTTATTTTCAGCAGATGATCTTATCAAATAGTGTAATTTCTAACAATTGCTTTGATCAGATTTTTTTTTGTTTTCATTTCACTGTGATAGATTATTTCATTCTCAAATAGACAACTCAGCATACCAAGTCACAGCAGAAAAGTACTTAGGAGACTTCAGGAGTCTGACAATGTGTATTTAAATTAAGAGTAGCTACTTTTAAGCTCATAAATTGAAATGCTTTCATTTTGAAATCACGAGAGCCAACTTACAGTACAAGGCTCTGATCTTGCAAACACTCCCACGCAAGCAACTTTCTGTCTGAACTGCCCCATGTGTTCCCCTCCCGCTGCAGATTCATGTAACTGGACCCTTGACTTGCCCAAAACCAACTGCAGAGCAAGGCTGGAAGGATTAAACTCCCAATCCACAAACTTTTCGGTGTTCTGCTATCCAATGTCGTGTGTCCATTATATTACTCAAATTACTTATAAACAAAAACCTTACATGAGTCAGCACCATGCAGACTTTTTGCGAGTGGCCCGGAGGGGTCTGTATCTTATACAAAATTGTAGAATAATTTAGGTTGGTATATAAAATCCTCAGAGAACTAGCCTTAAAAAAAAAAAATTCTTACTGCAAGATAAAAGCAATACAGAATATATAAAATTCTTCCACGGTTTTAAAATATATATAAAACTTTTGAAGGAAAAATAAAACCACACTTTTGGGGGTGTTTTGCTATTTAGGAAAAAAATCATACAAACCAAATCATTTCTAGCATTGTTGATTTTCACTTACAAAAATATTTTCTTTTTTTATTTTCTCTAAATCATTTCACAACACCCACCTCTTGTCTTTTATATACATCTGTAATTTTATTAAAAGGTGGGGAAAAAAAACTTGAAAATATGTAACAGAAATCTGAACTGAGAAATTATTTTATTTTAGCTATAGATTAAATGCTAGTGAAGTATTTGCAACCCTATAAACACCTTTAGACATAGCAATCTATGATGCAAATTTACAGCATTTGATTCTTCATCACTAGCTGCAGTTTGTAATTACCATATAGAAGTTTAAGAAAACCCCTAAAACCTATGAAATAACAGGTCATATGAAAGCATCCTATAAATTAATATTTTTAAGGAATTCTAGTATAAGTGTTTAGACATTTGTTTTCCTTAGCGAAACATGCTACCTATGAAATCTAACAATGTTACATTAGCAGGATCAGGTTCGTAAGTTAGAATTCTATCAGATACTCAGCTGCTTTGAACTGTCATATCTCAGCTGGAGCTGATGTCCCACTAGGACTAGTTTCAGACCAGCAAAGTGTTTCTGGCAGTAAAATAGATACAAAACCAAGAGTGAAAACATTTCTTATACAGGATGGAAGTATATTGAAGAGGCACATTTTTGAAAATGGCTCATTCTTAAAGCTTTTCAGTCCAGCTTAGAGTTTCATTGGAAGGTTTTCACTTTCTGCAAAGACAGCATCACCAATAGAAAATAAAATCAAGCCAAGTTCTGAAATGTGCTTCACTTTTTGGCATTAACTCTTGCCCTTTTCCAGTCCCATTTCCATCCAAAGTTTTTCCTTCCTACAAATAAAAAGAAAATAGACATCCGAGTGCCTGTAAAAAACTAAAATTATTGCATATATTATTGGTTTTCTATGTACCTCTAATGTGTCACTTGAAATGTTATAATTACATATATTTCCTGCTTTCATAAAATGTTGGTGAAAGGTTTGGTTACTATGGTCCTTTACAGCTCTGGAAGAACGGACAACTGGAAAGAGGAAAGCAACTTTCTAGTCAGTTCAAAGGAAATGGAGTATGGTCATTTCCACTTGCAGAATCCTCTCTCTATCAGGTTCTACAGACATTTCTGTGTCACCCTCTGCAGTGCAGCATCTGGGCACAACATTTTCCTTTTATTACTTTCTTTTTCAGTGAAGATATTATTAGATTACAAAGATCAGAAAAAATGGACATGGGGTGAGAAGTTTGAGAAAAAATGTATGGTTAGGCAGTTCATTTAATTCTACTTAGAACATGCCTGTGTCCCTGTGTTCTAGGATTTATGATTTCTCTATTGTTCCAAATTTCACACACACTCACAAGTATCTCAAATATTTTTTCAAAACCATCAGTTTTGGGGCAGGCATCTAGGAAACTTGATTACTTTTCTACATTACTTTAAAAAGCATGTTTTGTTAAAAATATTTATGCTGAAATTCTAAAAATGGCATTATACTTCAATGGGAAACAAGATTTAGCTTGAACATTTGAAAATCAATCAGATTTTCTATATCTAATCAAACAGATTCCCCATATCTAACAAGAATTAGGTTACTAACACTGCTTTCAAGAAGGTTTATGAGTGTCTTGTAAGAAAGAGAAAAAATATTTATTTCTCCTCTACTGAGCAAGTATCATGGGAGTCATCCCACTGCACAAGACAAACTGCATTTTCTATTATTTTGCATGGATGATGCACTTTAGTAACTAAAGCTATTAGAACCCTTAGCAGACAAAATAAAATTATTCTTGGAAATAGATATAGGGGGCAAGGTTTTAAAGCTTCTTCACGTGACACAAATTGTTAATAAGAGAGTTACTAACAACAGCATTAGAAACGTTTAATTACATATACACCATGATCTCGATGCTATTTGCAATACACTTGCATCTGACAAGCTAGACAGGACTGGACTTTTTCAGAATATAATTACAGGTGTGATTTTGAGAAGGACAGCTATCTTCACTGGCTTGAAGAGGACACTAGAGCATATATAACTAATGAAGCATACACCATCACGCAAAAGAAAAGCCTCCAAAGGCTTGAAAAGAGGAGGAAAGTAGGGAAACATTATCCCATCGTCCTTCCATGCTTCTGGAATGCAGGCAGATCATAGTAAAAGTTTAAGCAGCAGGAAGATTAAAGGAAAACTGTTAAAGCCAAAAAGGACACCCACATCATCTGGCGTAAGTCAGTCGTGCCTCTGCAGACTTCAGTGAAAATTCACTGATTTACGCCAGTTGATGTTTTGACCCGACGGCTTCACAGAAGATACTATCGATTAATTGTGTGTTCTATTCTGATTAAAAGCTCCTCTTGCCATCACAGCACATCTTGCCTCAGCTGGAAGCCACTCTGGCATTTTTCTTTTCACTAGAAAGCACCCTATAGGCGAATTCCAAAATCATAATAATAATTTAAAAAAAGGAGAAGTCTGCATAAATTGTCAACTACTGTTTGTTATTATTTACCGTTTTTTGGCACATACAGACATGCCAGACACTTTACAGAAAATACTTTGAAGACAAGACCCTTCCCTCCAGAGCTTAAAAGGCAAGGGCTAGTCCATTCTGCAAACATAGGGCACTGCTTTACCAAAAATTATTCCAGTTACTTCAGTGGCATTCTTTACTATGGTAAGACTGTGCTTATTATGCATGCTGGTAATTTCAGGTCTTAAGTGATGAACATGGCAAACAAGAGAGGGTAAAAAGACAAAGATATTTTATAGAGAAGTGCCTCAGATGAATTACATTTGCAAAGCCTTCTGAACCTGAACAATTTTTCTGTGCATTTAATGTGCCTAGTTTTCACAAAAATACCCAAACACACCCAAAGCAACCAACAACAACAACAACAAACTCCAAAAAACCCCACCCGGAAAAACCCAACCCTTTGAGGCTTGTAATTTTTCAAGTACATGATGCTTAGTGTGTGGTTTTTACTGTGATACTTCATTAATGAAGAAATCCTTTGCATTGGTTTTAATAAAAAAGTGGAATTGCGAATGGTGGCAACATTTCTGGAAGAGTAACACCCATATGGCTTCAAGCATGGATGTCCAGCCCTACACAGAGTAGTAAAACTGCAGATCCTGACAAGACTTCTGCCCAGCCTTCAAAGTAAAAAGGAAAGTGGAACATGGGGCCAACTATGGAACTGAAGAAGCTATCAGGTTTGGGGAGGGTTGCAGGGGACAAAAGGTAGCAAGTTATAATTCTTAACAATGAAGATAACGTTTTACTTCACATCATGACTATCAGAGAGCCACTATCATAATTTCAGAGCATCCAATAAGAGGAGTGACCTATCAACTCAATTAAAAAGTATTTCTAGGAATACTTGATTATGTGAAAGCACGGTATATTT